>NC_089653.1:31270000-31610000 GCF_037042795.1 Molothrus aeneus | reverse complement strand
GATGCTCACTGAAGGCTGTCAGTAAGGGGAAGAAGAAAACAAATTTATGTTTCTACATAATAAGCTGACAATAGGCAGAACTGTCTGTCAAGGGATTAACTCAGACTAAATATCAATTCGGTAACATCAGCTTCCCTTCCTCCCAAGATCCAAATTCCTTCAATATTTTTAAATTTTATCTATATATATATATATATATCCCACTCTTCCATGTATATATATTTATTTGGACCATTTTCCTATGTATGAGCATAGAGTACTGTGCAAATATTTCACCAGACTGATTTCTTTCAAACTTTTAAGAGCCACACAATGGATTCTTCCATGTTTGGAAGACAGACAAGCAAGGGCTGTTTTTTTTACAAATATGGAGCGATAACTTTTATAAATACATGTGTATACAGACTCTTACACAAAGAACACTGCTCACATCTCCTGTGCAGAAGGCTGAGACAATCCAGTTTAATTTTTTCTGAGTCTCTCCTGTAACCAACAGACAAAAGACCACACAGCAGAAGAAATATTGAAAAACAACCCACTGGGACACCAGCATCTTGGCCTGCTACCAATGATCAGTGACATTCAATTTCTTTCTTGGAGCCTGCTCCAGCTCCCACTGAAGTCAGTGGGCATTTCACTATCAACTTCAGTGGGAGCTGGCCCAGGCTTCAGTCATTTTCCTCTTGGATTGGCAAGGGATGCAAACGTTAGAGACGCAGCACATAAAGCTCCTGATGGGAGGAAATAACACATCAGCACCCCTTTGGCTGATCAAGAAATGGGCACTGAATGTAAATCCTGCCAGTTGCTGCAAGGACAGCAACCATAATGCAACCAGAAAAGCAAGGTGTGGTTTGTGCTCAGGAGAAAGAAACCCTTTCCCCTTAAAAAAATACATTTCAGGGATGACAAATGCCTAAGGGCTCCCAGCATTTAAAACCCTAGCAACGTTTCCAGTTTGCTAATACTTAAAAACGTTGCCAAGAGATAGAAATACACTGCTCTTACAAATAAAAGCACTGAAGATGAAGGTGGCAGCACTTGGCAAGCTGATTTGTGCTCGCACCCTGAGCAGGGCAGCACTGGCATGTCAGACAGAGCACACAAGGATGACATCTCCAGCTGTGTGTGCACCCAACAGACCCGTGCACACTGAACATCATCTCACTGTCGCCAGCTCTTATTTCAGCAGAGCCCACTCCTATTATCTGATGGAAACGTGCCCCTGACTGAGCTCAATCTGTGACCACCAGGGTGCCTGCTGCGATTTGCAAAGCACACGACAGAGCTCATAGCGTCAGCAGCGAGGTCTGAGCCACCCCACTTTCATCTGCAGTTAACTTTTATTGTCAGGGGCTTCCCTTGGGCTCTCCCTTTTTTATCATTCCAAATTGACTTTTCTTTTTTCTTTAAATAAAAGGGCAATTGTCTGCTGCCAGCGAGTGCTAACAATCCACAATGAGCAACAGAACACCCCGGGCTGTCAGTAGCAATAGTGGGTTTATTGCAAATACTTTTATCCTGGCTGAAACAAATTTACATTAAAATTGGGAATTTGGCATATGCATGCAAAAAGGGCATATTTAATCATAGTTAAAATCTTAACCTAGACCCCTTTTCAGCATGGGTTCTAACACCAATTTATTTCTACAACTTTCCCTAGTGTTTAATCAAGAAGTCCATCATAGGATACTTTGGAGGAACTCAGCAGTTATTTAAGGAATTTGCCTCTGTAGTTTTTTTGATGCTATTCTAGTCCAGTAATGATTCCTGACTGACACCCCCCTACTCTAATGAACTCAGGGCAGGCAAAGCCAACCCTGCTCTCCCTTTGTGGAGCAGCTCTCCTCAGGGCAATCAGCCTCTGCTGATGGCAGAAGTGATGGCTTCAGGGATGCTGGAACTGCGTGGGCAGCTGCCCAACTTGCCTGGGACATGGCCAGATGTTTCTGCCTCTAAACCATCACTGCCATTAAGGAATTTGCTTATGTGTGCAAAGCAAGCCAAATGCAACCTCATTTAAAAAGCACTGGTAAAAGTTACAGTGATAAGGGAAGAAAGTTAAAACCTCCCACCAGAACTGATGACCATGACCTGCTACAAGGATGTTCTTGTTTCATAAAACAGGCCCATGATAAAGAAACACCACCATTCTTATCTCATTTTGAAGAGTATTTAGTTGAGGAAAGCAGCACGACCTCTTGGTGATTTTTTTAATACAAGATTAGCAATACCTTCCACAAACTCTTCCCAATGACATCAACAGTTACTGAATGATGCCTGTGCTAAAAGTGCATCTGTTGATTATGTCAGCCCTTAAAAGATCATCTTGAAACCCCACAGGAATGACTAAATGCAAAACATGAGTAGGTTTGTATACGAAAGGAGTCATTGAGAGAGATGACAATGTAATTTACTCAAGTACCCCTCAAAGGTACAAATATATATACCTTCATTTATATATATATAAGTATATATATACACACACCTTGATCTTGCTCATCCAACAGAATGCATTCTTAAAAGGCTGTGAAAATTGAAGACAAAAAGCCTGAACACTGTTTTAGCAACACGTCTTTTATTGCCCAGTCCTTGGACCGCTGTTAATAATCAACAGCAGTGTGTGCAGATGAAAATGTCATTTATAGTGCTTTAAAGACAATGAGGCATCCATTTATTCCACCATATTATTAAAATAGATGATTTTTATAGGAATGTCAGATGGAACTATAGGGGGGAAAAATGTTAATTGCTGAAGCTACGCATCAAAAGAACAAAGGATGCAGAAATGCTGTTAGGCCTCTATCTTACAAATATAACAAGACACTGTCAAGCAAAGCTATCTGCTGATATACTGGAATATGACAATAGGGAGCAGATACCCACTTGTAAGGCCTATTACAGAGGCAAAACTATCAGTTACTGCTCTATCATTCCCCAATGGCTCTGAAGCACTTACCTCAAACACACAAATGATGTTTCAACCATAATCAGAGCTACCTTAACAAGCATACATTAAATTGAAAAAAAAATTTAAAGAGACCTGTATGAGGTTCATTTGTAGACCAGCCCTAATGGATAAATACCTAAAACTTACCAAAATACATATTCAGTAATGGACACAGTAGTCAGACATGTTAAGATCAATGTGATTTATATAACTGTAATGACAAAAGGACACAAGGCAGTCCTTCTAAAACCTGTTCAGAGGTAAGGTCCATGCTCTGGCATTCCAGCTTACCAGCCTGGGGTGGAGGGTTAAGGAGAAAAGACTGTTGGCTAAGTAAACTGACAAACCCCCTAGCAATAAACTACAAAATCTATTTACAAATGGGAAACAATGCTGCTATTCCTGCATGCACATGCACATTTCTGCACTTTTATACGTGATTTAGCCACCCAGAAAAGTGCCAACTCTCTCTGAACAAGCACAAATTGTCTCCTTTTTCCACCCTCCCCCAGCAAATCTTTGCGAGCCGGCCTTCAGCGAGGAGAGACCTAAGGACACCTTGCTTATGCTTCACAGAGGATCTAACACCATGGCAGGGATGGATGTGACAAGGCTGAGGCTCAAGAAACACAGTATCCGTGCAGAGAGAAGCCCTGAAAAAAGCCCAGCGAAACGGAGCTCCACGCTGGGCGTTTTAAACCGAAAACACCGAGGTGGCGGTGGGCTCGGGAACGGGGAAGGGGCTGGGGTTTTGTTCTCTGGCAATGCTCATTGTGTTTGACTGACCAGGCACCCGAAACACGGACAGACAGAACGTACGGTGGCAGGCACACGCGGAGCGGGGTGCCCTGGCAGCGGCACGGAGCTCTCCCACACCCTGCCGAACAAAGGCCTCAGACACCCCCACGGCAGCGCCCAGCCCGGGCGCTGCACGGCACCCGCACTTACATGGCCTCAGACGGCTCCCGGACCAGGCCACCTGTCTGTGCCTGCTGCAGGGACTGCGAGCCTCCCATCCTCAGCGTGCCCTGGGCTCGGGGCTAGGCGACAGCAAGGCCGGCTTCCTGCGGAATCCCCCCGGCGAGCAGCCCCGGCAGCTCCGGCTCTGTGGAGGCTGCGGTGCTGCAGTGCAGATGGGAACAGCTGCTCGCATCAGTGGCAGCACAGGCACGAACACTTCGGCAGCTTCTCCTCTCTGAAGGGTTGCCAGTTTTGGCCGTGGGTTGTTGGTCGGTTTTGGGGTTTGTTTTGGTTTTTTGGGGTTTTTTTTTCTGTCCAGATGAACGGTGTTTATAAAATAAAACAAAATCCCGGCCGCCGTGACGGGGTAATCATCTGCTAAACAGCTCCGGTGCAGGCGCCTGGAACGGTACTATTGGCTATGGAAGCCGGCTTAAAAAAATAAAAAAATAAAATAAAAAAAAAAAAAAGAAGACGAAGAAAAGCAGACCCTCCCTTTAAGCACACATTGTCAGCTACTGTGGCTCTCTAAGGACCTGCAGGCAGGACCATTACATTGTGTTGACTCAGCCGATTTGAAATGCAAATGCCCGTGTGCGCTGGGCGCCGCGCACACATCTCCCCCCAGCCCCGACCAGCCGTGCTCACCGGGACCCCGGCACGGAGCATTAACGAGCAGAACGGCTGCTTTCTGCTCCTTTCACACACCAGCTCATCCCTCTTGCGGGAAAAAAAATGGAATCTTCCGTGAGGAACGTAGGGAGAATATCATGAGCAGCCAAGGTAAACAAGCCAAAGTGGGAGCAGCTCCATCCGACACTGGGGCGCTTTAACCATTGTGCTCCTGCCTGCACAGACCCCCTTGCTGGACAGGGATCACAGACCCCCTTGCTGGACAGGGATGCTTCATACGGGTGGGGAGGATCTTTAAGAGCACGGATTTCCAAACCCTACAAATCAGCTCGTCCTTTTGCCATCTAGGTGGTACCAGGGCACTGGGAATTCTAAGATGCTGAAAAGGATGGGCACCATCGCTCTCCACATCCCTGTTGTT
Source organism: Molothrus aeneus (assembly GCF_037042795.1). Lineage (NCBI taxonomy): Eukaryota > Metazoa > Chordata > Aves > Passeriformes > Icteridae > Molothrus > Molothrus aeneus. The sequence continues at coordinate 31,605,036 of NC_089653.1, read as the reverse complement.
GGCAAATAACAGATGATGCACATACAAGATGTGTTTCACATCATTAAAGGAGAAAAAAAAAATAAAAAATCAGTTGCACTGGTGCCTGTATCAGGGATGAAACTCTAGGGATACAAATGGCTTGAAGCTATGTAACAACTCTGGATACATCACAGGGTGGAGGGGTCAAAAGGATCAGATAAATTTAACAAAAATATTAAAACGTGCTGACTTCCAAGCACCGACCACAGCACAGCTTTTATGCTCTAGTGGAGGCCTCATTAGGCTCAAGCTTTCAACAGTTTTGGAATTTTTTTTCTCTGCTTGAATAAATCCAGTTGGGTTTTCTTGCTTGACAGGAGAATGACTACTGAATACATGTATAACATTCTGATTCTCTGGGTGCACCCACAATAAATTGTTCTTGTTTAGCAAAGATTAAGAACTTTTCATTTCCAGAGGCTGCCTAAAATTTAATTCTGTTTTATGAACAGCATCAAGATAAATTACATTTTTCTTTTCCCTTCTTTTTTTTTTTTAACTATAGGGGAAAGCCTGTGAGCCAGCACTTTGTTCAGCCACAAGCTTCCAAGCAAGTTATAATTTTGGGGTTGTTTTGTTTCTGATAAAAGCCAAACCCTCATTTCTAGCATCTCATTGCTCAAGACTCATCCCAAGTCCACCAGAGAAGCAGCAGCAGTGCCTCTCTCAGGGACTGAGCTCCAGAACCTTCTGGAGCAGGGCTGGGTGCCTGAGCCACAAGTGACCCCCAAAGTCTGCAGCATTGCCCAGCCCTGATCTTCCCTTGCCAAAGTGGTGGCAGCTCACTCCACCCTCTGTATTTGCCACTCACAAGTAAGGAACACACGGGAAGTGCACAAAATATATGAAAATGTCCTATATATTCTTTGGCAGCAGATTTGAAACAGTTAATAACTCCAGGATTCCCATCCAGTATGGGAAATCAATGGTGCTGGCCAACAGACTAAAATTCCATGTCTGGATCCAGAGTCCCTCACTCTAGTGTGTGGTAGCTCTACCTAGTTTTGAATATCATAATAGCTCCCTGCTGGATTTCATTTGTTACAGAGAAAAGGAAGACTCAGAGAAAAGAAAAATCCCTAGAAAGGCAAACAGCAAATTAAGTAAAGTCCTACCAGGTACCTGGAGGCCAAGAGGGAGAACACAGGCACTGTTTGTCCTGGCAGTGAGGAAAACAGGGACACTGTCCTGGCAGCCAGGAAAACAGGGATACTCCTAACAAGTGCAAAGAGTAACACTTAAAATGCCTGTGTCAACTCCTTCAAGTTTCACATGTACATTTATTAAATAAACAAAGCCCTAATAAAAGAAGGCAGGGATTGAATCCTATTCTGAGTCAACATGATCCTTTCAGGAGCTGTACAGTGCAGGTTTGCTTTTTTTCCATTCTCCAACTTTTCTATGCAACAAACATTTGAACTGCACTAGAAATGCAAACCTGCAGGACAGGAGGAAGGGCTTCAGCCTTTGGAGCCCAGCTGTGGCCCTGCTCACTCTGCCCCTTCTGTCTGGGTTACAGGGGGCTCAGGGTTATGGTGAGGGGTGTCACAGACAAGGCACTGCCTCCTTCTCCCCTCCCTCTCACCCCAGCTCCTGTGCACAGCTCAGAGATTCACGAGAGGACAGCTCAGCACCTCTGAGCTTCTCCTGCTCATGAGGAGGACAGGATTTCTCTCTTCCCTGTGAGAAATAACCATGCAAGCAGCTCAGCTGCAGCAATGTGAACTCCTGCTGGCCCATGGTCTTTCACAAAAAAGTGTGCTGTAACTGAGCCTTGGACTGGAGAGAATTTGTTGCCTATGGGATGCAGTAACAAACACTAAACTGATGTTTCTGGCCAACCTGTGCAAGAAGCCCAAAATGCAGATTTACTTCTGATTTGGCCATAAAATCTGTTACACTACAAAGCTGCAGCCCATCCTGACTGGTAAGAAATACCTCAGATGAGAGGAGCTCCACCTCTCCTGCCTGGCCCCAGCTCACCCTTTAGGCCTGCCAAGAAGCATCAACTTAGCACTAAATTTAGTGTGGGCTTTTAAAAATACAAGAACTGTGTTGACACTCTGAGTACATTTGGTAAGAACTTCTCTGGAACCTTAAAAACACACAGATATAGCTCAGAAAGAAAAAAATCCCACTGTAGCTTCAAAGGATTTAAAAATGCCCTAGGCACTTCAGCCTAGGGTTTAAAAGCCATGTAACAACTTATTGTGATCCCACTGCTGAAAATCCTATTTAAGTATTCAGTACCATCCTTTAAAATTAATCATTTTCTCTTTCTGCCTCTTTCACCCATTTAAGTAAGAGCCATATTTTGGCCTCTACTAAATTAATGTTTTATTGAAACTGGATGTCCACTGATTAGTTGTTTAAAACACTCTACAGATTCCTAAATATTTGGTCTGATTCCATTTCATGTTTATATATCAATTCAAACTTCGGTCACTTGCACCCAATTTGAAATTTTTGGCTTCCATCAAAAAACAATGCTGAGCAGGACATGATAAGGTTTGAGATACTGAAATTTATGTTCTGTTCCTTTGCTCCTGGCTTCAGTGTCCATCGTGCCAGGCATTTACACAAGTTATAAACATGACCACACATACACACACACACAGAGAGAACATCAAAGAGCCTGCTGAAAGAAAAGCCTTCCTCACACATCTATTCCCCAGGGAAGGAGGGGTGAATATTAAGCTGCACCTCCTAGCTGCAATGCATTATTGAGGTACTGTGCAGAAACAAGCACCACATAAAAGAAAATGCAAAGACAGAGCAAAACCAAACATCCCAAGATCCCAAGCAAAAAAGGGATTTCTCTGGTATATGAATGCTGCTGCCACAGCTCTAAGGAACAGTACTTCCTACAAAAAAAACAAAAAAAACCCCAAAACAAAACAAAAGATGGGGTAATGTTTTAAAAAACAGATTATTGTTTAAACATAATTGTCCCCCTCAATAGTTTTTATGTATATATATGTGTGTACATATATTTATCTAAATTATATATATATATATAATTATTTATTTATTTAAATTATACTGCCTTTGGACCCCAAAGCCTTGAATGCAGCTTTCACCCCAAAGCCTCTCTTATTTGTAAGCTGCCTGGAATCAAAGGGCTCATGGCAAGGGCTGTCCACAATATCAGACTGCCAAGGAACAGCAACACCCCTCCAAAAGCACTGAGAGGACCAAACTGCTTGCAAAATCTGACTCTGTATGGACAGAGTGGCAAAGCAAACCGTGCCTGGGGAGGCTGGCTGTGTTAGAGAGCACATTAGCACATTAAAGCACTGCCACCTTTTGAAGTGCAGTGGTGAGAACCCTTTTAGGACACCCAAGGCTGGGGACTGCCCTGGAAGCCCTGCAGGACACCAGCCCTCCCTGGGCTCTGCTGCTGTGACCCTGCCCTGCCAAGCCCTTCCAGCAGTGCAGGGCCCCAGGAGCAGAGCTGCTCCTTGTGCTCCAGGAAGGCTGAGCAGGCTCTCTGCAGCCATGGGGGCACTCAGGGTTGGGCTTCATCTTCCCAAGGGTTATACAGCAGCCACCTGACAGGCTTTTAAAGAATTCAAGCATTCTTCACTACAGGCTACACAAAAATATGTAAATCTAGACATGTTGTGCATATTTCTGTGCTTCTTTGCTCACCATGCATTTTGTCAGTCCTGGGACACCTTTATTTCCTTTAGCTTTGCTTTTATTCTGCACATCAGACTTTATTATTCCTGTAGCCAGATTTTTGCTCCTTAGTCTCATCTCCCTCTCTCAGAGAGCAAGAGAGGATGTATCTTATAATTTCCATTTCCCTAGAGGACAGTAATTTAAATTTCCTTCTCAAGGGGCTGAAGTTGCTGCTGGAACACCACAAGGCATTTACTCCCCTGCCTTTGGTTCTTCCCATTTTCCTGTTGACTTCAATCTCATGTCATGCCCTGAGATGTGCCACAAGGAATCTGTGCGAGACCACATTCATAATGTGCTTTTTTTTATTCCAGCCAGGTCCCTCCATGCTCCAGCTCACCACCTGCACTGCGGTGGGACAGGGACAACATTTAACACTGCTGCTGTCATTACCTCCTTCAGAAAGTCACAGCTAAGCACAGAAACCTAACCAAACCCATTTTCAATCTTTGTCTCCAGAGGTGTGATTCAATTTTTTTTTTTTTCTTCTTCAGGGAATAGAAGAAAATTAACTCTATTCCAGCCAAAACCAGGACAGCACAGTACTATATGTGAGCAGACCATAATTTAGAATTAAAAATCTTTATTATTTTGAAAGATGATAACCCAAACCACCTCCTGGAGGGCCAAGCTGTGACCTCTTGCTGCTATCAGGTAGCAAGAGCAGTGAAAAAAAAGCAAATTTTTTTCTTTCTCTCCCATAACTTTATGAGGACCTTTGTGCTACAAATAAAAGAACAAATACAAAAGTTAGCTGAAACATGTGACAAATTTATCCCATTTTGGTATACTGGCAAAAGCCAATGAAAGGTTAACACAAATGGGAACATCTGTGCTTTAGCAGTGCCTAATAAATAGACAGGTACTGCAGTTTATGGCCATGGTATAGTTATTATTATAGTCTATAATTAGCCATTTAAAGATGCATTTATTGCCATCCTTCTAAAATCCAGTTATCCTTAGCTTAATTCCATTCTAGTACAGATAAATCAGAAATTTCTACACAGAGTGACAGACCTTCAGATTGAAATCATGGGTTTATTGGTTTGGTGTTTTTTTTTGTTAGCTGTAGGTTTTGGATTAGTTTTTGCTCAGCATTTATCTTTTAATGGTCTAAGAGTGGGGCACTGATTCACAACTGGAGAGAGTAAATGAAATCTGAGCAGTAAAACAATTGCAGAGTGTTAAATCAGTGGGATATTTTTCAATACAGTTTTCAAGGAAAACAGATGCAATTTGTTCAATTGCCTCTGTACATCACCTGGCACAACTCAGCCTTATCCACGTCACCGTGGTACAAAATTATACAGCACCAAACACCACCAGGAGATCCTGGGTGTAAAGCTTAACAGACTTAACTTGTTCTTACAGATCAAATACTTTGATAGACACACTGTCTGCTCCACCACTTATCTAGATTAACATAGTGTGAGTGCTTTATTTGCATTGATACACTCCTCATGAAAACACACAATGTCCCAGAGTTTTAAGCCTGAGCCCACTGACATCTGCTAATTCCAAGGAAACAGGAGAGATCTGTGATGATGCAGCCAGGTTGGACACTGAAGCTGACAAGAAACAAACATTAGAGTGAGTTTCAAATAAAAATAAAAATAAAACCAAGACAAAACATAAATAATTGCACCCCCTCCCCACTGATCCCTGCTTGGTTGCTAAGGTCACTGCTTAATCTAAATTGCAAGTGAGATTAATGGCATTAAGAGTTATGAATAACCAAGATGCCTGCTTAGTTATTGAAATGTCCAGCACGGGAAAGGCAGAGGAAGGATAACAAAAGGGGCCCTGCACGGTGCTGCTGGGGGGCTCCAGGCTTTCAGGGGCCAGCAGTGAATCACCATCAGCGACGTGAGAACTGCACACCCCGCAGGATTCCACGTTCCAAAGCCTCCCTCGGAACTGAGGAGCCACACCAAGCGGGAGAGGAGGCTCCCAGGAGCTGAGCACGGCCCTGGGTGTGGGTGCTGCCCTGAAGGAGCAGGGCTCTGCCCCACACAGACCCTCAGGGGAGGCAGAGTTTGGGGTCAGGGCAGGCAAACCCCTCACACCTCACTCTGCAGCCTCTGCTCTCCTGTTTGCTGCTTTGCTTTCCTCTCCTGCCAAGGCACAGACACTCCTGTTTCAGATTTTGCTAGTGCTCTAAGAGCCAGGCCTGAATTCCTCAGGTCACAAATAAAAACTTTAAACTCCTATTTACCAAATTTCTGGCCTGGGCTTCAGACTGGGACCACAAGCATCCCCACACCAAAGGAGGGATTTTGTTTTCCTGCTCAATGTGCCTCTGCAGACCGTGTCCACAAGCCAAATGCCCAAATTCTGTTGACATTTCCAAACAACAGAACTGCAAAAACACCATCACAGAACACAGGAGCTCATCCTGCTTCCATGCTTCTTTTTAAGTCTCTGAACATCCTGAGGTGTAAGATCCCTAGGGCAGCTGGAGCCAGGCTTGTCAGGAAAGGAGCTGCCTCATGCCAGGGCATGAGGAGGACTGACATTTTTAAGGGTTTTATGCACCTGCCCTCAGCTGACAAGATCAGTGCTGATAATGCTCTCTGGGAGCACCTTGTTGCAGGAGATCTCAGCAAGCAGAATCCAAAGGCCTGCTGGCCTCAGGGCCCGAGTAAAGAATTAGATGATGAAAATACAGGATGAAGAAAGCAGACAAGAACAGTATTGCCCCTGGTGCAATGCTCTGCTGTGGCTGCTAAGGATGGGTGGCCAAATGACTGCCTTAAAGAAGTCAGCTTGCAGCTTCAATTTCATTTCATGAGAGTTAACACAAAATTGGTCTGAAGTATGTTCAGTGTGTCTCAATGGCTTCTTTAAGCTTTTGCTTTCAGAAGATTTAGCATTAGAGCATCCCAAAAGCACAGGCCATATTTTAGCAAAACAGTGACTATTGAGAAATACAAAACACACCTGACAACAGTTTTAGCCCATTTATTACCTGATCTAGGACAAGAGGTGATCCCATACAAGTCCTTCACCCTCCTGGCAGTGTCAGGAGCTGTCACTGCGTGTGCCACAGTGCCAAGGAACAGCATCCCAAGCCAGGAGTGTAATTTCTGAATATGTACTGCCATGGTTTTTGTAGGATGCAGGATGATCAATGCTGTTCTAAGACTCCTTGTGGATGGATTAATTAGCGGAACGACATTTTCATTTTCATGCTGCTGAACCTGTTCTAGCAGCAAGGAAATTACCATAAATTGCCTGAGGGAACCTGTAAAATACACAGGAATAACAGGCAAACAGAGGGCTACCATCACCCTTTTGTCCATGCCCTCAGACTGAGAGCAGCTTTACAAGACACACAAATAATTGCTCTCTTTGAGCAAACCTGCAGGCAGAACACCCCAGAGAGCACAAATTCCCAACCAGCAAGTGGTTAGAAAACAGGTGACATTTCCCACTTGTGTCAAGCACCCACTAATGCTTTGCCTTTTAAAAATGGAGCTGCTGGCAGCTATTTGTTGACTGTCCCCCCTCATCATGGGTTCACCCACATAACCCCCACCATGCCAGTCCCACACCCAGCTACAAGAAAATACACAACATTTTGGGCTTGAAACACAACAGACAACCCAGAGTTTGATGCTATTAATAATAAATTGAAGATGTCAACACAAAAAATCCTCCTGCTTAAGGCTGAGCAGTACTAAACACACACTCAGGAGACAATCTCCTTAAACACCTGGAATTCTGGAAAGGGATGAAGAGCAGCACTGTGGCTCATTCCTGTCCATTTTTTACAGGCCAGTTATGTGGAAGGGATCTATTTTTTATGCTGTTTTTCAGGTAAATGCTTTTCATGGTGTCAGCCACAAAACCTCAACAAAAATCCTTAGGTTTGGTTTATAAGAATTTAACAACTTCATTTCAATGCCTTCTATCTGTTGCTATCCTGAAAAAAGCATCACTTCACTCGTGCACCAGACAGTCCAGACAAGCACCTACTATCCAGATCACACGAGAAACATAAAACCCACAAAATTACACCTTCCTTCTGCCCCAGAAAACCCCAAACCCAAAGCCCTGCAAACTCCCACATTTTGGAAGGAAAGAGGCATTTGTATCCCACACTTGCACTTCTCATCTCTTCCTCGCTCACTGCACTTGTCAACGTAAATGTTGTAACACATTCCTTTCAAAAGGGTTAAATTCACTCAAGAGGAAAAACCCTGAGTTTCTGAATCCCATTTAAATCTCTTCTTGGTTTTAAATACATCATTAAAAGCAACTCGGTCTAGAATTATCAGTGTTGGTCCAAAATGAAGGCAATACATTGATTTTTTTATTTCCTCAGTTTCATACCAAGCCTCTCTGAAGGTGGGCAAAAGGAGAAAACTTGTTTTCAACACACAATCAAGCAAATAAAACCCAGAAGTCATAAAGCTTATCCTGTTTTTCTGCCTGACACCAATTCTTCAGCTTTGCTTCCTCCCAGGGAAGCATTATGAAACATTTTGGAAACCAACAGCACAGAAAGTAGAGCTTTGTGTGTAAACACTGTTGTGACTTTCTGCTTTCAGAGAGATTTGTTGCTGTGCTTCCAATTGGTTCCAGGCTCATTTCAGGAAAATTAGGTAAGACAGAAATGTGTATTTGATTTCAGAGATCAACAGACATTCCCTGTCCATCCAAAGTCTCTCAAATGTTCAGGCTCCAGTCTGCTGTAGCTTTTGGAAGAAAACTGACCTGGTATCTGACAACAGGGAGGGCCCAGCTCTGCATTCCCATCAGCCACACAGAACATCACAGGTGCAATTTTCAAAGCAAGCACTGAGGCCACAGCAGAGGACAAGCTCAAAACCAGCTCTTGGTTTTTGTTCTCCAGAACAAACCACGTCCATCTCTGTTCCCCACAGCACAAAGGGATGGAGCAGCTCCCCAGAGACTTTCCAGCTCTTCCATGGGGCTTCCATAAAGAATCAGCTACTCTCTAGCAGTATTTCAGCACTTCTCTCAAATTATGAAGTGTCTCTGACACGGTTCATAATGTGACCATCATAATCACAGAGGAGACTGAAATGCCTCAAGGATCCATTTTACAGAAAATCACAGAGTGGCCCAGCAGCTGCACCAGTTCAGCACCTTACCAGACACTTCCCATCAATGTGACAAAGTGAAACAGAACCCAATTTGCAGGCTATTATTTTCCATGGCTGATTTGACTCGATACACAGGAACCACATAAAAATACAAGGTAGTCTGAGAAGTATTCACATAAGGGGCTGATTACAACAGCAAACAGCTATTTGGACAGTAATAATTTTGCTTTTCAAGAGGGTGCAAGAATGATCTTTTGTCCCACAGACAACTCTAATTCTCACCTCTGTGTGCATCTTAACTTCCATGAAGGTACAAACACACCAGTTCAGCTTTGAGAAAGAAGCTGTGGGTGACAGGATCACTATTCTCAAGGCATAATGATGTGGGAAGTAAAAAGATTTCTAGAAAGCTGTAAAAGCAGGCTCCAAACACATAATGAGGGTGCTGGGAGTGCACATTTGGGCTGCTGACATCCTAGGCTGCATTTGGATTCTGCTTTAAGTTGTTCTACTAATACAACATGTTGCCCAAAGAGGAAATGGACTTCCCACCTCTGGAAGTGTCCAAGGCCAAGAGTTTCTTATGCACACACAGACATTTACATTATTAAACATACTACATCAATATCAAAACAAAACAGAAACTTCAGAGGCACAAGCCAATCTAAATATGTAAGCACAGCAGCTCTGCTTGCCTGCAGAGTTGTAAAGTTACTTCTCCTGTCGTTGAAGCTGAATTCTAGTGAAAAGGAAAAGAAAATCCCTGTGTTTTAGTGGTTCAATTTGGATTTGTAAACAACAGTCATTTGTGACTGCACTACAGCAGTGAAATTGTGAAATCCAGGTAAAGCTCAAACAATTTTGGATGATTCTCTGGAAGGAGCCAACATCTTGGGGTGAGCATTTTCCAACTTAAAATCTCATATGCCCATTTTTCTCCATTTTTTTGAGGATAACCAATGTATCTACCCTTCAATACAGAAAATCCTCTCCCAATGACAGAAAGTGCCTACTGGTGCAAAACACTTCTGTTCTCAGTGATACATAGGTTTGTGCTCTGCACTGTCATGGAGGAAAACTACAAAGGCCTGGCCTAACTGTGCCTCAGCAGCCCCTACACTAAAGGTGAAGACACCATTTTTCTGATCAAAACAATCAGGAGTTTAGAAGAAATAATTAATCAACATTTCCTAGATATTACAGTCGATAGTTTTTTCAGCAGCATTTGCTAATAGCTCTTTGTGCACTGTTCACAGCAGAACACGTCTATTGTGTACATTTTAATTCATAATTCAGAGTACCATCCTGCTGACAGCAGCATCTTTTGACATTTCTGAACAGAGCTGTAGTGGCATAACTGGATTTCCTGTGGTGTCTCCTGTCTTGTATCCCACTTGTCACAAGCTGCCAGTGGGTATGTGTGGGGTGGAGAATGCTGCTCTCCAGGGAGTGCCCATCTCATCTTCTCAGCTGTGCTGTGACCTTTTCCATTAATAGATGTCACAATAAGGGCAGGCCTTGATTGCTGAGCCCCAAGAGCAGACTGGTTAATCACCTCAGACAGGAATATCCAAGCACATGTCTCATCTATATTTGAGATGGGATGGTTGGGACATGATCTTTATGGTTCCTTCCAACCCCAATCGTTCTATGGGTCTGACTCAATTTAGGGGTTCTCAAAGCAAAAAATGTGCTGGAGCACCTATCAAACACTACAGCAACAGTCAGTTGAGATCTGAGGCAGTGAAACATTTAACTTTGAAAAAAAGGTAATATTTACTCAGCAAGAGTGAAACCAGATGAAAAACTTCTTCCTTCACTACTGACAGTGACAATGCAAATCAGGTGTGGGGTGGGGAAGTTGCTGGCAACATCTGAAGGGGAATGAGCACAACAGTCCTCTTAAATAGGACCTGATCTTGTACAGTTTCACACCCAGAAACAAAAAAAGCCCAACAAAATTTAATTCAATAAAGGAAAATATTGGGGAAAAATCTAAAAAAAAAATAATAGTTTAAAAACAGAAGGAAAGATCAGCATAGTAATAACCAGTGTAACCTAAGCTCCCTCTTCTGGTATTTTGGAGTACATACACTGGATTAGCCAGGTCTTGATGAGTCTAATTTTAGATTCAAAATCCAGCAGCAAAGTGTTCATATAACACAGACAAAACACCTGTCAAACTTACTCAGCCTCTTTCACACTAGAAACATTTCTTAAGCAAAAGATGTAAAGACATGGCAAAGTCTTGTAACAATTGAAATCACACAATACCTTTTTTTTTCCCTTGTGAAACCTTTGGTTTCTCCAGCAGGCGGCTCTACACCATCACCAGGGGCCACAGCCAAAGGTACATCCTCAGAAACGTGGTTATCAACTCCCTCACAGCTATCAGGCTTGGAAGTGCTGCAAAACAGGTATTAAACAGAAGCTGACAAATTTCAGTAATGCCCATGAAGCTTTAATAGTCTCTTTATAGGATGAACTTTGGCTGGATCTGCAAGGAGCTGTAAGGAGCACATCATCCCCTCCCAAATTCCCTCTCTCTCCCAATTCCCAAAAATTACTTCTTCCTCCAAACATTATTTCACTTTATTTCTCAGCTGACCACAGCATCAGCCTCTATAGACCATAATTAGGTGCTAGAGAATTTAACTGTATATGAAATCAGTATAATAAATAAATAAATCACTAATGACTGCTTTGCTGTTCTCACACAGCCTTTTCTCCTCACTGTACAATATAAATATTCGATGAAGCAATTTGTGTTTTAGCAAAAACCCCTAAAATCTGGGACTAAAACATTTTACTTTAAAAGCTCTCCCTAGGCTGCAAAGGTAAACACAGTAATCCCAGAACTCATCACATGGATGTGAGGTCCCTCTGCTCAGCAAAGCCCCAGGCTCAGGAGCAGGGCAGCAGCCACACAACTCCCCCTGCTTTCAGCCACACTCATTAGCAGGAAAGGAACGAATAACCAATGACTTCATGTCTCAAAAGCAGGAGCAGTTCAAGGTCTTGTCATGCCACACTGTCCCTTCCAGGACAGAGGGACACAAATATCCTGGGGTAGCAGCCACACACAACAGCCTCCCCTCCTGCTGGTGCTGCTTGCTGCCAGAGAAACAGACACAAATGCTGATGGAAATGTTGATGGAAACAGGACGTGGCTTCTTACAGGTTTCCTGAATTAAATATAAACAGCTATCTTAGTCATTCCTTTCAAACTTTTCTCTCCTCTTCCCCCAGTAATTACACTGGAATTGTAGGCAGCAGATGGAATTGTGTTACTGATGAAGAGTTAGTGAGGTCCAGGGACAGGCTGTTCCCTTCTTTGGTGCACAAACAGAGGACAAGCCTAAACCACATCCCTGACTTTAGTCACAACACACAGGAGCACGAGAACAGCCACCTCCCAAAGTGCTTGTGCACTCAGGCACTAAGATCACCAAAGCTCTTTGTGAGTGTAGTTTACCTTGATTAGCTTATATCCACAAAGCTGCTTTGTGCCATGTGGGACAACTACCCAGCTATCTCTTCTAAGAAATTATCCCTGCTTTCCTCACTCCTTCCTTCCTTTCCTTCCTTCTGTTTGTCCAAACTGGCCTGATGCTGACACAGACACCCGAAATTTTCAGCCCCATCAAGAGAATACAAATAAATAAATAATGATTAAGAAGCAGACTGTTTCCTTTTTCATGCAAAGGCCTTTGTCCTTGGCTAAAAATGCCTCTGTACTAATATAGTAACAGCATCCTCTCTATACCAAGGCTGTGACTATATAGGGGCACAGGGAGAGCAGTGAAAGTAAGATTTTTAAAGGAGAAAAAAAGTGAACTGCTAAAAATAAGTGAATGCTGAACATCTGTTGGGAGAGCAAACAAAGAGCTGCAAAACCCAAACAATTCACAAGAGGGCTCAGCCAAACAAGAGCACCAAAGGCACACAAATTATGGCCCTGGTGTTATGGACACACAAAGCTGCCCCAGTCTTACACTAGCACCTGTTTCACCCACACTCTTCCCTCAGGTCCTAATGAGCATCTGCAGCTCTTCAGCTTCCCCCTCCAAGCCTTTCCACATCGAATCAAACCCTTTTCAGAGATATTCTGACTAATGAGTGTCATTCCCAACACTAAAGCAAAGCTTGCCATCAACACATCAGGATTTCTGGAAAAGCTGTGCTCCCCATCCTTCCCAAAGCCCTGTGTCCACCCCTCCTCCTGCTCTGACGGACTGCACAAATCGAGGCAGGGGAGCACAGAACAGAAACCCTGCCAAAACACAGACTTTCTGTCCACTCTGAGCTCTCCAGCCTAACCCTGCATCAACTGGGGTCCATCTGTCAACTCATGGGACTTTTACCACCTCAGACATGAAGTGGCTACATTAAAATCTCTCCACAGCTCTTATTAAAACAAGATTTTCCATCAAACTTTTTTCTCAACTGGTAATATTTTAATGGTTGCAAGAAGAACATTACCAAGAGGCCCAATACTTCTCAGTGCACAATAAACTATACATTGACCAGTATTTATCCTGTGGAGATGAGCTGATTAGAAAACAAGCATTTTCAAGCACTATCTCTTATAAGTAAAACCTCAAAAATAATTTTCTGACTATCTGTGTGCACAGATAGTGCATACTCTCTGTTTGTGCTGCCAACATTGAGAAGTACAGCCCTAAACACATGCAGCAAGTGCCTTCTAAGCTGTCATCTTTTTCCTGAGCATTTGCAGGTTTGGGGTTTTTTGCCCACAAGCCAGGAAGGAAGTTGCAGGGAACAGACAGACACTGCTCAGAAGTGTTTCACACCTCTAACCCGGAGCCCAGCTAAGCTGTGGTCTTGGACAGACAGGGCTCTTATTTGCCTTCTCCACCTTTCCAAGCCAAACATTCCTCCTCCAACACAGAAGTCCTGTTGCAGAGCTCTGCACCTGCAGAGTAAAGAGAAAGCTGTGCCTGGCCAAAACTTCTCCTAGAGCAACATGTACTGGCAAATCAGAGTGAACTTGGCCTTTCATTGCTGAACAAAAATGCTTGGCAGAACCACCAGTGAACTCTCTACCTAATTCTTTTCAGGGCACTTCTCTGTAGATAAATAAAATCTTACTGAGCAGATGCTAGCATGTTGTCCACGATCAATATGGCAGCAGCAGGAGAGAGGCAGTCAGTCACCCTCAAGAAGCCAAACAAAGATAGAGTTTCCTGACTGGACAGATGGAGGGACAACCTGATCTCTTACTCTGCCCTGCCATCTGGAAGCCATTTAGCACAAACTGACCCCCATCGTGCATGCACCATTATTTTTCCCTGTCAAAGTGCACACCATCTGCATTATGTGACACCCCTGATAGGGAAATGCACAGAAACAAAAGCAAATTTAGTAAATAACTAAATATTTTGGGGGAAAACACTTTATGATTGTGCCTTACTGCAGACAGACTGGAATAACACCATGGCATTCAGAGCCCCTGTAACATTTCCATTTTGCAGAGGTACCCAGTAGGCAGCACAGAGACATCACATTGTGCATTAGGGAATTGTATCCACTCACACCGAAATGTACTGGTGCAGTGCTTCAACATAAAATGCCAAAAAAGCAGAGACTTTAATAAGATTATTTTACTTGTATCAGCAATAATCTGCTCCATGACACAGGTGAATCACTGATGACAGATAAGACAATGACATGAATTAAAAAAAAAACATTACTGAGGCTCCTCCTGTGGGTGAGAGAAGCCCAGTCCTGCTATGTGAGCATAATCCCAGTGTTTTAACACTTTCATATGCTACCAACTTTATATTGTTGGCAAAGCCCAGGGAAGTCAGCAGAGCTGCTGCTGCAGGAGGAGCTGCTCCGGGACTGAACACACAGGAGTTAAATGCAGGCACTGATTTAACCCCTCCTCTGCCAACCAGCTGCCACCTGGGGGTGGGCACAGTGACAGCCTTTGGGTTGGGGACAGCAGGAAACCCCTCTTGCAAGGCTCACAGAGAAACCAGCAAGTGGCAACAACCTGGACAGGAAAGACAGGTGAAGGAGAATGGGCAGGCTCTTATATCCAAAGCTGCACACGGATGCAAAATGAAGGAGCAAGGAAAACCAACAACACTGACAAGAGTTGACTTGTGCAGAACTTTACAAAACAAACAAAAGAGTTAAAGGCAACAAACACAGAAGAAGCACTCACAGCCAGCTTCACTCCAGTAGGCCACAGTGCATTTCTCTGTCAGTTTCCTCTGTTTCAGGAATTGGAAAATTACCTACACCCAACGTGAAAAACCCCTGGTTTGCTACTTTTTAGTGCTGAACCCTTGCAAAAATCCTTGCAGCTCCCTCAAGGCCAGGATTTGGAAACCACCAGATCCTGTGGTTGCTGCACAGTCCCTGTGCCCTCACCCCTACTGGGCTCAGCCACCCTGGATGGGGCAACCACAGCCCAGCCTGTGCCACTGGGGTGGAGCAAGGAACCCCGAGACACCCTTCAGACATCAACAATAAAACATTTAAAAGGCACAAGTTATGGAGGAGATCAAAAAGGAGAGGTATAATATAATTAACTTGAAATTCCAGATTGATGTGAGAATGCAAACAGAGTGAATTCATGAGGTTTACAAGCAACAGTGAATTAAAGCACTCTGAGACTGCTCTCCCTAAATGTTTAATTATAGACAGCTTGTGTGCCTTTTTCCCTGCAAACAGCAAATTATCACCCCCAGGGCACACAATCTTCTGTTCCACACTGTAGTCCAAAGACCATATACAAATCTTTCTGGCACTTTTGGTGCCTTTTCCATGCTTCCACATTCAGAAAGTAGTTCACAGCTCCACCTCAATTAATGCTCACTCTTTTCTAACTGCCTCACTACTACAGCCAACAATCCATTAGCAAGAAAAGCAGAATCCACAAAAAAAAACTTCAGTAACCCAATTACATTTGTTAAAAACAAAAGAAACAGAACTTTTTGAGTACAAACTTACAAGAACTAAAAGAAATCCGCATCATTAGCTTCCCACTGAAAGCTTCTCTAGATCATCTTACAGTGACTGTAGGAAAAAGTTTGTTTCTCACAGTCTCTCCCAGCCAGCGTTGGTGACTAACCAGCTTGGGGACTGGTGGCAGAGCAGGATGGGCCAAACAGCAAAGTCACCCAGCTTTTAAGGTGGATTGAGCAAAACACAAGGTCCCTCCAGCCTCTGATGGTGCATTATTGTGACTTCAGCTAACAAATGTAATGCTAGCTTAAATATACTGTGTGTGTTTACACTTCACTGAACTCCTGGTGATTGAAGGGTACACACACCCTACAAGGCTTCCTCTATTGTTCAGATAAATTTATATGCCCCAAGATCCTGACAACCCCACCACCAACAGCACAAAGAAAGCAAGTTTCCCTTCTCAGTGCAAGCAAAGGCAGACAAAAAGGCCAGAGTCCAACAGAGATACCTGAATGCTTTATAATCAACATTATGCTGCTTAAAAACTTCCCAAAGAAAATGCTCCAAGGATTATTTACCTTGCACTAATAATAATTAAAAAAAAGTATAAGCACCTAAAAAAATACAGGGCATATATCCACCTTCACATGTCACAACCCTCCTGTGTGCTGAAGTGATAGAATCTCAGGGAAGGGTAAACAGAATTTTCTTTTGAAGGCTTTGACAAGGGGGGATTTAAACTCTGGTACAGATCCCTGCTGAAAGACAGAGGCAGACCCAGCAAACCCATCAGCAACGGCTCCAGCAGACAATTATCCATGCAAGGAGGGCAGCAGCAGCTCCTCAGGCAGTGCTGAGCTCCTGGTGCCCCACTCCCCATCAGCAGGGAGCAGAGCAGCCCCTGCCCTGGCCCAGGCACAGTACCTGGCTGCAGTCAGCTCAGCAGCTCCCACGGGGACAGCATTGCCAGAGGCTGCACACACAGCTGAGGGATGCTCACAGGGATCCAGGGGAGAAGCCAACTGATTATCATCACCTGGCCCAGGAGGGCTGCAGAGAGAAAGACAGAGAGAAAGGCAGCCTTTAATGTCTGAGTTACTGCAGAATTACTGTTGTTGGTCCTTCTGAATCCCTGGACTCGAGCATGAATGAGCTAACTTGTGTGTTGGGGAACACAGAGGAAGTTGGCATTTTTAATCTAAAGTTGCTTTTGTTCCCACAGAACTGAAGTCTCTGGGTTTTTGTCTGACTTACAACTGCAGAAGCAGTGAGACAGCACAACCCCACAGCAAATGAACCCCATTGTGCTCCTGATTATGAAAAGCAAATGAGAAATGGAGCTGCAGCTTGAACAAGAGAAATTACAAGATTCCCTCACTCAGAAACCACATAAAATACAAAGAGCTTGATGCTGGTTTCCACCTGAGCTGGGGAGTTCCATCAGTGGGGGCAGAGAGTCAAAGGTGTCCAGGTGCTGTGGAGAGCATCCAGCCTTGTCCCATTCCTGGGAAAAGCCACTGGGTGCCAGCAGCTCATGACTGAACAAACCCATTTGGAAACACACAATAAGGAAAGGAGCTATGCTGAAAAAGAGACTTTGTTTATTTTTACAAGACACCAAACCATGGGAACCCCCTGCAAACAATGTTTTTGCTGCTACTTCAACCTGACTTTGCCACATGACCACCCAGAGATCAGGGCTCTGGAAGCATCATTTTTCCCTGAAATTCACCAAAATTCTCAAGTTATTTGTAAACTATTAAGTGTGACCTTAAACTGCTGATGGAATTTCACACTGCCCTGGATCCCCTCTGTCCATGCTGTTTCCTGTACTACCTAGTGAATAAAACACTGAACACACAGGGATGGTACCCCACACACAGATGGATGTGAGGTGTATAAACTCAAAACTGTCACTCAGCATTTGCAATTCCAGCTTATAAATAAAAAGCTCTAAATCAGAGAACTCAGCTTTAACTCTAAGTGATTATTGTCTTACCTAACTTCAAATCCAGAGATCCTGGATGATTCTCTACTGTAATTTAATTTTGAATCAAAAAACATAACAAACAGTTAAAGTTTATTATAACAATGTCAGTGTTATTCTGGTAATGACTGAAGGCTGCTGGTCAGTGTTTTTCTGGTAATGACTGAAGGCTGCCATCTGAATGTACTCACACTCCCCTATTTTATCTGAAGGATTCTGTACCATGTTCATGTGGGGAAAAACAATTACAGCTCTGAGCAATTGACTGCCCACAGGTTCTCTGGTTGAACCACACCTGAGGGCTCTGCCTGTTGTAGGGACCTTTGAGCCAAGGTGTTTACAGGTTCTAAAGTCCTCTGGCTTATTACCATAAAGGGACAGGTTTTCATTCATTACTGAGTTGCAACTGGGGCGTCCTCTCTGGTTTGCCTTGAAATGAGTGCGTAGAAAGTAGATTTTTGACAACAGCACTTTACAATTTCTTTTTATGTACATAATGAGTGAAGTGAGGAGATGGGCAGGTTTTCTTCTTGGTGTGACAGAGCACTAAGGCTATTCCTGTAAACACCTAGAAAGCACAGCACAAACCCAAACTGCAGCTGAAAGTGCTGTGCCCCAGCCTGGTGAGAAGTGTTTGCTCCTCACCACTCACGTTTCCTGCACAACTCCCAACTCCTGGACAGGGATTTTCATAGTTTATGGACAAAGTAACCTGAAACTCAGGCCTGGGGAGGTGATGGAGAAGCTGCTCCTTGCCAAGCCACCCTGCTCTGTGCTGCACAAACAATGAAGCCATCCATGAGCTGCTCAAACGAGTTCCACAAGTGACATTCCCGGGAATCTCAACTGCCTTTGGCTCTCCAGGGGCTGCCACCAGGTCCCTGCTGCCAGCCCTCTGCAGCCACCAGCCTCTGAGGGCAGCTTGTTGCAAGAACTGAGCTCCATAAAAAGGCCATGAGCTTTTTCCATTCTGCTGCCTCAGTTCTGGGTCGAGCCGGGAAGAGGATCGACATAAAACTGCTTCCAAATTCTGCTTATGACAGGCATGACTGAAATAGTTTGCAAAGGAAAATACCTCACAGTTTAACAAGCAGTTGCTTACCAACAGCTGCAGCGAGCACACTGAATTCTGCCCCAAGACCACGGGGTTCAGTCTGTTATTAGTGTGTCACAAGAGAAAGACACTGCCCATCAAGTGTCCTCAGGCTCTTGAGTTTCACAATTTCACTTTTAAGGCCTCTACTTAGCCTTGAAAAGAGATTTTCCAAGTCACTGTTGGAAGGCAGGTATGCAAATAACAAGTTTCAGGCAAAGCTGGACCCGCAGTATTCATTACATATCAGTGAATGAATGAGAAATAACTTCATAAACCGGTTTAATTTCTTCTTAAACACAGCAGGTCTGACTCTATGTGAGAAGCCTTCGAGCCAAGGCAGAAATTTAAGATACACACAGGGACACAACTTGGCACACGTGGACACAGAGACAGTGAGTGCTGGGTGCTCTGCTGGGTCTGTTTGCTGCTCTCCTCCTGACATCCCTGAGATGCAAGCCTTAAACCCCCAATTTCACAGCAAAGTCATAAAACACTCTGATACTGGTGCTGGAGACAGAAGGCAGCTCCGGGTCTTGGCATTTACTCCCTGTCCATGTTTTTCCAATCAGGAGAGCTGGATGAGGCTCCCTTTGAACACTCAACAAGAGCTCCAAGTTTACTCCAAGGAAAACCAATAAGCATTTCATACTCTGCCATCTCCCAGCCCCAAACATTTGGCTGCTTTTAATGAGATAAGAGCAAGATTTGTGGATCCTGCTCTTACTCCAGAAATCTCTGGAAAATGGCACCAACAACCACAAGGCAGGACTGAGCTCTCAGTGCTCTGATCACCACCCACTGTTTTGTTTTCATCAGGACACAAGATGTTCTCACTGGGTACAGCAAGGCTGACAAACAAAATTCTTCATATTTCATACTTGGCTTTCTAATACTTTGGAGCAAAGAGTCAAATTTTTAAGCCTCAGTTTACCCATACATAAGAAAAAATATTAATCAATCCCAGAAAAATATTGAGAGAATTTGCTATTTCTGTTAAGCTCTTATACTGCAATTCTTTGGACAGGAAAAAGATCTAGCAGCACCTACATCAGTTACAAAATCATTCATTCAAACACATTGTATCTCCTTAATTTTGATCCATCTTATTAATTCCTTCATAATAATAATCTTCTCACAGTTCAGTTTGCAACTTAACTCTTACATTAACCATATTCACTGAAATAAACCCAGTGTCTAGAAAATCCAACAATAACCTGTTACAGTGACTCTGTGTCCCTTTGGTATTTCTGTTCTTTAAAAGTATTTCCATGATTACTGGGACTCCTGTCAATGATTCAGCAGAGAAGGAGGTAAGAAGTTATTTCTCATGTAAGAAATCAACATTACAGATATCACTAACTAAAACTAAACTTGTTTAGGGAACACCTCAGACCTGCTGCATAAGATACAAACAAAGCATTAAAAACAAACAAACCCCTCTTTTTTTTTCCCTCCTGCACTACTACTTATGAACTTATTTAAAACCCATTTAAATGTCAACAGTATTTCAGGAAAAATATGAGATTCTAAGATTAAAATGGAAATTGTGGCTTTATTTCCCAAGAAATTAAGGGAACATCCATCCTCACAGGACAAGTCCATGCACCAGCAGCAGCTTAAAAGCTCAGACACAGCAATGACTGAGGGTCACTTTTGCTAGTCACTGTGCTTAGATTTAGCCAAGGTTTTACTTTTTCCACCTAAAAACGCACTCACAATCAAAAGTTCAAGTTTTGGGCAATACACTGCCTTTTGTAAACCCAACAAAAGACCTACTTATGCATTTAAATATGAGATTTTGGAAAAATCTCTCAAATTCCATACTCTGAAGAAGAAATGCCTTAAGAGACTCAGACCAGCACTTTGTACTTAGGCTCAGCCTGGGCCAGGCTGAGCCCTGCTAAGCAGGAGCTGTGCAAACACAGTAATGAAGGTATCCAAGAAATGAACTGGCATGTGATAATTAAAAGCAAATAAAAACCCTGTCACACAGGGGGAACACGAGTTTGATGCCCAGTGCATGGCAGCAGAACTACACTTGTGGAAAAAAGGCACTGTCACCAAGAGACCAGAACTGGCTCCTGGGGGAATTATTCCATATTTCCATGCTGTTCCCCTGAGCAGGACTCGAGGAATCAGCAGAACAGGTCTGGGTGCTGGGTGCCTGGAGCACGCAGGGAGGGTGGGGCAGCCCCTGAGTCACAGCTGTCCCCAAGGGAGGGACATGCCACCACCCTGGCTGGCCACAGGACACGCGGCGGCCCAGCTGCGGGCACACGGCTGCGGTCCCAGAAACGGGAGAGTCCCTGCCCTTCCAGCACAACCCCAACAGCACCAGGAAGGCAAACAGGAGCTGGTTCTGGAGACATGAAGTGATTTTTCCAAGGCTCGCTGAAGGCAACCTCCACCTGTGGAAAGCAGCCCAGCTGTGCAGCAGCTGGCAGCGCCCGCAGGTAACTCCAGTGTTCTGCTGGAGCTGTCAGGGAGCCTGCACCGGCATTCCCAAAAAGTGCATTTTTCTGGCACTCCTTGTGGAAACCCTGACAAGATAGAGGAGTTATCTTGGCAGGGGATGGGGTTTAGTCACACATTACCTGAGGGTCTGCACTTCCTCTCTCACCCAGCCCTCCTTGCTTAAAAAAAAACCCCTAATTTCTGTAACATGTGCGCCCAGATTGATCACTGATTTGATTAGTTGCAGCAATAAAATAGAATTTTTTTTTCAGCGTTCTACATTACTGTGGTCGCATTAAAGCTCAGGGTGAGTTACTACATTAAACAAACACAACTATATTAGATCCCAGTACTTAAAGGCACTGAAACATGTGCTACAGCACTACTTCCTTCACAAACTAAGAGAGGGACAGCAGAAAGCCACATAAAAGTGTCAGAAGCATAAATCACGCCTGCACAGGATGAATAAGCATATTTGCTGTGATAACTGTCAACCATTAAAAAAAGCCCATCGCGTCACCACGAGCAGCTTTTAGAGCTCGGAAGGGCTCGGGAAGGGCTCTGGGTCACATCCTGATGTCACTGGAGCAGGATCGCAAAGTTCCCAAATCCCCAAAGTTCCCAGGCAGCAAACCTGAAGCAGAAGTTCCTCAGTGCAAACAACACACACAGTCTCCTCCTCACTCCAGCAGAAACCCCAAACCCAGCCAGAAACCAGGGCAGGAGTCACAAAACCACTGAGGTTTATTTTTTTTGGGGGGGGAGGGGGAAGGAGAGTTAATCCTGACCCAGAGCTGGAGGCAGCGCAGTGGGAGCGGGAGAAACAGCGTTCAAAAAAACTCAAAAAAAAAAAAAAAAAAAGAAAAAAAAGGGGGGGAAGTAACTTCAACTTTCCCACTCACAAGTGTCTACTTACCAACGCCAGGAAACAAGCAGCAGCGCTCCTGCCCGCGGTCATCCTCGCCGTGAGCGCAGCCCCGCGGCGCAGCCCCTCACACGGCCCCCGCCGCCCCGCGCTCCCCGCATCGCGGCCGGGCACTGCCGAGCCCCGCTGCCTCCGCTGCTCCGGGAGCCCACAAAGGCCGAGCAATGCGAGCCCGGAGCTGCTGCCGCTGCTGCTGCTGCTGCTGGCAGGCTCCTCCCATGAGGCTCCCCGAGGAAAGGCCGGAGCGGCCGCGCTGCCGCGCCCGGGTCCTCCCCCGCCGGGCCCGGGGCAGCGCAGCCCGCCCGGCCCGCGGGGCTCCGCGACAAAGCGGCAAAAACACCGAGCTAAACACCTCACACCGCGCTGGCTTCTTTTTTATGGAGGGGTTTTTTTCCCCCCCCCCTCTCCTCGGTTTTACGGTGGAATTTCGGAGTTTCCATCCGCTGGAGGGGAGGGGATGTGGGGAGATTAAATTACGGTGTTTGTAACGCTTAAAGCGCGCACACACAGCTCCCAAGGCTTTAAAAGTCGCTCAAGAAGAGCCTGGTGTAATTCATGGTGTTTGGCAACTTTTTTTTTTTTTTATTTTAAAGTTTCAGTTGTTTTGCCCAACTTAAGAACTTTTAAAAATGTTTTCAGGATGCAGACGTAAAACTTTTAACAACTTTCGCTGAAGCATTATGTGTTTATAGCTGAGCAGGTAACATTTTTAAAAATCCAAACCAAACCATTTTTAATCCTGGCTTAATTGTTGGGTTAGATTCCAGCCCCTAAAGTCACCCAGGTTTTCTCCTAGGTTTTTTTTTTTTTTACCTGCCTTCTTTATAGGTTAATCTCCTTTTTCTGTATCTTCTTTCTCATGGATTTCTTTTCCTGCCTTCTTATAACTTCCTTTACCTGCTTTCTTATGAATTTCTCTTTTTTTTCCATAGATTTTTACCTGTTTTCTTACAGGTTTCTTTACCCAGAAGAAAATTAAGCAGTTTAATTAGTTGCCTGCCCTTATTAATCTCTTGGTTTTCCTATGGGTTTATAACAACACAAAATAAGGGCTTTACAGGTAATTAAGTCTGCATGGGGATACACCAAATTGCATATACGAGCTGCCAGCACCCAAGGAATTAATTGTCTCTCCCCAGAGAGATTATTATCATGTTTATAACACATAAGCTTTATGATATCTCTCCCACAGCAAGAGAGTTGGTAGATTGGGCATTTGGTAAGCAATGGAGATATTCTGGATAAAATCTGGGGTTACAGAGACTCGGTTTAGCTGAGTTAGTTTCCCAGCTGACTCCATGTCTCCGAACTCCTCAGCTGTGGTGCCAGCCACATCTTGGGTGACAAAACTAACACTTCCTCCTCAGAGCTCAGTCCAGCCCCTAGCAGGACTCTGCATCTCTTTTTAATATTAAGGTACAGTAATGGTAAGTCCTCGTGGACTTCTCAAAGCACCAATTCAGACCTGGGCTGCAGGGGGGAAAATATTAGCCAATTTTTAATTTTTTAACTCTTTTAAAAGAATCCAATGGTTTCTACTTCTAGCCCTTGTCTGACCTTTTATAAGCAAAAAGAGGCAGCAGATTTTTGTTCAGGTGAGTTTTGTGTTAGAGGAGAACTTTCCATGTAGTCTGAAAGGAGAAGACAGAGATTTCCCCTCCACGTGTTTATTGCTGCTTTTAACAATTCAGGTACCTGAACAGGAAATAGAACACAATACCAAATGATCCCCAGACACCAAATCAGACACTGTAATGGGTTAAAATGCTGAAGGACATGTAGAGAGCCAGCACCATCTGGGCTGCAGGGCATGGCTTTTCATGGGGCAAACACTGTGCATGGTGTGGGGAGCCAGCAGCACCCACTCTGACAACAAGAATTAAGATGAGCCTCAGAGTTAAAACCTTCTGGAGAGAGCATCTCTATCATATCCTCCTTCCCAAACAGTAGGAAACCAGCCATGGAAAAATTTAGGGTGATTTTTGATACAGGTACAAGGATCCAGTCCCTCTCTCATTTTGGGGGAAATTAACCTTTTTTTTGCCATCTGGAAGCCATTTCACAAATAGCTTCTGCAGGTATAACTGCCCTGGTGAGGGGGGGGGGGAGGGAGGAAAACCCTGGAAAGAGGATGATTCATTAAAATAAATCTTTATTTTCTTTGCGAGCAGCAGTCTGGCACAAAGCCATGGCCACAGACAAGCCATGTTCCTGCTAACAGAACCAATCCCAGCATTTTTAGAATAAATGCTCATTTTTCACAAACAGCATGCCTCTACCTGTTTATTCCTTAGCCTCTGCTGTGCCAAAACCCTTTGACCTACAGTGAAGCAATTTCAAGGCGCCTTTGTCACAGAAACATTTGCAATTGTCTCCCAGTGCCCTCTGCTATTTAAAGGTGGGAGCCTGAAAGGCTGAAACTTCAGAACAGCGTGCTCAGGTGTGCCTGGGCTACCTGAACTTGGGGAGTACAGAGGGAACCAGCTGAAAAGCAGCAGGGAGATAAGAGATAAGCTCCCAGCAGACAAGGACAGGGCAGGGGTGGCTGGGGCAGACCAAAGAGCTGCCAAGGAAAGCCTTGCAAAGGTTTCTCTGGGGGTCAGAGCTGGACCAGAGCAGCTGGTGAGAGGGACTGGGAGCAGGAGAGATCTCATCTGTGCCAGAATCCAAACCCTTCCCTGGCTCACAGGGAACCACAAGGAAAAGTCCAGAAAGCATCAGGATGGGACATAGCAGGGGGGGACACTTACAAATGTAAATTGTGGAATCACAGAATGGGTTGGGCTGGAAGGGACATTTACAGGAACCACTCCCTGCCATGGCAGGGACACCTTCCATTATCCCAGGGAGCTCCAAGCCCTGTCCAGCCTGGCCTTGGGCACTTCCAGGGGTCCAGGGGCAGCCACAGCTGCTCTGGAAAATCTGTTCCAGGCTCTTACCACCCTTTCAGGGAAGAATTTCTTCCCTATATCCAATCTAGCCCTCTTTCATTTTAAAGCCATTCTCCCTTGGCCTATCACGACATGGCCTTGCAAAAAATGTATATGTGATTTTAAATTGCTCTTTATGAGAACTTGGTGCCCATTTTAACACCCTTCTGCAACAAATCCATATAAATGTACTTCAGTTTTAGAATAAAACAGGAGTTTCTTGTTTGCATTTCCTGCCCAGAGGTTCACAGCCATTCACTCTGCAAAACCACCGACCCAATTAACTGCAGAGAACCTGCCTGAGATACCAAGGTGTTTGTCTGTGACAAACACTTGAACTTTATATTTCCACTTCTTTCCACACACAAATTGCCCACAACCATCATTTGTGGTGGCTGAAAATTAGGTTGTGCATTTCCCAGCAATTTGTAGTGGACAGGCTTTAGGATGGCTGTCTCTTAAATTCCCAGATTTTCACATTAATCCAAAGGAGAGTTCAGTGTTAACCCATTACATCTTGGAGGATGAAAGTGATGGGAAGCTGCCATTTTGCACATTTCCAATTAAGTGAGGCTGGTTTTTAGAAAACCCCGGGCTAGACTCAAAGCCTCACAAATTCCAATGATAACTTCTCTGGCAAATCAAGTTTATTTGGAGTTTCTACCAGAAGATTTGGAGAATGGTAGATGTAATATAAGTTTCATGTACCATCACAACATTCAAAAAAAAAAAAAAAGAGAAGATGTGGAAAATTGTGGAGACTTTTAAATATACAGCAAAACTATCTTTTGAGTGTTTAATGACATTGTTAGGAAGGGGAAATGGAATTTTTAAGTGTCTATTTATTTTTTTCCATAGTTGTTAGTAACTGAGCAATGTATTCATGCTTTTGCTTCCATTCCAGGAAACAAATCCAATCTTCTCTGTCTGCTGCAGAGTTATTCTTAGCTGGCTTTGATATTTCTATCAGCTAGGAGAGCATAACAATGTTATCATGGTTACAAATTCCAAAGATTTTACATAAGCTCTTGAGTGCCTTAAAAAAAAAAATTTAAAAGGCTTTATTGATTATACTGTTTGTGTTTCAATAGGCCAAAGCAGCTAGGAAAAACAGTCTGGAGAAGAATTTTGAAAAGGCAGTTTGATGAGTTTCATGGAGCACATGCTCCATGTTTTTCAGAGCACCATGGACAAAGAGAAGCCAAGAGGGACAAGCTGGAGAGGGGCAAACACCAGGCCAATGAATCACTTAAATCCTACTTGCCTACACAGAGCCTGTCTTCCTAATTTGATTTTTTTATCTGTTGAAACAACTGGACACCCCTCTTATTGAAGCAGAGCAGGACAACTGTGGTTGTGTATATGTGTGTGTATATATATATATATATATTTATTTATATTCTATATATATTTATTTATATATATGTGTATATATATATATTATATATAATATATAAATACATAAATATATAAATATATATAAATATTATATATAAATATATAATATATATATATTATTTATATATATATATTTATATATATGTATATATACATATAGATATATACACACATATATATATATGGTTCTGTATGTGTATAGTGCTTGTAGGATGGTCTGGGTGGGAAAGGATGGCAGGGCAGAATTGAGAATTGTCCCTGGCTGAGCTGTGCCAGAGGCTCAGGGCCAAGTCCTGTGCTGGGATCACTCCAGTGGAGCAGAGATTTTGGGCCAGGATTTACCCCCTTGCAGGGCAGGCTGCAGCCTCTCCCACAGCTGTCTGGAAAGGAATGTACCAGGAGGGAAAGCAAGTCAATTAGTGAAATTAAATTGGAAACAACCCTGTGCAGTCCTGGGGCACTTTTGGACAGCTGGTTATTTCACTGAGGATGGTGGATACCAAACAGGGGAAGGGGAAGGGCTGAACAAAGAGCAGGTGCCAGCACATTTCAGCAAGGAGAAGGAGGTTGCCATCACATTCTGGGGCTGGTCCTTCCCCACAGCACAGAATGGTGGCAATCAGCATTTCCCAGGGACCTTAGAATCCAGAGCCATCACACCTTTGAATGCAGCAATCAACATTTCTGCACTTATTACTGCAATTTGAAAGGGAGAACAACTTCTAGGCCAAAGAGAATACAAGAATTAACCTGTGAGGTGAGTGTAGATGAACAGGCCCAAACAGATCCATACAACATTTTTTTTTTATTTTTCCAGGGTACCCAGATGTTGGAATTGGAACAACTAAAAAATCCCCTCTCGTTTTTAGCAATGCATCTGTGGATTTCCACACACCTGGACCAGTATAAGATAGGCTCCAAAAAATCAACATAAAAGACAGGAGGGGAAAAATAGAAAGAAAAGGGTAATGCAAAAACTATGGAGTTCTAGCTCTTCATCCCTGTGTCTGTAATTCTGTTTTCAGAGATGCCCTCCATGGGGTTCAAAGCTGGGTCTAATCCTATTTTGCATATTCTATTAGACAGAGGGACCATGGAAGAAGCTCCATGGTATATCCAATTTTCCAAGAAGCCAGAAGATATTGTGTTGGAACAGAGAGAACAGGGGATCTGTAAGATGCAGACATGATTTTGAGAAAACAGGCAGATTACTTGGAAGAAGCAAGGTTGAAAAATACATCTGGGGAAATCTAATTAGGAGGGGAAAAAAAGGTAATCAAAGTAATTTTTCACTTCCTAGAAATGGGAGATGTCTGTTGGTAAGAGCAAAGTTATCTTAATTTTTACTCTTCTGTGAATAGAAAAATACCAAACTTAAATATCTCAGACTTCACACGGATGAAATTCCCACAGAACTGCCCATCCTGTTAATTCAGTTCAGGACTGCAGGCATCTCCAAAGGCACAACTGTACTGACAGCTGCACCTACTAAGGATGACAATGACAGTAAGAAGGGAGGAAAATAAAGAGAAAGAATTCAGATACAAAGGAAGAAGGGCAGGGGAGATAAGTAATCTGATTAATTTTGTGCATTTCATTTATGTGTAAGTCACCTCCAGCTACTTTTCCCTTTGCTTTGTGAGCCTGAGATGCTACACACCTGAATCAATTTTGAAGTTAAAAATAAGGAAATAAAGAGCTGCATAATCAGTGTTTTGACAAGATTCCTTTTAACTCCAAACTCTTGTTTTCAGAGGCTAACAAAGCAAAGTCTTAGTGCTCTAAACCCACTTTCCTGATCTGAAAAGCAGTTCTACATTCCCCATCTCATCCAGCAAGACTGTTAAAATATTTAATAGTGTATTTGTCATGCAGACAAAAAAAAAGACCAAGTCATATTTACTAAGGAGTGAACATTCTTTTTGGAGTTCTTGAACCTGCCAATTTTTGATGGCAAGAACAAAGAATGAAGCAAATCCAAAAGTATGTCTGGACCAACTTTAGAGATCTTGTCTGACCTATGCAGAGGACATAAGGAATGTTTTTCAAGTAGTTTTGCTGACTCCAGCTGCTGCCATGTCCTTCCCAAAAAACCAAAATTGTTGTGATTGGTAAGTGATGGGAGTCAGTGCAGCAGAACTCTGCATTCCCTCAGAGCATGGGTGCCACTGCTTGCAGTGTGCCCACAGCTCCCTGTGCTCCTTCCTGACTGCACTCCCAGCCCAGCTGAGCCCCTGAGCATCTCTGGGAGCCTGGAGCACCAGAGGCTTGCGAACAAACCCAGAGCTCTGCCAAACCAGCACATCAGCCTCTGTGCTCTCTGCACCTGCACATCTGGGCATGGCTTCACAGCCTCCCCTCTAAAATCTCCCTCAGAGCTTTTTACAACAGACAGTGGCAGCCTCTATGTGCCAGCTACTTCAATTACATCAGCTTATCAAAAATCCATCCCACCTCTAAACACCCCTACAATTTTGCCATCGTTTCCAATTTTATTCCACGCTCTGCCCAACATCTGTCACAGTCCACGGTGCAAACAGGGGCATTTCAGGGACTTAAGGACTCAATCCATAAAAGAAAGATGCATGGGTTACATTACACAAATGTAGGTTACATTACACATATGTGGGTATCAATTGCAAAAGGAGAAAAAACAAACCAAGAAAACCAACTCAAGTCCTGATCTTCCTTTCCAAGTAATCCTCAGACAGAAAAGTGAAGCAAATGGATGCCCAGTAAGTAGGAATAGTGGCCTTTTGATGCCCAAATGTGGCCATTAGGAATACAGGTTTTCTGTTATTGACTTGGTAAAGAGAGTTAAAAACATCAGAACAAGTTGGTTGTTGGTTTTGTTTTTTTTTAAGTCTTTTTCAGTGCAGATAGGTTTGCCAAAATCCAACCCTTCCCTGCTTCTGCTACTGGCACAGCTGTAGTTCCACGAGGAAGTGTGGCTTCAGCCACAATCTCCTTTCCAAAAAATGACTGTCCTTTGTTGTGCAGATTTGCAGGGAAGTGATTGTGCTGTACTGCTGCCTGCAGACATAAGGGCTCCCCTCATCAGCTGCCCCCCTAAAGGTGGCGGGGACGGGAATCTCTGCAGGCTGTGCTTGAATTCACTGCTCACCTCAAGGCCAGCCTCCTCCCAGGGCATAGCCACAAAGGGAAGAAATTCCTCTCTTTCCTCTCCGGGAAGAAATCCCAACAAGAATCTAAGAGTCAGATCACACAACTTCACCCCCTTATGCACAATTCAGTGGGATTTCAATATGAGGGATCTTGTAAGAGAGGGATTATACAGAATTGGTGGAAGGGGAAGAAAACAAAGCTGAAA
This sequence comes from Molothrus aeneus, assembly GCF_037042795.1. Taxonomy (NCBI): domain Eukaryota; kingdom Metazoa; phylum Chordata; class Aves; order Passeriformes; family Icteridae; genus Molothrus; species Molothrus aeneus. Next base: position 31,575,196 of record NC_089653.1, on the reverse strand, counting down.
TAATTCAGAACCCTCTCCTTCTCATTAAGAAGGTTCTAAATGGTTCTCAGAACCATTTCCTGCCCCTAAACACAATTTACTTCTTACTGATATTTATTTTGAGAGCTGGGGAGGAATCTTTTTCTCTGGAGTTCTTTATATCTGGTCCTTATCCTCACAGCCAGCTCTTAAGAAAGGTGCACCTCATTTGGCATGGCTGTAGTAGTTTATCCTCTGTAAGGATGACAGGGCAATAAACCACTGCAAAGCACTCAAGGCTTTGTGGCTGACATGCACAGCATATATGGAATACACCTTGAAATTTAATGATACAAACAAACCCAGTTTTAATCTCAGAGGAAAACTGGATTGGTCAGTGTATTGGACCTGATGAAGACAGACCTGCCAGCTCAGCTATTGCTGTCTGCTACTTTTTTTTTTTTTTTTTTTTTTTTTTTTGGTGATATAAACTCATATTGCTCTAAAAAAGAGCCTGACCAGAGCCAGAGCGGAGGCTCCTCTGGCCCCCTGAGAGTCCCCAGTGTTTCAGCCTTTTGGACAGCCACAGGCCAAAATGAGCAGCTGCCTGTTGATGCAAACCCTCCTCACGCTGGAAAAACAGGTGATAATGAATTCTTGAAGCATATGAAGCATTAAGCAACTACTCCATGAACTGTCAGCAGCTGTTTCAAGAGCCCTGCCCTGCCTGCCACAGGTATTTATTTAAAGTATGGTACCCACCCTGATATGAAACACATGCACAGACTTATGCTCTGCCCTGAGTCCCTTATGGCTCCTGAGCCAGCCCCTGCCAGCAGGGGAATCTGTTTGGGAATTTCAAAGCTACCCACTGTGAAGGGAAGCAAACAAAAAAAGGAAGGACCTCGGGAGAAATAACAGGGTCTAATTTCCTTGTCATTTTATAGACAGATCCTTCAAGAGAAAGTCATATGGCTGTCCTGGTTTCCAACACTTCTAATATTTTTCCAATATACATTCTGCTCACACAATTAGATGACATTCAGCCTCCATCCCAGCAGGCAGAACTCCCCCACATCCTCACCACAACTGAGCCACTTCAGGAATTTTCACTTACAATATGGTTCTATCACCTCAGCCTTGAAGGAATGTGGCACTGGGACATTTTCCCTCATTGGTCAGTGAGTGCCATCTATGTTTTTGGGATTACTTAGAAAGATTCCACCTCTGCAGACCATTCACTGGCATTGTCTGATATAGTTTAGCTTTTCCCTGTGCCCTGTGCTCTGCTGCTGTCTCAGCCATTGTTGCCTCCTCAGATACAGAAAAGAGAGGGACAGCGTGCAAGGAAGCTCTGAGGTTACAGAGGAAGCAGTGACATGACTAGATAAAGGGAAATCACCTGTTCTAAGATCCTAATTATCATGAATTAACTGCACATCAAACTAGGAATCCAAACAGCAAAGTAGAAGCTCATTAAAAAAGGAAAAAAAAAGCCTTAACTTTATTAAAGCAGTTACTGCTAGGTTTGGAAAATAAAAATAAATAAAACCAAAAAAGCAAGGCTCCATAAGTCCCAGCTCAGAAGAATTCACATCTGAAACCACTCCATGTCATTAGAAACACTGAATAACACGGTGATCAAAGGCACTGTCAGTGCAATTATTCTGTACAGGAGGATAAGAGGGAGGCCCAGACAACTAACTGTGAGTAATTGGGTTACTCCTTAGGCTTGTTTTTAAACACTGCACTACACCATGTGAATGCTGCAGGTCTCATTCAACTGGGTCACCAAAACTGAGGCAAAAGTCTTCTAACTTAAGGCTAGGAAGTGCAATTTGTATGCCTAACTTCAGGTGATGAGGTGAGAACACTGGGAAGCAAACCCACACAAGTAAGGACAGGAATTTGGCCCAGCAGATGGAACAGCTCAGAACTCTGCTCCTCAGCTTTCAGGACCTCTCTGTCCTTACAAATATGTTTTGGTTTTTTCCCCCCACATAATTCACATTTAGAAGCAACATATATTTAAGATAAAGTTAAGAACAGAGTAAGTGACATGCCCTCCCAAAGTGCCCAGACAACGGGCACCTGCCTGGAAAATTGCAGCCCTCTCCAGCCCTGGGCTCCTGCCAAGCATTTCACGTAGTAATTCAAAGTAAATACCTTTCAGTGGGTAATCCTGCCACAGCCATATCTTGAGGTTCACTGAGGTCAAGGCTCTTAGGCTCAGTTAATGCCAGTGGTGATAGCTTTCCTTTGGCATCCTCGAGGGAGATTTCATGTTCTGAATTCATCTTGCTTGGCTCATTTTCAGCAACAACAACACCTGCACATGCAGAATGCTCGCCCTGCTCCATCGCAGGGAGGGCTGGAGAGTGATTTCTGTACAGGTGTGCCTCCTGCTCCTCAGTGCTGGAGTTTATAGCTAGGTTTCCCTCAGCAGTGACTAACATCCTTGCAGTACCAGTTTCAGGGATGTCTCCACTTTTTTCATTACCTGTCCTTGCTGAGCTTAACACTGTGTCACTGCTCTCTTTCACCTCTCCCTCAGTCATGCTGCCAGACTCTAGTTTACAGGCAGTTTGCAAGCAATCATCCTGGCTTACTTCAGTTTTTAAGTAATCTATTAACCCATGCATGGTCACGTTCTTTTCTTGCTGTGCATCTTGAGAATCCCCCGATGTTTCCAAGCAGTTCCTATTTACTGCTTCGTCCTCTATCAACTGCACGTCACTCTGAGACCTAATGTCATGCACACAATTGCTGTGAATGTTTTCCTCCTGATTTTCCTCAGGTGACACCCTGAAACTGTCTGGCAGTTCTTCATGGCTGTAAGATCCTCCTGGGACGAGCGTTGGAGCTGCCATGTCAGAGCTGCTCTTGGCAACCTCTGCATCACCGTACTCACTTCTCCCCTGTTCATTTGGCTTAGGATCCTGGCACTGTGCAGCAGGAAGACTTACATCCTCTTCAGAGGGAGCTGGTTGTGCATTGCACTCTGTAATTAAGTTATTTCCCTCTGTGGCAGCAGCATCTTCTACGTCCCTGCCCTGCCCATTGCCTGCAGAGATAACAGCTCCGGTGGGTTGCTGCTGGCTCTCGGAACACGCAGGGAAGTTCTCAGCTGCTGCTGCTGCTGCCCCATCAAATGAAGCTGGTCCTTGCTTCTTTATCTCTAAGCTTATTAGTGATTCAGGATCAACGCCACCAGCACACACACCCTCCTCTCTTTCCATCTCACTGCTCTCAGTGGGTTTGCCTGGCTTTCGCAGATTTTCCCGGGCTTGTTCGGCAGATGGAGCGCCATCCAAGCCAGGGACCACTTCTGAACAGCCAGAGGGCTGCCTGCTTTCCTCAGGGTCCTGGAGACTTGCTGGTGGCAGCTCTGCCCCTGTGTTTTCTTGTTGCAGAGGTTTGCCCTGCACAGCTTTGCAGGAAATCTCAGTAGCTAAAGACAGCTCTTGCCCCTCTGCTTCTGAGGTGCCCTTGGGAGCTCCTTCGCCCACCTTGTTTGGTTCTGAAAAGTTCTCAGCACCACGGAGTTCTGCTGTGTCCTTGGCCACTGGGCTCTGCTTGAAGCCTGCATGGTTTTCAGTCAAAAGCTGGGGTAATTCAGCACTCAGTGTGCTGTGGACAGTTTTCTTAAAAATCTGGCTGATGTGCTCCCTGAAGTCTGGGATGCTGGAGCCAATGTCCAGAGCGCTGCAAGTCAGAGCCTCATGCTCCCTTCCAGAGTTCTCTGCAGACTGCTCAGAAACACTGATGTCTGCCCTGGTTATGTTATTATTCTCTTTTGAAAGCTCTTCCATTTTTTCTGAATTCCCAGGTTTCTTTAAGATCTTACCGTACTTGTCATCTACGCAGAGATTGGTTGCAATTTCCTCATTACAGCCTCCTCGTGATGATGAAAGGCTCAGCAGCTTCCCCTCTGTAGTAGGGAGTGCTAACAGAGACTCTGCTGAACTGTCACTTTGCTGTTCTTTGAAGTTTAGCTCACTTTTTGTTTTGTTGGATTTAATTGCAGAGATCTCTTTCTTCAGCTCCTCAGAATTGAAGTGTGATAAGTTTCCAGTTCTCTGCCCTACATTCAAAGTCTCTGACAGGGCAAACATTTTGTTTCCATCACCCTGAAAACTTTGGTCTGGACACTCTTTTTCCCTCACACACATATTCCCTCCAGAGCTGTTTTCTGAGTTTGCTGCTTTATCTGTGCTTACCCTGGGTGAGAGACCTAAGGGTGCTGACACCTGAGGACCTGGGGGACCCTGCAAATTAGAGTTGCCTTCTGAGCTGTTTTGGGATGTTGCAACTTCCAGCTCATTATTTAGTGATTCCCCCCTAGTACCCTTGTCCTCGTTGATTCCAGGCTGCTGGCTGGGATGGCTGAGTGCAGAAATTGCAAAATCTGCTTTACAATAACCAGGCTGCTCTGTTGCATTTTGAATGCAGCTGGATTTATGTGAGTTAGCAGTGGGAATGTCCTCCCTGTGTGCCTGTAGTGGTGAAGGAGATCCTTGTGCCCCTGGACTTGCATCAGGCTTTATATTGCTTGTTTCTGGGGCAGAAGCACTGTCCTCACAACTCATCTCCGTGTTTCCATCTTTCTGGACGATTCCATCAGCAGTCAGAATATTTTCTGAGTTTTTTGCCATTAATGGCATTTTCCTTTGCATTTCTGGATGAGATATTTGGGGATCATTTTTCTCAGAATTATCAGAACTATGTGCTATTTCTGTATCTCTTGGCAAAGCCTGTGATGTGTTAGTGGCACTTGCTGAATCCTGTGTCCCTGGAAGAGCATTTACAGCAGCAGCAGCAGCAGCAGCAGCAGCAGCAGCAGCAGCACAGCTTTCAGCAGCATTATCCTCTCTCCTGCACACGCTGCCTGGCTGCTCATTCTTTTCAAGTTCTTTACAAAACGTGTCTCTCTGACATGCTGCTTCATGCTGCCTCGCTGAGATCAAAGAATTATCACCCTGCTTGGGCTTGCTGGAGTTGTGCTTACTGCAGCACTTCTCTCCTGCCTGGAGATGGGTTTTGTTTTGCTCCTTGCAATCTTGCAAATTAAGCGCGGTCACACCAGGAGCGTTGTGCCCGTGTTTGCTCACGTCCTCAGCTCTGCTGTCATCCCTGTCCTGCTCCTTTGGCCTGTCAGAGCCACTCTGGGGCAGTGCTGGACCTGGCACAGGAGATTGCCTGTCAGGGCTGTTTGAAATGTCCGGAGGTATTACCAATATGTTGCTGTGACTGTCTTGGTCTGGCCGCTCGGGTTGTGGTGCCCTTCCCTTGTTCTGCTGATCATCTGCTCTGCTGGCAGCTGGCAGCCTGCCCTGGTGCTCCTGCTGTTCAGGTTCTGTGTTTGAGCTCCAGGCGCTGTCACCAGCAGCAGACAGTGACTGCTCTGCTTGGGGAGGAGCTGTTGGAGCACCCTCATTTTCCTGCCCCTCTGGGACACTGCCCTCCAGGACCCCTGGAGAGCTGCTCGTGTCCCTCTCAGAGGGGCAGCTGTTTGCAGTGACGTGGCTGTCACCCCTTTCCTCCATGTGAACTTGGGGATCAGTAAGTCCTGAAGTGCTGACTGCAGTTTTGGGGGGTTCTGAACCAGCCACCTGTGTATTTCTGTGACTTTCTGCAGCCACTTGCTCCAGCTGAGCTTGCACATCCAATTTACATCTACTTTTCTGAGCCAAATCTTCATCCCCCACAGAACTTTTCACTGCAGTTTGGAGCTTCCCTTGTTGAACACCCTCATTTTGGTTTCCATCCCCAGCACTGCTGTGTGCAGCTGCAGGTTCCTGCTCTGGATCTCTGTGAGGTGCCTTGCTGATGTGACTCTTCTGTTCTTTGGTTTCCTGTGAGGCCTCCTTGGTTTGTCCCATGGTCCCTGCCAACTCATTTAAGGCCTGGAGATTGAGTTTTAATTCAGGCATTTTTGCACTTTCTCCTGACTTGCTGGAGCTCTCAGGCTTTTCTTGACTCTCAGTTTTGTGTTCAGATTCCAGCACAGCTTCTCTAGCAAAAGCCTTTTCCCAGGACTCATCCTGCTTACTCTGCTTGATATGATTGTTCCCAGGGTGGAGGAGCAGTGAACTGTGTGCACCATCTAAACAAACCTTTTCAGTCCTGTCACAGCCTGACTGGTCCCAAGTTTTGCCTTCTGCCTCAGTGTTAAAGCAATCAAAACTCCCTGGGCATTCCTCCCTTGCCAACTGTGGGGAAGCCACGAGTTTGTCCTGCAGGCCATCTGGAGCAGCTGTTCTCTCTTTGCTCATTTCTTGTTCAGGTTCACAACCATGAGGCTTGGAATCCCCTTTGGGCAATTTAAAGTTACTGTCCAAATTCAGAGGCTTTTCCCCACCTTTTCCCCCCAGGTCACCTGTTGAAGTGTTTTCACAAAGACTGAATTTTTCAGGATCGTGTTCAAACTGTGTGTTTTCCATGTCCTGGTGGTGGCTACTAACAGAGCTCAAGAGTTGTTTTCCTGCCCCACTTGAGCCCTCAGGTAATTCACTTGTTTCTGACACTTGTGCATCCTCTGTTCTGTTTCCATTTTTTCTTCCTGTTACATCCACCCCTGTTTCTTTTTGATACAGCTCTGTGGATCTGCTCAAAGAAGTACTTAATGCATACTCTTCCAGTAATAATCTTCTATCTACCACTGAATTTTCCTTGGTGGGGCTGATAATGCTTTCTGTTTCAGAAAGTGTGGTGCTTTCTCTAGACACATCATCAGCTTTTATAATTTCATTGCTATTGGCTTTTTTTGGGCTTTCAGTTGTGACAGCTGATTTTTCTTCTTCCTCTCTCTCAAATGATAAAGGCACACTGAACTGCTCAGCACTAACAAGCTCATCCTCCTTTTGAAGCTCTCTTTGAAAAAGGGGTTTGTTTTTTTCAGAGGCTGTTTTCACTGCTTCACTCCTCACTGGATCTTGAGAGCCATTTCCAGGCACATATTCCCTCGAAGGCTCTTCAGGCTTTGGTACCAGGAAGAGATTTGGAGGGCTAGAAGGCAACTCTGACATTAAAGTACAAGGTTCTGATTGCTCCCTTTTGCTTCCAGATAGAGCTGGATTTGCCTCATTCCCTCTAGCTGTTGTTTCAGCCCCCATCTGTAGATTACAGATCTCACTGAAGCCCTGGGCATTCACAATTGCTCCAAATTTTTCACCGTCTGAGCTTCCTGTTGCTGGCTGATTTGGGATTAAGGTTTCCTTTTTCATTAGCAGCCCCTCTCCACCATCTGTGTTCTGTCTACCTTGCTGCATTACTGCCTGCAGCTGACCTACTTCCCAAACTCCTCGCTGCTGCTGCTGCTCGGCCTCCTGAGCAGTAAAATCATCTCCTGCTGCTTCACCCCAGGGAAACGTGCTGCCCTGTGGCTCCCTCCTGCCACCCAGCTGCTCATCCTGCTGGAGCGATCCCGATTCACCCAAACTCACTGCTGTGGCTCCTTGCACTGCTGCGAGTGCAGGGCTGGGCTCCTGTGGCATTCTGGGCTCGTTCTGGCTGCTTTGGGTGCAGGAGGCAGCAGTATTGTCCACATGTGCTGATGCCTCTTCTTTGTCCTGCCCTGCACCTGGTGATGGCTGTGCTCTGTGGCAGTCTGATGAGGTGTGTGGTTTGTCACTGCTGCCTGTGACAGGTCCTTTGGCACGGTCTGTGGCAGGCGGGATTCTCTCCCTTGCTTCAGCAGAGTGCTTTAAGAAATCAGAGTCTGTTTGTCCTCCTTGCTCTTGCAAGGCAGTGCTCTGTCCTGTCCCCTCTGGAGACCCCAGGCTGGAATTTAGGCTGGAATTTGGGCTGGAGAGCTCTTCAGCACTGTGGCTACTGATGCTGCCAACAATGGAAACATTTATTTGTTTCATATCAATAAAGAAGCAAAGAAATAAGAAGAAAAGAATAAAAACCAGTTTGTGGCACTGATGTTTCAAAGCCATGCAGTGCATGCACTGAGAAGCTGATAATCTGCTTTCAGCAGTTAAACCAGCAGATGAACAGTGATTTAAATGCTCATTACTCTGTGAAGAATGTTCCCAGGGTTACCTGAGAGCCACCATGCTCATGGCATGCATTTTAACCACTCCGAAATCTCAGATGAGTGTGGGGAGATGGGACACACATCTGACAGACTAAAGGAGCAACAGGGGAAAAACAGGAAAAAAATAACACTGGGAAAACCCACAGCACCTCAAAGAAAGGCTTTTTGTTTCTGCTTCTAAGAGACTGCTTTGGCAGAGCTACACAGTAAGTGCTGTTATCTGGCTGTACTCGAGTGTGTAGCAGAAGATTAAGAAGAGCCCATCTGCTGAATGTTTTCTCCAACTAATCAGCACAGTTGATTCTCACCAAAAGGTCAGAGGCTCACCCTGCCCAGTGTGGGATGCTGCTGTGCCACCATCCACACCCCAATGATGAGCTCATTTCATTGCAGTGTTTGATTTCAGTGCATCCAAGCTGTAACCCTTGGTGTGATCTCTCTCTCCACCCATTAAAGATATGATAGAAAGAACAGAACCAGAGATGACTAACTGCAAGAAGGAGAAGTTATTTTAAGTATTTTTCACTGTGTGGGCCTCAGTTTTTTCCACACTGAGGTTTGTAGGCCATGAAATGGGTTAACCTTGTTCTCTCACTCACCTTCCATGCCTGGGCAGGGGAATATGGAGAGAAACATCTGTTTCAGACTGGATGTAGGATTGCAAGGGCATTCCCAGAAGAGCAAGGGGCAGTGTTTACTTGACATGAAAGAATGAATCCCAAGCAAGGCAGGACACAGAAAACACACTGCCAGGCACTGGGTGGTCAGTGCAGAGCTGCACAAGGAGAAGTGGCTCAGAGCTTTGCCACAGCTTAGCAGTGACAGGTTACATTTCAGAAATTCCAAGTCCCCTTTAGATTGGAGCTAGAGAAGATGCTTAAAACACCTCCTGTACAGCCAGGCATGGATTGGATTTTAAGTAATCTCCAGAAATCTGAGAAGCCTCTCTCTGCTTCTCTGCCCAAGTTTAACACACAAAATACTTGATGGAGAAGTGACCAACTCTGGGGTCCCTGCAGATTACATTTGTGTTTATGCAAGCACAGCACCCTGGGCTATGCTGCCATGCACAAAATGCACTTCCAGCTGGGGCCAAGCCTCCTCCTTATTCTGAGAACTGCCCAGCAAACAATTTCTTTAGGGACAGCTAAAGCTGAATATCATCAGTCTGTCTTAGGTGCTAAAAACCTCCTTCAGAGTCATTGCAGTGGAAAACAAAGTGGTCTTTAAAGAGCCATTGAAATTTACCTGTATTAAGGCTAAGCCTCAAATCTAAGGTAAAATATAACTTAAAATTCATATAGAGTTCAAACAAGCTTCAGCAGTGCTGGGCATGGGTTTGAACATTTAATTCATAGCACCAATACATTTTATTTAAATGTTCAGAAAACAATTTGTTCAGAGGAATTCTTCTCTCCCTAGCACACTGAAGACACTTATCTATATGAAACTTACTGACACTGGGAATACCAGAGATGGCAACAGAATATTTGGTGTCTGCTGGATCACTGACAGCACAGGGCATGACAGGGCATGAGCAAACAGCAGGGAGATGCCAGGAGGTTTTCCCCAAGCAAGGAATACACTTTATTATTGACACTAATTTTGCACTCGGGGAAGCTTAATTAGAAGAGGAGGGACAGAAACCACAACACTGAACTGGGGAGGGGGTGGAGAAGTGGGAGTCAATTGTTATTGAGGATTTTTGCTGTGTTGCAGGTCTATCTTCTTACTGACTAAACTGCTCATTAGCAGTTTTGTGCCCAGGGCTCTTCACCCTGGAAGCCAGCTCCTGTCAGAGATATGGTGATCAGGAGGAGAACAAAACTGGGTGGGGGTTGAGGGGGGAAAGCCCCTTTACCCTCTGTGAAACTGAGCACTGGAAGAAGCAGAAAACACCATCCACAGTTATAATTGCTCCTTATCATTTATCTTTAATCTCCAGTTCTTTATTTATCATTAATGCCATCTGTCAACAGAGCTGGTAAATGCACAGTAATAAATCTGGGATGGAAATGTTGGTAATGTTCACTATATAGAGCATTCATCATCATATATTTGCATTTTTCAGATTTCATCTGACTCAATTTTCTCTTAAGACTTTTACACACGACTTCTTTGTTACATTAGACTTCTGTTTGCAGCTATTAAATATGAAACAGTTCCAGACATGTCTGGAGTGGTTAAATATTCTTGATGATAATATCCAAACCCATGAACTGTCTACTGCCATACTGGTGTCAACTTTGTTAAGAGCCATACTAACAAACTTGTGACTTAGCAAGTTCAAGGGAGATGGCAATCCTATCAACTAAGTTCAGCATTATGAATCAATCAAAACAATTTTTCTGCTATTCCAAAATGCTGAAAAGTTGTTCATTTTACTGAGGAGCAGATGAAGGAATTGGGACAAGTTTGTAATTAATGTATGCTGAAGAGAATTAAAATGAGAGTGCTGGCACAGGCTGTGACAGTGAGTTGAACTATCACTGTTAGAGTGGAGAAGCACAGATTCATCATCTTGCTGCTGCAGCTCGCCCAATGTTTTATTCAGAACACAACAGAACTGAAAAGTCTGAGTTTTCATTCAGCAGGATTGGCCCAGGCTGACCTGTCTGGGATATCTCTGTTTATATTTCTCCCTCTGATGGAGCTAACAAGGAAAATCATTCAGGGAACACATCCTTCCTACATCTTCCTTTTCATTATTTGCAATCTTGCTTTTCTGTCTGCAAGGCATGCTGGGGTTAGACAAACATCTGTTGGGAATGCCTTAAGCACAGTTGATCCTGCTTTAGGGCAGAAGGATGGACTGGATGACCCCTTAAGGTCACACCTAGTCCCATTATCTTCCACTCTTTTTAAAGGGAATAACACTACTGGGAAATTACACCACATGCTGAGGATAATTCCCCTGAGTAAAACCCAATCTACATTAAATCAATAATTGCTTTCAGGGAACGTGTATTTTTAGACAACCCATTTAATACAATCAGCATAAAGCTATGGCCCTTAAAGTTGGTGTTTTTAAACACAGGGAAATAAAGTATGGTCTCTTTTGTGGGTAATCTGACCTAGCTCAATATTATTAAGGGGAAAATTCATTCTTATTTGAAACAAAACATGCAAATGACAAAGCATGGAAGAACATTCAAGTTCCTCATAGTTCATGTAGAGTTTAGGGCAGAAAAAGTCATTTTGCTGTGAATAATTGCTGCATGTGATGGATGATGTTAAGAAAAGAGAAAATGCAGTCATGCAAAGACATAGGTGCATCTGTAGCTTGAAATATGGGTGTCCCACTGCACTCAAGAGTTACCAAAGGGAACTTTTCCCTCAGCTTAGAAGTTAAGAATTTTCAATTTCATGGCCCTAACATACTGAGCATATGAATATTTTGCCTAAAATGTTTGTTTTGCATAAACAATTCTTGACAATTCACTCGTTTGGAAGCACATTGCAAACTTAGCAATTAATTTTTAATAGCTGCAGTTAACCTCTTCCACCCCCAGAAGATTTTGTGGCAAGTCTGAGTTTTCCTGGAGAAATTTAGGAGTCCTGCCCAGTTACTAAGCTGTTTATTAGGAGAGCACTGCCTGCTCTGTGTTTAGGGGGTGAAGCTATAAAGGATGTTAAGAAATCAATGACTTTTGGTGCACATCCCATAAATACTTCCAGATTAAGAGCCTTACCCAGTCTATCAACCATTAACACTTGAAGTCACAACTCCCATTCTTCTGTTTTGTCATCCACAGCAAAGACAAAGGGGTCAGGAGATAAAACCAGCAGCAGCCAGACAAAATCTCTGGCATTTAGCATTTGCTGTCTGAGTGGGAGTGTGTGTGGAAAGGGGGTTTACAGATGCCCAAATATGATAAATGTATTGGAAAAACAACAAGAAATGAAGAAATGAAGATACCAAGAAATGAAGATGCCAGAAAATTGTGGAGTGTGTGTGGAAAGTGGGTTTACAGATGCCCAAATATGATAAATGTACTGGATAAACAACAGGAAATGAAGATATCAAGAAACGAAGATACCAGAAAATTCTAGATAATTCAGAATTTCCATTTCTAGTTCCTCTTCTCCCGTTCTAAAACATGCAGTAGTTACTGAAAGGACAGGCAGCCCTCCCAACCCAGCCACACTGGTGAGGGAAAAGCATCAAGAGCCAAAGGCTGTGGATCCCAGAGGTCACCCACGGCTGCCATCCACGCTGATGTCACTGTGAGCCGCAGTGATTGTACTCCCAGGAGCCTGAAACCCGAGCATGAATTTAGAAAGCACCCAGGGGAACAAATGCACAGCCAGCTCTGCAACCACAGCACATGCAGAGCTGCCTCCCAAATGGTTCTGTTCTCTTCCCACTGACACATGAGAGATCAGTGCCTACATTTTGAGTTTACACATTTGGACACGGCGCTTGAGTTAAGGAATCCTGCATTTTAATCTGTCCCTAAGAGGTACTGAAAGTTAGTGAGGTATATGGAATTCATTTCCATATTCCCGTTCAAAAACAAAACAAAACAAGGCAAGTGACAGTTTTAGAGACGGAACAATTCACTTTTTGAACTTTTCAGTGTGAACAAGCACATGAGAAACCCATCATTGCTGAAGGGCTGCTAACAGCAGCCAGGCTCCCCCACCCTCCCTGTGCATCTAAGCTTTCAGGAAAAAGTAGGAAGCAGGAATAATGATCTATACAGTCCTCTGGGGAGCCATCCTCCCCTTCTCCCCCACCCCCAGTCACTTTTCACCTCCTTGTTCCCTACACAGAAGAAAAGGCAGGCCCTGCAGTGTTTTAAGTATGACCAAATGAAATTATTCTAACATGAAAGAGGTAAGCTGCTGCAGCCAGCAGGGCCAGGCCTCCCATTCCATTCCAGGAGTGGCTCCTGGTCTCCATCTGAGATATGTGGAGCTCCAGCAGGAAGCAGGGCACTGACAGAGTGTCCCACAGGATGTGTGGCAGCTTTGTCACCCCACAGTGGCTCTGCGGGTCCCACAGGATCTGTGCTCTGCACTCCGGCTGGGAGAGCAGCCAGGGTCATCCACAAAGAGTGCCGCACCCCCTGAACTGTTTCTGGGTGTGTTATCCTTTAAATTGATGAGTTATCTTTTAAATTGATGCATCTGCTTCTTGCTGAGCCTGCTGGAAGAAGAAAGTGCCTCTGGGGTAGGGCTGTCCAGCTCCCAGGCTGTGCACCAGGAGAAGGGCAGGGTTACACCTCTCACGGACACCACTGCAAAGCCTGAGCCTTCCTAACTGCCCTGGCATTTTTATTCCACGTGGAAACTTCACAGATTAATTGTGTACTAATTACTGATTCTGCGTATTAATTGCTGACGAGCTTATTTCCAGCACAAAGCACCAGCGAGTAACAGGTAAGGAAAAAAATCGGGCTGAAACAGTGATAAAGTTTGAGCCAGAGACATTTTGAGCTCCAAAAGACAAGGGTTTAAAAGCAGCCTGTGAGAATTTGTGGAGGACAGAAGAAAGGCACCCAGAGGAAAAGGAAACGTGGTAATTTTCCACGCAGAGATGCTCCGGCCCAGGGTGGCAGGTCCCACGCCCTGCAGGCTCTCGGAGTTCACTTCAGGGTGGAAAAGATGCGCTCAGAGCAGCACAGGGGAGCGAGTTAAAAATAAACAGCTGGAATGTGGAACTTCAAAGATTTTCCGTTCATTGTCTTTGTTTCTATTTTGGCAGGATGTAACTTAAAAGACACCCAGAACAGGCATGTGCCAGCGCTTTCAGGAGTGAGGCTAAAGAACAAGTAATTGCCTGAGCTCCCGCCCATTTGGTAAATTTCCTGAAACAAGAATCCTGTGAATCCTTTCAAGCTGACTCATCCATGTAACATTCATCTCCCACGAGTCAGAATTTTGCATGCTGCAGTGCAAAGCTGTTTTAGCCAGCTTGAATATAAACCTAAGTGTTCTAGGTACTCACATTTTGGAAAGGAACCCCTACAGAACTGCCCTTCTGCCATTTGTGAACAATACATTTTTAAAAATGCAAATTAGTTGCAGAATAGGATAAAGTTACCATGCTAATGTTAAAAAAAAATAATAATAAAAAGCAAGACTGCACTTGCTGCAGGCAAGCCACAAATGTTCCAAGCCCAAGGTAAAAGTCTCCACTCTTACAGAATCCGTGTGGATTCTGGTACAAATGCTGTCTGATATTGTGAAATTCCACAAACAACTCCAGTTTGCAGCAATGTTAGTTATGATAAATCTATGGTAAATATCAGCACTTAGCAGCACTCATCATTTCCTCTCTTTTTCCCCCTCTCCATAATCTGCATACTGATTAGAATAGCAGAAAATTACTGCTTTGCTGTAACAAATCAGAATGCATCATTCTTCTAGGTAGCTTCCTAATTTATAAAATAATTCTGTTTTCTTCAGTAGGACAGCATGGTTACTCACAAACAATACAGTGGTTATGCACAATACCATCAAGAGGAACTAAAACTAGAGGATACATGTGGTATTTGTTAACTGAAATAACAAACAAGCAAAATGCACATTAAAAATCTCACCCTGTCCAATTTTACATCATTATTCCAATATTTGATTTTTTTCCTAGCTACTGGGATTGACATCTATGGCTTCCCTCATTAGAGGCACTCAAAGACAGGAGAAATTCATCCAAGAAAAAGGTGTTGCATGTGTGGACCTGGTGCTCAACAGTGGAGTGATTAAGCCATGCATCTCCAGGAAAGAAGTGCAACCTTTCATCACTTTAAACTTCATGCCTAAATACCTTTATCACTGTAAATTGACTTAGCAGTCTTAGTCTTGCTGAGACTCCATTATTTTCAGTAGATAATTAAGATGTGCAAGTGGCAGTCAGAAGAAATAGAATTAATAGCAAAAATCCTCCTGTGTAAGAGCTCCACAGCACAGCCAAACTGTCCCTTCCAGAAAACAAGCTGCTCTTTTTTCATAAATCCTCTTAGATTATGTCATGTGTCTGAATTTCCCTGAAATGTCCCCAATGTGGTTAATGATGATCTTATTTAATACCTAAATTTGGACTTCAACTGCCAGAAACTGTTGCAAATATCAATAATTTTAAAACAGACTGGACTACAATGGAGTAGAATAGACTAGAATGGAATAGAATAGAATGGAATAGAATAGAATAGAATAGAATAGAATAGAATAGAATAGAATAGAATAGAATAGAATAGGATATTGGAAGGGACCCACTATGGTCCAGCTGCCTGAGCACTTCAGGGCTCACCAAGGGTTAAAACAAAGACTCTTCACTGTTGCTCTGTCTCAGATGAGAGTTTATTAGTGCAAGCAAAAAGCATGGAAAGGTTGGGTCAAGGGTTACTACAACAGCTGGAGCTTGGTTTACAGCTCTGCAGAAGGGCAAGAAAATCAGTTTGGTGATCAGTGAGCAGTCTGGTGGTGTGAGGTTATTTTGAGGAGTGCATCATCATCATCATCACCACCATCATCCATCAGGATGACAGATCTCCCCCCAGTTATCAACAGCATCAGGGCTCCAGTGTTTTTCCCAGGAGGAAATTTCATGTCTTACCTTGCAGGTCCTGCAGTGGATGGGGGTGAGCTCTCCTCAGCCAGTGGCACAGCAGCAGCAAGAGCATCTGAGGGCCCCTGACCTCCAGACTTTGCTGTGCTCTTTTTCTCAGGGCTCCTTTTGAAATTGTGGCCATTACCAGGAGGTTGGCCCGATTCTGAGTCTTGTGGAGTGTTCTAGAATGAAAAGAGAGAACAAATGAAATAGCTGCTGCTGTTTTGGGGAATACATAAGCTTAAGGAGTTTTGTTCTGCCCACAGACAGGCAACCTCTGTGGTGGATTTCCCTACTTTGATGGAACTTGCAGGTTCTAAAGCCATTTTTTTTTTCTTAACAGCAGAAAAACAGAAGGAAGTGGTTGGGCCAAAATTAAGTACTAGGAAAAGAAGAGGGAGAGAAGAATGCAACAATTGTTCTGAAGCAGCCACAGCCTTTACTGACCCAAGGAGGGTATCATCTTCTCTTCCTCCAAGCCTGGCAAATGCTTCCTTGCTGAGCAAGTTTAAAATGAGAAAGGATGGAAACAGGCTATAAACTTGGGCACTCATAATATTAGCAGCATATTTTGGAGTTAAGTTAGAGATAAAGCCAATGGCACTTGAATCCAAGTCCAGATTCCTTCCCTCCCACTTCAACAAAAGCTCAGAATGCCTCTGAATTGAAACAGAGGGCTTGATTCTTCACCAGGCTGCCCTTCTCTGATAACAGTGACAGGAAATGCTGTAGTTTCTCTAGTGACAGCTAGAAATGCTATTCCACAACTGTGGCTGTGCTGCATCACCTCTTCTCAAAGGGAAATAATTACCAGGGATCTCCATCCATGGAGATATGCCTTACATGAGTGGATTTTTTTTTTTTGTTTTGTTTTTATTGCAAATTATTGGTTTTGCTGCAGGGAGGAAGAGAGTCCTGGGCAAGCAGATTGTTACATCAGGTAGTGAGTGGCACCTTCCAAATGAATTTTTTTTTGGAAGAAATATCTTTAGAACATGAAGAAGAACTAGAAAAAGCTGTCCGGAACAGTAGCTGAGGATGTTCTTTGAGCATAGCAAAAGAACTGGAGTAATGGAAAGAAACAACCAAGTGAAAAGAAAAAAGTCTGAATGAAGGCCTTTATCAAATCCTCTGGCACATCAAGCAATAGTTAAAAAGAAGGAAAGCTGCTTCACTAAACCACCCTTAACATAAAGTCACTGTGGTTTTAATTCTTAATTCTAGCTGTGAGAAGCCTCAGGCACGCTTAACCTAAAGACACATAAGTGTATTTACTAATGGCAGAGCCACTGCAGGGCAACACCAGAGACTGAAAGCACATCACACAATGCCAGCTCATCTCTTGGGGTTTCCTTCCCCCCTTTTAATGTTTATTTTGTTCTCTCAGTAGTCAGTAAGTTGCAGAGAGCTGTTGTTGAGAGGATTACCCTGCTCTGTGTGAACATGGTGTGCTCCCACACAGCCGAGAGCTGCTGGAGCTCAGAGCCAGCAATGAGACACCCAGTGGACAAGCAAAGTGCATTGAGCAACTGAAAAGGTCAGGGCACGCTGAAAATACAAAAATACTGCCTTTATACTTAAGATAAATTTGATTAACTCTCATATCCTCTGCCTTCCCCTGGAGGAGCCCCTTCACTGTAGCTTTGCTCTCCTTTATCTCTGCACGTTCCTCTGGGAGAGACCAAGGGCTCTTGGTTTCATGATCATGAAGCACTTAGCCAGCATGTGCTGACATCTGGCATTCAGAATATTTATCTAAGTATATATGTTGGCTGCAAACCCAGAGTATATGGCAAAAAAATAATAAAACATCAAAAATTATACAAGGAAATTTGTTTTCTTCAGCCAGAGTGGAAAAAAACAGAGCTGAGTGAGCTTACAGGGCTCTGTTTTGATTTTGGCTTTTGTTTGCATGAGAAATCTGCTTGGAGAGTTTACTTCAGTGTGCAGAGAGAAAGAGCTATGAAAAAATGTGTTATTAAATGAATTACCAGGAAAAAAACCCCAATCAGTGGGTGGGTAAATTCCCACCCAGGCAGGTGAGGCAGCCACAGTGCCATGCTCTTAGTCCCTGTATCATGTCTCATCTTGAGAGGTACAGGTGGGTCAGATGCAAAGCTGGGACACAGACAAATGCCTCACAGCAGCAGCCAAGTTAAAAAAACATTTTCAGGCCCCTTGCAGACAGAAATGACCTCCTTTACTTTCCCAGCAGGGCAGGCAGGGTTGGGAGAACCACACAGAGAACCTCAAGAAATTAGTCCAATTTATTAAATTGTCCAGATGCCTCCAGCAGTTGGCAAGAGCAGTGAGAACTAATTATTCATTTTTTCCTCCTTTCTACTACTGCCACCTCAAATTTTCTCCAGCTGCTCCGGGTGCCAGGCAGGAGGAACACCTCACATCTCTCCTGACATGAAGAGATGCATGTTTTGTCTCCTTCTCTAAATTTAACATTTAACATTTTCCATAGATTGTTTGAGGTCAGGGGACTGGTGATTTTTTTTGTTTGGTTGATTGGTTTTGACTTTTTTTTTTGGTTTTAAATAACTTTGTGCTTTCAGGGCACTAATGTTTAAGAAGTTATAGTTCATCTCCAAATGATCCCCTCAGTGACTGACTTTGGCCACAGAAAATTCTGACTCTTGTTCTTGCAGTTTATTACCAAATTTAACAAGTATTAAAACAATCTTAGCAGCACAGGCCCTGTTAAAGCAGAGGAGTCTGAACTGTGGACACTTCATTTCTTTCTTTCTGTTGGATGTTTGAATGATCAAAAAGCTGCTCTAATACCTAGTAAGATAAAAGCACATACATAGGTTCAAAAGAAGCTCAAAAGAGTATTTTAGCCATAATCTAAAATAAATCTTAATGGAGATATTTACATGCAAAATGAACTACTAATATGCCAAGATATTGAAAATCTTCATATATTGGTTTTCTGCACTTAATGTATTCATGTAATCATACAAAAGAACGTGCTTTGTGAATCTAAGCCAGAGAACAGAAAAACATAATTCGATTTTTCGATTAAATTTTTTAAATTTAAGCTAGTTATGCAAATCAGGTGGTGAACTAGCTTTGCAAAGCAAGCTTTTAAATTTTTTAATTAACATGTGTGAAAACAATTATAACAACTGTGTTTTGTTCACAAGTACCATCAGACAGCTGCAGTTAAATAAATTACTTTTGAGTTCCAATACATGCAGCCTCTGAAGTGATTGATTACAGAAGCTTGCAGCTAAATTTGTTCTATATTTGTTCCAAGTGTAAAAGGATTCTCATTATAAAGAGTTACTTAACTGGAAGACTTAAATAATTATTATAAAAACCAGAACACAGAGGTTCTCAGCATTTTTAAGTCTCGGCTAATTAAAAAAACCCAACAACAGACCAACCAGCTTTGTCACAGAGAGCATACAAACAACAGGAGGAAAACTAAACAGCTCATACTTTTCTCCCCTTTAAGGCAGCACAATATTTAAATGAATACAAGTGATTCTCCTGAAATATACAATGTAATTTCCATTAAACCCTTCCAGAAGCACTGGAGTCTGCAAGAACGCAAAGTAAATCTACAGGATCACTTTATTCTCCCAATGACTTTGAACAGGATGCTAAAAAATAAAAAAAAAATAAAAAAAAAAAAAAAATTGAAAAAAGGAAGAGAACTCCATTAACACTGCAGCCAAAAGGATTATGTGCACTGCTGCACTGGAGTTATCACAGCAGAAAGAAATGCCTTTAATGCTGCCTGGGAGCCTGTGCAGAGCCCAGCTCCCAAACCCCAGCTCCCAGCAGCACCAGGCACTTCCTCACGTTCACAGCCCGAGGCTGGGGCTCCCCAGCCCAGCAGCACCCCCAGAGCACAGCCCAGCTCTGCCCCCAGCCCCTGCATTCCCACCCAGCCCTCAGAAAGGTGAGCTTGGCCTGGCTCCCCTTCCTCTTCCTCCTGCCCCTGCCACATTCCCCCACAGAGCTCATCCTTTTCCAGCGCTGCTGGGACCTGCCAGAGCCCTGAGGAGCTCAGAGTGATCCTTGAGGGGTTACATTGAATTTCCATTCCCTCCAGCTCCCTCTGGTTCCGTGGAGGGGAAGCTGGAGCAAGCCTTTACAAATCTCAGGCAATAAACCAGAAATTGCCTTTCCTTGTTCTCCATGCCTTCCATTACAAGCTGGGGGAGGGAGTTGTTTGAACAGGTTTTCTTTAAAAAACAGTCTGTCTGTTAGAGGTTGTTCACATGGTTGGGAAATCAGGGTTTTTAAATGGTTCTTGAAACTTTTGAAGACAGAAAAGGTTTTTTTGAAACCACCCTTTCACTCTTCTGGCTTTTGTTGTTCTGCAGGAACAGTAGCCAAGCTGTAAGTTAGAGTTTTAAAACTTCATATCTTTGGAGAGTCATTGTCTCTCCCTTGTTTGCAGAAGTGGTACCAAAATAAATAAGTAGATAGTGAGGGGATGTTGCTTTAACAGCTGGAACTTTGCATTAAAATCAGTGAACACTGGTCAGCAGAAACAGTGAGCCATCACAGAAGAGTAACAAATCACTGCCTAATACATTGAGCCAAGCTTGAGCTCCATGTGACACTTCAGATCTGAAGAATTACACTAAAGCTCAGTTTTATCACCTTGAAAGGGAGCTAAATGTGACTTTAGCAAACAACTTGGTGCATTGCTGCCCCTTTGTGAGAGTGGCTGGGCTACAGCAGCTTGCAGGGGATGCCTGTCATGACCTCTTCTGGCTTTTCTTCCCAAACACTGTGACTGCTCAATCAGTTGGATGTAATTATGACATGATCAGATAGGAAGAGCAGACTCCATCCTTGAGGGAGTCTCTGTACAGAATTTTGCAATTACAGTAGATTTTTTCCTTTAATCAGTAATGGTGTAATTTGCTGTTGCTTCTGGCGTGGTTTATTTGTCTCTCACGGGAGGAGAATTTTAAGTTCATACCTATTCTAATTAAAACCCTCAAAGGGGCAGGAATGCAAAAATTGGCACTGGCTTCTCATTTAATTTAATTTGCTTCTCACAGATACAAGAAGCAAAGTAAATTGTGATATGGTAACAATGGCATTTGAAAAATTCTTACAGCTTTTGATTGTAAGCACCCATGACCTTCTCTTAGAGATAAAGGGCTGCTTTTCCTCCTGAGAAACACCTACTGAAATGACTCTGGCTGAGAACACAAAAATAAACACTGCTGTGTGTAGGGGTGTGTGTGTATACTTATATATTCCAAGTCACCCTCTTATCCTTGATTTAGCTTTTTTCCCCAGAACACACAGCCACAGCAGGAACAATTCAAACCTTCAGGCTTCAGTGCTTGTGTTTATGACTATTCCAGTCCACTGAGGGCACCAAATTGTATTCTTTAGATTCTTGTACTGTCACCATGGGTGTCTTCTCAACCACCCGAGAATCCTTGCTGTGTTTGAGGAATATGCACAGAGTTAATGGAGCCTGGCTGAGTAACTCCTCCATGGCTCTCCTTAACTTCACCTTCCCACCTGCCTACTGTGATCTGTGGTCAGCAAGCAAAGGAAAATTTGGAGTTAGCTTTGTATCTTCACAGTCTGGCTGCAATTGTTTTCCTTTGTCCCTTTCCTGGTGTTTGGGGAGTGCCTGGATTATTTTCTTCAGGATGGCAGGGGCATGAGATACAGCAAGAAAGAGAGAATAAAGTTGATGAATTTGGGAAGAAAATCTTCATCCCCTAACTCGCAATTTTCAGTCAGTATAGTTTTAGCTAAAGCAGCTTTCTGCTGAGTGGTCCTTAGCAGCCTGGCAATAAATGACTTGAGAAGATGCTGTTGGATTTAATAAAGCACTATAGGAAAATAATCTCCAGGCTGAGTCCCAAACTCTGTTGTTCTTCCCAGCCAACAGTGTTTGCCTGCCTAGTCATTTCAGAGCTGTGGAAAATGCAGGTCCAACATTTTCACACTATTTTTTAAATGGAGAAATGTAGTAAATAATTACAGAGGAACTTTATGAATATAATGTATTTTTCCTTTTAATCTCTACCCATAAATTCACGTCCCTTTGAGAAATGATGATGGCTTTACAGTTGTGAAGGAAGCTTTAACCATTAATTCAGAAGAGAAGGACCAGTCTCCCAACCTCCTTTTCACTATACTTTCAAATTAAGAACTCTGCCACAACTTTGAATCTTCTTCTTTCATCCCCTCTCCCTCACTCACAGGAAAGATGTAAATAATAATGTGAATAATAATTATTCATTGCAGTGAGAAGTGTCCCAGAATTTGCTGCATTTGCATGAAAGGACATGTAATTCTCTGGGAAAAAAAAATGTTCTTTTTGAGTAAACTCAAAGAAATACTTGACATTATTCACCACGGAATATTGGGCCAGCAGTAATTACCACTGGAAGTAAGAATTAATTAATTGAAGTGGTGGCTGGAGGTCTGTCAGGACTATGTAGGCATCAGGAACAGACTGCAGCCAACTGACAGCAACATCCTGATATGCACTGGATGAAAAGGAAGGAAAAATGAAAGGGAATCATAATTCAGGGATTAAAAATTGTGAATCCCAGTGGACACAACAAACCCAGAGAAGAGCCCCTGTAGAGTAACAGAGAATCACATTGAAATGCTCCAGGCAAAATTACTGCGCAGAAAACTGGGGATGAGTTTTTGTTCCCAGCTGACCATGAACAATGGAATGTATACAGAAGTTACTGCACTGTTCAAAAAGTGTGTGAACACCCAGTTTGAGCTCAGAGGGGTTTGCCCAGTTCCCATCTGTGGGACTGGAGGCTGGATGCTGGGACAGAGCTGCTGCTGAGCCCAGCATCCCTTGCTGATCCCTGCAGCACCAGGGTCTGCAGGGAGATTCATTACCACAGCAATTAACCAGAGCCACCAGTTCAGAGGGACTGAAATCAGCTGGAAGATGGGAAAAGTAATAATGCAGAATATTAGCTGCAGGATGCTCAGCAGTCAGATTTGCTCCTAAGAAATAAGTGGGGAAATCTGAGCAGGATCACAGCAGGACAACTCCAGACAGCTCCAGACTCCTGAGAAGTTGTGGCCCCTCTGGCAAGTGTTGCCTGTCTTCCACATTTCACAGCAGAAAACAGGAACAAAAAGATAACCACACGTTAAGATCTATGTTTAAAGAGAAATGAACAATAATAGAGATGTGGAATAACCAGCTTTGTTTGCTTTTTTGCTTATTTCAGAAAACCAAGAGGAAGAAAGGATAAAGCAAAATATGTAGAAATAACTTATGTCTAACTGACTTTGAAATTCCCCCTTCAACTCTGGGGCAGGAGATGCATTACTAGAACTTCCATTCACCTTCAAAGCACATTTAAATTACTTGGTGACTTTTACTTTTCTGTAGTTGTGAGAAAGGCTGTGGAATATGACAGTTCTCCTTTTCAGAACTCTGAGTGGCAAGAATTAAAACCCTGAGTTAAAAGTATTCCATATTAGAAAATCCAGCCTATTCAAGCTTTACAAAATTTTATCCTCATCTCTCTAGTTATAAAGAACTCTTTCTATTTTTAATATCCTCCACCCACCTCTTTAAAGTAAGAGCAAAACTGCCCTGATAATGGCATTATTCTAGTGAAAATAAAGATAAAATACAGTCAGGGAAGTCAATAATAATCCTGTAACATGCAGTCACTTTGGGAGCTGTCCCTGAGCTCTGTGCACAGCCTCTGGAGCAGCATGGATGAGGCTGGGACACATCTGGGATCACTCTGCATCCCACAGACCATGTGCCTGACTGTGTCTGACATTTTAGGGAGCAGATTTGTTGGTCCTGCTCAGCTTGGTCTCATTTCTAAGTGTGGCTTTATGAGCTGCACCTGAGTCCAGACTATCCAGAGGTGCAGGGTTGAGGAAATGCAGTTACATCAACCTCTGTCAAAGTGAGGGTTTTCCTTTTATTAATATTATGATTTATTAAATCATGTGGATGATTTTTGGACGTTTGGCTGTCCAGAAAAGTCAAGGAAAAGGAGACAATGTCATTCCTCCACAACACCCAGGTTTTTTTGGGGGATTAAGAAAGATCTTTTTGATGGGCAGCACAACAGCTGAGACCTTGTACAGTTCCCTAAACTTCAGCACTTCCCACAGCTTCCCATCAAAGAACACATCCATTACTTCACCTGCATTTGTCCTGCTAAGGGACAAGCATCAAACTGGGTCAAAGTATCTGTTAATCCAGAATGTTTATTTGTCAATTTGAAGACCTTTCTCTTCATGTGGAGTTTCACAGTTTTTTTCAAGGAAAATGCATCATAGGAACAGTTTATATTTAATTCAGCAGAAGCCCAACAAGCTGTGCCACTGCAATACAGCAGGGCACAATCCTAAAATCTCTCAGCAGTTTGGATTTTGTGTGCTTTACAGCAAAACAGAACATGGTTAGTATCAGTATATGTGAAATCACTTTGTTAGACACACTGTTGGCCCCACCCTTGTTTTACCCAAGCATTTTCTTTGTTCATTGCCACTAAATTTAGCTGATATTCTCCTCAGAGGCTGGTCTCTACAAGACAGATTGGGTATTTACTTTTTCTCCAAGTGGCTACTACAATCTTCCTAGTAGCACATTTATTCCACAGATCTTCCCACTCATTAAATGAGTTCTAAACTTAGCACAGGCCCTCCCAGCTTTAATGCAAACCATGTGTGAGGCTTCCAAATGACTCACTGAGAGCATGAGCCATGCAGGGGTGTTCTCTGATAAGCACATAAATAAAAACAACTCAGACCAACTGGTTCTGAGCATAAGAACCACCCCAACTGAGCTATTTCAGTGGTGTTAGGGTTGGAAGGAAAGGCAGCCAGCAAAGGGGGTCAAGCACAGGCTGCTTCTCTAAAGCATTGATTGCTACCAAAGAAAAAAAGTTAAAAGAAACCAGATTTTTTTTTTACAACTTGCTGAAAACTTAAATGTATCTGCCTTGCAAATGTGCAGTCAGTGTCACAAAACCCAAAAGCCAGAAGCAGATGCAGAAGAAAAGGAGCAGCCAACATTTTGAATGCAAACCATGCAAACCAGGTTCATCATCCACTACCTGCTGTGCTCCTTGGCTTGGTGGTATAAGGATGGCTTTATTGATATTGGGGAGTTTCTGACTGAAAATCAAAATATTTAAGTTTTGTTGCTGCTTCTTGTTATCTCTCTGTTAATAGTGGTTTTTAAAATAATTTGGATTCTTAGCATATTTTGCTTTGCTTTGGAGGGCGTTGGGTTGTCTTTTGTTTTGGTTTTTACAGTCTGAAAAGGAGACCAGAAGCTTCCTTTCCTTTTAGAAGAGGTTTTTTACTACATTTCTTGATAAATTCAGTCATTTTAAAATAAAGTCTTCTCAGCCTCAGGATGACTCCTGAACAAATATGTTTGATTTCCAAAAGCTTCCTGAGTGCAAGCTGCACACTATGGAGAAGAAATTCTCATTACTTAGTTATAGAAATTAAGGCATTCCCCTCTTCCCAAACCTTGAGAAAAGCTGGGACCAAATCTTGGGCTAACAATAAAATGTGGCAGGAATGATCATGAACTATGGAAGATTTTTCTTCCAAAAATTATTTATTAAAAGATCTGT
The DNA here is from genome assembly GCF_037042795.1 of Molothrus aeneus. NCBI lineage: Eukaryota > Metazoa > Chordata > Aves > Passeriformes > Icteridae > Molothrus > Molothrus aeneus. Next base: position 31,550,043 of record NC_089653.1, on the reverse strand, counting down.
AATAGTTGTAATACTGATTGCCTTGAGAGGCCTCACTTTGCAATGCAGAAGGTGCAGCAGATCTGCTGATACCTGAAGTGGAAGCAAAATGAATCCTAATGCATTTTAGCAGCTACCACAACATATGGAAAAGGAGAGGATAAATACATACCAGAGTTTTAATTGTTTTAACTGTTATTAAGCTTGTATCAACACAGTAACTTCTAATGTAACAGTACACCAGGAGCCAGAGCATTTCACTGCCTTCCTTTTGAAAATCTAAAAACAAACCCCCAAACTGCACCATGCATTAGCAGCACACCCTGGGAGCACGGGTGCAAAGTCCTGGATGGGAGCACAGACAGTGCAAGGTCATTTCTGAGCCAGGAGCAGCTGCTGTGTGCCAGGGCTCTGAGGGCACCACAGGCACTGCCCAGCCCCCAGGGCCTGCCCTGAAATGGGGTCCCAGGACCCCATCTCAGCCTCCCCAGGGGCGCCATCCCCTGTGATGCCATAGGGCTCTGGTGCTGGCCCTGGGCCCTTCCCTCTGCTCAGGGATGTGCCTGATGCCTGGGCTGCCCAGCCCTGCTGACAGAAATAGTGTTCCTTTATTAGCACCTACATCCCATAAAAACCCTACACTATGTCAATTTGCTGATAATCAGGTGGCAATTCAATCACAGAAGCAGAGAAGAGATGCAGTGGTCACTTGTGGGTTCATGACTCCAGCTGTGAATCCCAGTCCTGAATTTGATGTTATTTTTTGAGGGTAAAATCTTCCCTAAATGTAAAGTGGGGAGGCAATATAAGGAAATATTTGCTGTGATTTTTTTCCCAGTAGTAACTCCTAAATGTCAGTACAACTCTACTGCCCAAACCGTGCCCTGATGCTTTGGAGCACTGTCATTGCCAAAGGGAAAAAACCACACCAAGTTGCTTTCAATTACCATTAATGATACTTAAATATGAGTGTAATGGGGAGCAGAAGATAAATATGGGGTAAGTGGCCCGTGGAAGCAGTTTCTGAAAGGTTTGCTCTAGGCTAGGAGGGGAGGAAAAACAATTTCCCTGTCACACTCACCTCATTCTCTGCACTGCTGTTCTCGTTGCCCATCTCAACTCTGATGTCCAGGATCACACAGCAATTAAAGAAAGATCACTGGAAGAAAAGAAAAAGCTCTTAATGTGCTGTAAAAAAAAAACCCCAAACCAAAATAAAACAAAAAAAAAAACCCTGGAAATTCTGAAGGGCTGCCATCTCAGCCACACAGCCAGCTGCCCCTCCTGACATTCAGCCTTACAATGATTCTAAGTCACAAACTGGGGGAAAAGAACTCTTAATGCTTTTATTTCCTCATGTCTCTCTGCTGTCTTCTGGAAAGACAGTCCTTGAAATTCAGCTTTGTTACTCTGGATTATCCCATGACATTTGAACATGCCAAAGAAAGACATTTTCCTTGCCAAAGTCACTTTGGGTGGACAGCCCATGGAAAACCTTGCTGTTTTAACTGCATTCAAACCATTTTTATTACTTGAAATTCCTGGACCAAAATGTCTTCTCACACTGTCAGAACCGTGGTGTTAAACCTGAATATCACTGTAACAAAGAAGTTTCAATCAAAGCACTCAGAGAAAGAGTAAATGGATATTTTTTCCTGAACACTGGCATCATTCCCTGCTTTTCTTAGGCATTATTCTGTTACAATGTTGTGTTCTAAACACCTTTCTTTAACTTAAGAGGATCTGCCTACCATAATTACTATTGGTTTTATACTAGTTCAGTTCTAATTATTTAATTTCAAAAAAATCTATGAGCAGTTCTAGAGTTAAGCGTCTCTCCCAGGCATCGTTGATTTCTATATTTCTTTTTAAAAGGATACTCAATAGTAAAAGTCCACACCAGAGATTCACTTACAGACATTCTAGTCCTAGACATTTTATTTGGGGGCTCATGCATTGAAATTCATTGTATTTATTGTATTACTGAATATTGTATCAATATTATTATTGAATAAGTGAAAATTACACATTATTACAGTCTCTTCAGGTTTTTTTTCCCAAAGAATTTGGGATTTCTCTGCAATGTGTGTCAAGAAAAACTCAATTAAACTTAGGCTGTAAAAGGGAGATTTCACTTTAAATGCCAAGGAAACCAACCTTTTAAGGAATGTTGTTAGCTTATTACTACAGTGCATTTTTTAAAACTTGAAATATTATTTTTCTTCACAGGAGGCTTGTGGAGATGGAAGTTTGGTGCTGTGCTCTTTAGCTGTGCTCTGTTTAAACTTGATTGTCTTCAGGGGATACAGCAGTGCTTGAACTTGCTCCTGTGGAAACCACTGGGGCCAGGATTGCACTTCCAGTGATTAATTAGCAGCGTGAGGTTTTATCTGCTGAGATGGCTGCCAAATCCTCTCCTGTTTCAAACAGTTTTAGAACTGTTTTAAAACAGTTCTGAGCTATGCTGAAAACTGGACATAACATTTACAAAATCACTGCTCCCCAAGTACGAAGTACTCCATCGTGGAGTAATGTACACACACAAATCTTCCCAGGCCCAGCCCAGTGAAGTTCCAACACAGCACATTAAGATTATAATATTTTAAGTGTGTATTGATATAATAAAGCGTTCTCACACTGTGAGAGCTGCTGACTAAGGTTTAAATGCACAGGAGGGAAAGAATAACTCCACTATAGCCATGTGCTTCCCCCAACAGCCAGCACAATTCCTCAAGAGTGAATATTGTGGCATTTCTGCTCCCCTGACCTGCTGAGCTTTTCTCTTCCCAGATCTTTTTCTGTCCCTACAGACATCATGTGAAAACACCTGAAAATTCAGATTGTGCCCTCACAAGCACTTTCAGTAACAACATAAACTGGGGAATGGATGAAATCTCCCAAATCCCCATGGAGTTTTTAGTTAATTGGGGTGGGGTCTTGTATATCAATTGTGCAAAATGCAGATTTTGCTCTTCAAGTTCTTCAACAGATTAGCCAATGTATGTCATAATGTTGTCCTATTTATTTTAAAGTAAATTCACTCCAGTGCATAATGTACTGTCAATATTTCTGCACCAGCTCAGCCATACTGACTGTTAAGGACAGCAGCTGCTAATAGAGGCCAAAGTTCTAATATTGAGTTGAAAGATAACAATACTTTTTTTACAGTTTTAAAATTAAAATGCACAGGAATCAAAGTAGAAAATGACAAGAGCACAGCAGAAGTGCCAGCTGTCAAAAATCTCCACTAACATGTCTTATCATATTGTCTACCCACTCTTTTCTTTCCCTAGAGCATGAAATTTCACAATTTTCACCCAATTCTCACATTACCATCTGCTTAATAATGAAGATAAGTGTCATAAATAGGAAATAAAGACATTATAGATTCTCCAATAATGAAACAAGCAATAATAATAATAAAGTGTGAATTACATTGCAGAGTGCTAAGATAATTTTTTAGATTACAGTGTTACTGTAATCCTTTTTACAAACATTATTTCTAAATCATTCAATGCACAAGCATTACTTAGGTTGCAAACTAGAAGTGCTTTATCATATGTATAGACTTTCAAATAAACATTACAAACATGCTAAAAATCCATCCATTAAATAAACATAGCTTAACCAAAAGATAATATTCATCATCTTTCTACAGGATCTTTCACAATTTACATGTCATTATTGAAATGATTTGAACGCTACATATCTCAGAAACAGCTCAGTGGTACCAAGTTGGTCTGTGCAGCCTGCAGAGACTTTTGAGCTGCACAACTCCAAAGTCATTTTCTGGCATGGCTTTTTGAGCTGAACAAGAGGAAGCAAAGAAGAGGATGTTTAACGTTGCACTTACATTCCGGGATTCATCTGGCACCTTTGGCTTCACTGACACTTTTAGAGCCTGTCTTCAAACCATTCCTTCCATCTTCACCTCACCAGTTTTCACCTGATTTTCCTCCTACTTCTCCTCAGACTCATGAAATGTAGGCTTTCTCTCCGGGACCCACCTTCATAACCTGCTCAACAACCAACTTGCCTCCACCCCAGGCGAGAGGGAAAACAAGTTACACCTCCTGAGCCCGGCCTCCCCCTGCTCCTGCCAGGCTGCTGAGCCTCTCTGCCTGCCAGAAACCCAGGTTTCCACAAAAGCAACCCCAGGGAACATCAATTTTGGGTCAAACATCTTTCACTTCTACCGTTTCTTGGCATGTGGTATAAGCAGTGCTTCTTGCAAAAAGTGGTTCAGTGAAACTGTGTCAATGACACACTGGAGTTATGTGTTGTTTTCAAGGGAAAATTAGCAATTGGGGGAAAGAAAAAAAAATCTATTCTGCATTTTGTGTCCAGGTTTGTTTATGTGTTTAAGCTCATCTTTCATTTTCTCATATTACCCTTGAAAGCTGTCAGAAATACCTGCTAGCAAATGTTGATGTGCCTGTTCAGGTTATGGTGAAATCATTTCCCATTTAATCATCCTGAAGGGTGGAGACGTGACAAAAACCCTTTGAAATGTGATGTTGCAAGAAGTACTGGTTTATGGGCGAGCTAATTGTTATTATTAACCCTGATTGTCCATTCCAGCAATGCTTCCACAAAACAAGAAATGCTTCCACAAAGGGCTGCTCAGAAACACAGCTGGTAACCAAAGACAAGAGTATTTCTCATTAGTGGCAACTCCAAGGGATTAACGAGTTTCTGTGAACACCAGTGGTGCTTTTTGGGGCCACAAACCAAAGGAATGGTGCACTGTGGGTTTATTGCACCTCCAAGAGTGTGAGGCAGCATTGCTGAATGCAGCATGGAGAAGTCATACCTGACATGGCTAAAGGGCAGGATTTCATAGGGCAGCAATATGTTGTCTGCTGACTTTTGTTGCACAAAATCTTGGTCTATAAATTCCTGACTTGGAAACATAAAGCTTGTTGTGAGCTGGAATGCACAGTTGCAAGATCAAGGGCTGAATGAATAGCCCTGCCTTTTAAATCTTTCTTTTTTTTATGAAGTTGGTGATTCAACATTCTCTGGTCTCCCCAGCCCAGATCAGAATCCAGTAAATCTGAAGTTCATAAATTCAAAATTTTAGTGTGTTCTTTCTTAAAACCCAAGAGGGGGGCATTGCACAATTGATTGTCTTATAGACAACAAATTATGCAATGTTTTCTGTTTAGGCTCTCTGCCATGAATTTAAGAGCAGGGATCTTGTGGGAGCTCAGGAAAGTACAAGCCTGGTAATACATCCTCACTTCTGCTAGCTGCATTACTTCCTCATCAAAACAAACTGAACTCACATTTGGGGCTATTCCATGTCTAAGCTAGGGCCAGAAAATGCCACAAAGTGAAAGTGAAGAAGCTGCCTTGCAAAACAATTGTCTGGCAGAAACTTTGGGGAAAAACAACCTTCAGTAATCTGTAGATGATGATTTCTGATTGTGTGTTTTTATCAACATGCATGCAAAGCAGAATCCCTCTGTTTGGCTGAGTTGTGTAAAGTTTGCAAAGCCACACAGGCAACTCCTGCACTGGTGCCAGAACTGTGAGCCCGGGGAAATGAGGGCAGTGACACCAACACAGCCACCTGTGCTCTGGCCTGTGAGCCCACAACAACCCTGACTGACAGCACTGCCACTGTAGCTTTGGGTCAGTTCCCTGACCCATTCTCATGTCCAAATTAGGATTCACTAATTCACTTCTACCCCAGCTGTCCCAAGCAGCCCTTCTTGACTGCAAGCTGTTCCCACCTCTGCAGAGGCTGATCTCCTGCTCTGCTCCAGTCTGAAGTGTAAACCACCAGCTCTGAGAGAATTCCCCATACTCTGATGTCTCTCTTTATTCTCTTTGAGTTTATGATGGAACTGGTGGGGGAAGAAGTACTCACATTGGGCTGCTTTGCTCTTGTTGCTGGAATTTCCCCTGTGGTTCCTCATCCACTCTTCATGCTCATCCAGGGAGAGATTGTCTTTTCTTGGTCAAAACAGGATTTAACACAGGAGGACTGGAAGACTTAAACTAGGGGAAAATACAGCTCAGACTTAAAGGTAAGCTTTGTAGTGGGTTAATAAGTTATTATTTCAGTAATATCCAAATAATTTGTCATGAGTGATCAAATTTAATCCCAGTACATACAGTATTGGGTACATCTACCAACCACATTACATAGCTATGTTAGTTTCTTGTATATTGAAGATATGCTACCTTAGGTATTTGTAGAAGACAATTTGGGTTGAGGTCATTTTACTTTATGGTACAAATACTGCCAATTTAAGACAAAATGTTTTATGTTCCTTACTTTCACATGATTGATGCTACATATAAAACATTGCAAAGTTCTGCTGAAGCACTGAGCATACTATTACACACCAGCTGTTCCCACAGGCAAGAGAAGAAAGGGAAGGTGTTCAGAATTTTACTCTTCTCCAGCCTTGATGTAATAGTGCAAAACCATTCCCAATTTCTGCATATTCCAACAATATCACAGAGATCTGCAAGAGCAACCACCCTACGACAGTCCTTTGTCTTGTGCTTTCTCACAAACTCTAGAAGAGCAAATATCAAGATCTGGGGGGGGGGAAACCATAGCCCACCATGAGAATTAATAAACAAGTAATGATTTTCAAGTGCACAACTTGATGGGGGGAGGAGGTTGCTTGGTAACACCAGCAGCTGGAGCTGCTGTAAAGCTGTGATGTCGCTTGGCAACGCTTGGAAAGCTGAGCTGGATTTTTGGGAGAGTTGTGAAATTGTGTTTTCGTGCCCTTCCCCCCAAAAAACCAGAGACTGCCTATGGAGATCACATCACTGAGCCCATGTAGGACTCAGATTCAGAGGACAGCAGAGGATGCAGCCCAGCCTTGGCTGATGTGCCCCACTTCATGTACAAGTGTGAAAGAAAAGAAGCAGGGATGCTGAGTGCCTGCCACTAAGACATGAAAGTATGTTTTAAAAAACAGGTTATGAAAGCTAATAATTATTCTTCCCATTTCTGGCTTATTTTCAATCAGGATGATTGAAACCTGATTCAACCTGGCCTCAAAAAATCCAATTGATGACATACTTCCATTGCTTCTAATCATCCCCATGTGGCACTTCAGGGCACTCCTGCATCTTTCAGATGTTTAAGTTATGTTTTATGGCACAAAAGTGCAGAAGAGGACACATATTTCTTTGGAGATTAATGGATTTGCCCAAGGTTAAAAAGCTGGCCAAGTGGCAGAACTAGGATGTCAGCACTGGCTTCCTCAGCATGCTGCAGTTACCAGACTCTGCTGGAATTTGAGTTAATGTTATTGGAACCTCCATCAGGAGGTGCCTTTCCTAAGGAAACATGGGGGTGCTAAATAATTTTGGTTTACTTTCCATCTAGTAATATTTACCCAGCTGAAAAAAGAAAGTCTATCATTTCAGCTCTTAACAGAACTTTCCTAATACTATATAGTTTCAAGCAATAATAAATAAAAGTGATTATGGGAATCTTAAGTGTGATTCTGTTGTATTCTACTTATCCCCTAACTGCCTCTCTGGAAAACATGGGTCTCAGATAATTTTGTGTTTTATCTGCAAGTCCCATGAGGATGTCATGGCCACCTCAGGGTGCCTAAAATGGTGCTCAGTGCCTACATCTGTGGATCTCAATAATCTTTCCCTTGTGCATTGAGCATTAAATGCTTTCAGGTCACGTACATTCCCTTCTGCTGCTCTGGTTGCAGATGTCAAAAGTACTGCATAGGGCTTAGTCCTTAAAGTGATGCCAAAAGTGTTTCATAAAATATATATGATCCAAATAAGAATATCCAAGTATTGGAATGTTTCTCTTTCCAAACCACATTTATACCAGCAGTTTTTCAGCAGATTCCATATGCAGCACTTCAGTCAGTGGGGAGGCTGTGGATGCAGACAAAACACAGCTCTGTGCACTCTCTCTCCATGCCCACATGCACATTCCAGCCATGGAGAGCTGCACACAGATTCCTATTTAAGTTTTGAACACCACCAGCTGATAGGGCTTGGGAGCTTTAGAGGAGGCTGACCTACATAACTCACCTGGTCAGTCTGTGCCTATCATTGTGCAGGACTGCGAGATATTTCCTTATTATTGCTGCTGGGCTTTTATAAACAGCTAATTATGATTTATTAACAATATCTCCCCAACACTTGCATTATGAGACATATATGACTGTATAAATCAGGTCCATAGCCAACCTGACAAGTTTTACATGTGTTTTTACACTCTAAATGCAAACAAGTCATTCAAAGTGAGGAATTTCTGTTCCTAAATCTCCCAGCTGAGAAGAACATGTCCTGTGACTTGGGGCAAAATTCTGGAAGTAGTGGTGGGAGGTCTGATGTGAGGGGAGGATTTTTAGAACCTGCTCTCTGCTTCTCAAACTGGTCTGCCTGCTCTGGTGTCCAGTCTCAGCACTGGGAATGGTGGGACACGACTCAGAGAGATAAAAATTCACATTATGTGCTGCAGAGGAAGAAACGAGGTGGAGATCAGTTGGTTTAACATGTCTAGAGGCACAGGATGAATAATTTCTTTCACAGAATTCACAGAATCTCTGGGTTGGAAGAAACCTCCAAGATCATGGAGTCCAGCCCAGCCCCAACAGCTCAACTGAACCCTGGCACCCAGTGCCACATCCAGGCTTTGTTAAACACACCCAGGGATGGGGACTCCAGCACCTCCCTGGGCAGCCATTCCAGAGCTTTATCACCCTTTCTGTGAAAAACTTTTTCCTGCTATCCAACCTGTATTTCCCTTGAGGCTGAGTGCTCTGGTTGTGTCAGTGCTGCTGGAGAAAGAGCCCAGCCCCAGCTGAGCACAGGCACCTTTCAGGAGCTGTGAGAGCGATGAGGGCAGCCCTGAGTCTCCTTTCCTCCAGGCTGAGCACCCCCAGCTCCCTCAGGGGCTCCTCACAGGGTTTGTGTTCCCAGCCCCTTCTTGCCTCTTTTCAGGTCCTTCCTCCTTCAAATTATTTTTCTTGCTTTCCCTTCTGAGTTTACCTTCTGTTTCTTCTGTTCATGCATTCCCTTTTTTCCCCTCCCTTTCTCCACGAGACTGAGTGGAAAGACAAGGCAGAGCAGAGTTGCCACAGGCACTGGTTTTCTGAGAGCTGATGGGAAGGCAGGGAAGAGGCAGATCAGGGGCAGGGGCTCCTTCCTGCTTGTTCTGCTTTAGCTCTGGGGTCTGAACCAGCTGCCAGCACCTGTCTCTCCCTACTGTGGATGGCAGCAGTATTCAATCTCCCACTTTCCTGGCCTGAGGTGTGTGTCAGGCTTGGCAGGTTGCAGCTGCTTTCTGGGCTTTGTGCTCACACACCCTCCATGCCCACACAAATATCCCAGGAGAGGAGAACTCTTCTCGGGCTCCTGGAAAGCCTCCAGCACTCAGACACTCTCCTCAGGATGTTTATTGGTTTTCTTTCTGCTGACACAACACAGGTACATAGCCACCTACCACACAGTCACACATATATACACATGCATATATGAAATATTCCATATATATAAATGCAGATATTTTGTGCAGATTATATCCTTAATCGTCAGTTAGAGGCCATGGAGCCTGAGGCTGTTTTTAATAATTTCATGATAGCCGTTTGATCACTGAGTGAGAATAAATTAGATAAAAACTCAGCTATTTAATGTTTTGCAGTTGTCAATACTCTTACTCCAGAAATGCTGTGTTTTGTCAGTAGTGAGAGCAGGCTGTGAAAATAAACCTCTCTGGAGAGCTGCACACCAAGACAAGTTGTTAATGGCCAGACAGGGGTTAGATTTCATATTCTAGTCCAAGCAAGTGTATTAGGTTTTTGCAGGACTAACTCTGGGAACTGAGTCACTGACCTCTGAAATTGAAGTCAAGATAGTGCTCATGAGTTGTTTACAAAGACTCCCGAGTTTGGATGAAAAAATATTTACTTTGAAACTAAATTTGTTGAGTTTCTTCAGTCTTCTGCACCTTGAAAAAGTTAGATTAAGTAAACACAACACCTAGGTGTACTCTGAGCATTTAGTTGGATTACTGTGCAAGTTCCTCACCAATTCACAAAGCAGGAGAATGCTGCTGACATTTTAGAAAAGCAGAAATTGAGGCACAGGGGAGTTGAGTGATCAGGCTGTTAATATGTTGTGTAATCCTGAGCTAGGCAGGAAAGCACAGCTGGTGTTCAGCCCTCAGAATCATGATACAGAATGAAGATGATTATTGGTTTGATGTGGCGTGACTGTTCTAAAAGAAGAGATTTTATTTGACTTTTATTTGATTTTATTTTATGGAATATTCCCTGGATTATGGACTTTTTTAAGTATGATCTAACCCTACACAAAAAGACTCCATCAGATTTCAAGGCTAATCAGGACCAAAATGTTTCCTCAGGTTTATTTGTAAGGTCATGAGAACAGTTTTGTGCAGAGTAACATCATCCATAAATTAAAAAAAAAAAAACCAAAACAAAACAACAACCCAGCATTAAGGCTAAAATAAATTTATGTGCTTTTTTCCAAAGGATAATAATTGCATACTAATAAGAATTCTTCCTTACAGACATTACAATAGTTTCATACCTGTTAACATGTTAAAAGTAATGTAATGAATTAATGTTTATGCTATAAACATAATTATATATAAATTATAAATTATGAACCTATTTTCCTATAAACCTATAAATTATAAACCTACTTTCCCCCGATTCCTTTGATTCAACTAAGCAGAATTGCAAAACAAGATTGAGAGGAGTCAGTTACAGCCAGTCTTCCATGTATTTATAATGCCCTGGTGACAACAAATGGTGCCTGAGCTGCATTATCCCCCTCCAGACCAGGTTTGATGTTTGCCTTTGTGGCTGTGGCTTTTTTAGAAGATGATCTAATGCTGTGCTGGTGGGAAGTGGTCCTGGTGATCCCTGGTGGTTGGTGGAGATAAAGTTACCTAAGCTGCTCACTGTTGTTACAGATGGCACAACTCTTCATCCTCCTGACAGACCTAAACCTAATCAGCTTCACCTAATGACAGATTTAAACTCTTATAACTTATTGCCTTCCCCCAGCTGGGTCTCCACTATTTATATTCATGTTCTCATTTTCCAGTCATTTTCCACAATATCCAGTTTCAGAAGTTCACTCTTAATTTACAGGTGTATTTTTTCATTGGCATTTCATCATCATTAAGGACTATGCCAGTTGCAGGCTTCACAGTACCTCAACTCAATCTCAGGTTTGGTTTGGGGAGGGTTCCCCGGAGACCAGGCTCACAAAATAGTTGTTATACATAATTATGCACTACACTGGCACTTTTAAGCAGGGATTATAACCTTGAATATATAAAAATTCTACTTTAAAGAGGAATCCATGACAGCATGCAGGCAACTAAGTATACCAGTCACCAGTACCAAAACATGGATATTAAGCATATTTCAAGCCAGTGGAATGAGCACAAAATAAGGCCTACAATTGTTTGTCCAGTTTAAAGTTCATGTGAATACAGATTTAGGTTTCTTCTAGTACCCAAATGTGAGTCTTTTGCCCTTGTTTGAGAAAACTCTTCAAGATTACTTGGTGAACTCCTATGCATCTGGAAAGGAGTAATATTCTTCTCTGAAAAGTCTGATAGCCCACAGATTGACTCTTCAAAACTCTTCATACATAAGAACAGAACTTGCCACAAAATGATAACATGAGACTGTACAATATATTAGTGCAAAGGGATCAAGTATAATTTTTGAAACTCTTGAAATCTTTTTGCCAGCAGAAATGGTTTAATAGTGCCACAATTGAAATCTTTGTTTTGGGCTGGTGAGTCTTCATGCAGGAACTAAATATTGCATATAAGGACAATTAAGAAATGTTAAGCCTTGTTTATTAGAATTCAAGAATATTTCCATGATCAATGCTCCTGACACATTTCACCCCTTGGTGTGAGCATTGTGTGATTTAAGAGTCTACCAAAGAAACTGCAAAAAAAGCCCCCACTTTATGTAGGCCGTGAATTTAAACCTCCTGCCCCTTGCATCATGCGGAGATTTTCATATGGGTTCAATAAAACTGTGCAATGCTCCAAAAGTGTGGCTAAAATCAGGTCTTTCTCATCAAGAAAGTGGTTAAGTGTAATTTTCAGTTTACAGTTGCAAGTTGCATGGAAACTGTGAGTAACAGCAAAAAGTAAAAAGTAGGCATGCAGCTGGGCACAAGAGATTCTAATAATGACTGTATTTTCAATAGTGTCAATATGCTGCAGATATAAAACACAGACACAGAAAAACAGACAACAGATCCCACTGCTGTTAGAACTGACAGCTTTGCATAATGGAACACACACATCCCCCTGAAGTGCTGGAGAATAAAAACACACATTAAAATATGGGCAGATGAGGTCAAAACCTGCAGATTTATGAAGCTGTGCTGTGAAAACTGGGATTTTGATACTCATGAACAGCTTCTTTGTCCCCCCCTTCCCTTACTGCAGCAGTCGTGTTTCTGCCTTCAACAAGGAGTTGCTTATGATGTCAGTTTGTCAACATCAAAAATCGTTGGTGCTTCAAAAGATCTAGGAGGATCCTCTCTGCCTTTTTTGGAGAGTTTGTGAAAATCTGACAGTGAACCCTCAGTGCACAGAAATGGTGCTGTTTGGCTGACACTTCACAGAATCACAGAAAACAGAGCTGAGGAACAAATCCTTCCCTATTTTACATCTCCCCAAAAGAGGTATTTTTTACACATTTTGGGAATGGGACAAAATGTTCTGAAATAATATTTACCAAAGAATTCCTTTGTCTCAGTTTGTCAGTTCCTCAGATCTATTCTGCAGAAACATCTATAGTGTTGGTTCACTGATAAAGTTTTCTGGTTTATTTCATTGTTTCTAGGGAGATTATCTCATCATCCTGCTTTCTTACTCACAATTCTGCTGCTCATGTTCCCTTCTAAAATATTCCTGTAGAAAATATGACAGCTGTTCATATCAAAACAAAAATATTAGCACTATATTAATCACAGTATGTTTTGGTAGCAGGAAAAAACTGTTTTCATCCAGTCAGGTTGCCATGAACCAGCAAATCTTTTCTGATTACTTATACTCAGAAAAGCAGATTTCATCTAGGTAATAAAATAAATCATTCTTACCTTATATTTATGCACAGACCCATTAAAGTCCTACCAAGTTCCCTGCAGCACACTACTGTTTACACATGAAGCAAATAAATAAATATCTGAATCCATTTGCAGGGACTCAGAGCTGGCTGAAGCTTGGGTTTGACCAAGAATAAAGAGGGCTGGTTGGATCTTATGCTTGCTGGGAAAGCAGGGAAGTAAATGACTCTGTCAAGTCCTAACTAGCATTTAATGACAAATTTAATTTGGCAAGAAGATATAGTTCAGTATTTTGTCAAGCTTGCTGAGGCTTGTATATTCTGTATATGGATCTTGACCAACTGCTGTATTTTCATAGGATCCTGCATTAAAGAACTTCTAATGAAAACATACAAAACTACAATCAAACTGCGTTTCACCATGCGATTTTTAGTACTTAGAAAAGGATTATGTCAAGAAAAAGAGAAACTATAATCTCTGATGGCTCAGCTCTTATCCTGGCTGTCAGAAGTGCAGCTCTTCAAACCATTAGTTTCTGCAATTAAATGTGGAATCAATTAACTGCACTTAAGCCATCCATTTAGCATTAAGCCTAGATCATAGAAGTAGGGTAAAATGTTACTCTTTTCAGACTTGTTATGGACTTTACTGATAAAACTCCAACTATAATGTAACTCAGGTCAGCTCAGATTGGCTTTTCCCCAGACTGGGTTGCTTCCCACAGCAATGCTGTCACAATGTTACAATGCTGGATGAAAACACTCACTAGGAAATTCATGCATGTGCAAAGTGCCCTCTGATCTCCTTAGGCCAGGACACCCAAGCCTGTCATTGTCACAGGACTCTGCCTTAGAGATGGGAAAATGACTGGATGTGATGCAGATGCAGATGGAGATGTCATGTTACTTAGAACTAAGCCTAAGATCATCCACCTATAGGACCATCTGCCTTTTCTGGTCAACTACCATCATTTTTCCTGTCCAAAATCCTTATAAAATAAGATTTATACGTTCTAAGTATTAGCATTGAATTAAAATTTGAATCTACAAGGAAAACATTTTGACATGAAGGGATGCATTTTTTTAACTCCTACATGTATATTGGAGGATTCTAATCCATCTTTTGGGCTGTGTAAAGGGAAAAAAGTCTGCTCCTAAGTTATTAGCAGCTTGATCTTGAATAGTTGAATCACGAGGACAAAATTCAAGCTATAAACACTCTATTTTTAAGGTAAGATCAGATTTTGTGGAAAATACCTGCTTTATAATACAGACAGAAGCATGCCTGCCATTGTCATCCTTTGCCTGTCAATAAGATTGTTAGTTTTGCCTGAAGATAAACCCATTTTTTAAAGCTTGGAAAACAGTTTCCAAAACATTATGATAATATAAACCCTGCTCAGTAATAAAATTCTGAAATAACTGAAGTGGCCACAGACTTACCCATTGACAACAGATTTCAATGTCATGTCATCAACGTTAAAAACAGTAACAATTAAATTTTTGCTCATCTTATTTTGATTTAATTGGTTCTCCTTAGTGGGTAAGACTGAAACTGACTTCAACTACCTGAAGATCTATAAGTTTTGGGTCACCAGAGGCAATATTGTACCTACAGCTGCTCAGTGTTGTGTTTTACAGCCTGAAACAAACTCTGCTATGCATGAAAGACAAAACATCGTAGACAGTTCCCACTTAAGAACATCATCAAACATCTGCATAATCTGTCTAGTGAGCAGCCAGCTCATTTCATCCTTGAAATTCTGCATGAGAAACACACATTCTTGTTGTTACATGGCAACTTCAAAACAACAAGCAATCCTTTTTGACACAAACCCTCAGAACTGTTTCTGCAAAAAAGAAGAACAAGTGGAAGAGAGCCACATTTAACAAATCCAGCATTTGCAAATAGTTATGACAGTCTGTAATGTTGTAACTTGTTTTTAAAACAGCTATTTTAGGACATGCACATTTAATGATCAGTCTCTTGGTCTTAGAGAGATACTGACTAAACAAGACATCATCCTGTAGACACACTATATAGGGTATGGGATTGTAAAACGAGTTATACAAGAGATCATGAAACTATAGAACCTCAAAGGAGACACTCTTTTTTTCTGGTACAGAGAAAAAAAAATTCTTTTACTTGTCAGACACTCCCTTTGCCTTTTTGTAATGTCTAAAACATAATTAGTAAACTGTTTTGAGTCTAGACATTTTTAAATTTAAAGAACTAATAAAAAATTACTTACCCAATTTTCCTCTAGACTAAAAATGAAAATGCACAGCTCTGTCCCTGATTTTTATAACCTTCTGCACTCCTTCCCTCCTGGCTGGTGTGTGGATCCCCTTTCTCCCTGGATCACATGAAAGTGTTCTATTAATGTGAATTGGCTGATGTTTGAGAACACTATGCTGGAGAGCTATGAGTGTAAGGAATCTGACCCAGGGAGCTGTGGGGCTATGACACATCAGTTCTGCACAGGAATTCTCAGTTGCTGGATGGGAATGACAAGGGACAGGTCCTGTTCACTGGGTGCAGCACGTTGGCACCGTGTTGTTGTTGTTGTTGTTGTTGGGATATGGATTTTTTTTAATGCAGGGAGACAAGTTCCATGTTAAACCAATGTAACTGGGATTCTACCAGTTCTATCTGGCTTTTTACTCCAGCACTGTAACTTCCAAGTATCAGGCTGTCCCTTTCACCCGACCTCACAAGCAAAGGTTGGGAAAAGTGATCAATTTAGCACGTGATAAATGTAAATAACAACAGCACTGCTGAAAGTGACAGCTGCCCGAAGGAAACCACTGCAAGGCAGCACTGCTCTGCATATTTCCTAAGGAATGCCTTGCTGGAGCTCAGGATAAACACTGAAAGCCTAGGAATGCTAGCAGATTACCTGGCAGGATGGAGAGAAGGAAAAAGAAATCTTCTGCCCCCGTTGCATTCTTCATCCCTGTGCCTGAGTTCAGTTTTCCCTTGCCCACATGGGCAGGAGAGAGGGAATGCAGCTTTGTCTGTTCCCTTGTGGGATGAGATGGAGCTTTCAGCACTGCTTTGCACGGGGTGGTTGGAGTTGGAGTGTGAGATGTGTGAGCTTTCCAGGGAACCAGCCCCTGCCACCTCAGCACAGAGCTGCCTCAAGCATAAACCCCCAAAGCACATGGCACTGCAATGGGAAACCCACACCAATCACAGAAATGTCCTTTAAGCAGAGCATGTTTTCACTTACATGGTACTTTTATAAATCCTCCCTTGGAATACACTGCTCCAAAAAGGAAAAAAAATCCGTTGTTTTTCTAATAGGCTGTGAGTTACAGGCTTTTAAACTCATAAATATAAACATATCCACATCAGCACAAGATATGATATGCTGGGATAGGATTAAACCTATCCCAGAAGTGCTTAGGCTTAAGTCAGTTGTTTGCATGGTATTGGCAAGGTCTAAGAGGTGATAATTTCTACAGATTGCTATAAGAAATAGTGAATTTATGAATTTTCTGTGAATACAGAAATGATTAGCACATTAAAATTTTTATGTCCAAAAAATTGCCGTGCAGTTATGCAAAATATGTGCACAAATCTTTATAACACTTATTGGCTTTCTGCTTTTGCAAAAATCTGACATTGTTCCACATTTGCTTTTAATTTGTTTATTCCTCCATTCAAGATGTTCTGAATGGACCACCAAGGCTGCAGCAGTCTGGCTGTTCTCCACTCTGAGGTACCACTGATATATGTATATATTTCCTACTCCTTCTTGCAAAGATTATTTTATTTTATTTTATTTTATTTTATTTTATTTTATTTTATTTTATTTTATTTTATTTTATTTTATTTTATTTTATTTTATATTTCTACACTGCTGTTTGATTGTAGGGAAAAAGTGGAAGGTTTTCAGCATTTTGGCCTCCAGCAGCATTACTTCCACATGTTGTTATAGTAGCAACCTGGTGTCAGTTTTTCACTTAATGAAACCTTCCAAGTCCATAAAAAGAAAGGGTTCCTAGTGCCAATGAGGGATTGATCCTAACAGGATTTTTTCCTTGACATCTCAGCAAACTGGGACCTTTTTTTTTTTCACAGTTCTATTAATAATTGTTCTTTTGTATGTCTCTGAAAATACCTCTTTAGACTGGCACAATGTCTATGGTGATGTGATGGGCTGTAACCTAATCCACACTGCTGAGGGAATATCTGGTGCCAGATTTTCACCTCCCACAGAATTATCTGTAAATACAGCAATAAAAGCTGCTGCAAGAATCAAGTATACTAATTCACACTTCTGCATTACTAAAACAATTTTTTTTATTAGCTACACTCATTAAAAGAGTTTTCCCTCATCTGTGTTTGCTTGCAGAGCTGGCAGCTGAATGCCAAATATTTCAGATGTTTTATTTCTGATGTTTTCAATCCTGTGCTGCCATGTTTTTAGACAACTAATTTCTTGCTTTATCTCTTCATCCTGAACAGGAGCACTTATTTTGGTGTATTCAAGGGAAATGAAAAAAGGTTTATGCTTTAAAATCATAAGCAACACTCCTGGGCAGTGACTAAAAAGTCTTATTTAAAGACAAATCTTTTTCCATTAATGGCTGGGAACATCTGCTAGCAAATCAGGGATGCTCACATCAGGAGGCCAATTTCCAGAACTGGACAAGTGAATACATTTGACAGTAAATGAAATAGTGCTAGATCCACATTTTAGGGGCTCTAGATAAGGGCACCATTGTGCTGGGCAGTTGCCAAGCTGAAGTGCACTGGGAATCCCTCTTGTAATTCACTGCTCAGCCCCATAAAATATCACATTATTGCTCTGTATGTGGTGACAATGGAAACTGACCTTTCCTTGCTGAAATACAGTATCTGTATGATCATGGTATATACAAATTGTACAATTTTACATAGAATTCGGTTGGAGATTTGCTGCTAAATGCCAGAAACTCTACATTCATTTCTGCTCCCTGAGAGGAGCAAAAGAGGGAATGATGAAAACTGCACACAATGAAACTCTCCTGCTAGATCTGAAATGTTTATTTTAGGATTCCTCTATGTGTCTCTTCTCACTTCAATGAGAACAAGGTTTTATGTATATGCATGAATGAGAACTGAATGAACATCAGACAAAAAATAGTCTGGGTGTGTGAAGACAACTGGAAAATCTTGCAGTTAGCTGCATGTAGGACACTTTTTTCACTTACTATTTTCACTGTTGACAGTAACAATTGACATATATACACAGTAATAGCTAGGAAAGCACAGATCTGATCATCTGGACAAGCAAAACAAAAACTCAGGGCAATATATTGCAGTATTTTGGAATGTTGAGTTTTTATTAAGCATAGTGAGATGACAGTAAGAAAGCGTAATTCACATTTGCTAAGCATGTATATGCATCCTGAGTATTTTTTACCATGTGTTTATGTACTGCAGTGTACAATGGGCCCTGGTCTTGTTTGGATCCTCTCTTTAGCCTTTCTGTGTCAGCATCTGAAAGCAAATTACTCATATTGAATTTGCAATGCAAATTTGACAGCACTCTACAAGTCACACAAAGAATAGAAAATAGTTCAAGAGCTCAAATATGATTTATTAATATTAAACTGAAGTATTACATATTTTAAACATATATTTTGAAAAGTAGCTTGTGCATAGTTGCAGTCTGTAGTCCAGCTGAAGTACTGGTTTGGGTAAACTGAAATAGATCCATGTCTACATACTGAGTCAAGCTGATCTATGAAGATATTAAAGAAAATACTTCCAAAATACTTTCAAACCTCTACCACAACAATTAGAACAACATAATAGTATTAATCAACAATGAAGGGCTAAGTGTTATGATTTCCATTTTGCAGGGACCAGCAGGACCAGGAAATTGATGATCCCTCTGTTCTCAGCCTTGTACCTCAAGTGGTACATTCAGAGTTGGGCCCTTCACTATAGGAAGGACATGGAGGTGCTGGAGAGTTTCCAGAGAGCTCTTCTGAGGAATGAATGGCTGAGGGAGCTGGGAGTTTTTAAGCTCAAGAAAAGGATGCTCAGGGGGCCTTCATCGCTGTCCTCATTGGTGATCTGGAGGACGGTGCGGCGAGGTGGGACCGGTCTCTGCTGGGCCTGCAGTGAGACAACCAGAGGAAATGGCTTTAAACTGAGACAGGGGACATTCAGATTAGATATCAGAAAATTTGTTTTCACGGTTTAGGTACTTAGGCATTAGGAATAGGCTCCCAGGGAGGTGGTGGAGTCACCATCCCTGCGGGTGTTCAGGAGGAGCTGGGTGACGTGCTTAAGGGGTTATAGTGCAGTGCTGGGTGGGCAGCTGGACTGGATGATCTCGAAGGTCACTTCCAACCCTGATAATTCCACGATTCTAACTAGATGGTCCTTAAAGTCCCTTCCGACCCAAACCATTCTACGGCCCAGTAATTTATTTCATCTGCCAGAGCACAGATCCCTGCTCAGGGACGAGCGCAAGCGTTTCCACGGACTCATCCCTGTATGAGAGGCGCTGGAACAAGCGCAGCGCTCCTTTCCCTGTCGCTTCCCCTCGCTCCCCTCAGAAGTTGCTTCCTTTCCCTCTCTCTTCCCCTCGCTCCCCTCAGAGTTGGCTGTCCCCGCCTGCTCCTCACGGCCCGCGGCTCTCCGCGCCCGTAGCGCCCTCCCGAGGCGGCGGCGGAGCCGCGCCCGCAGCGGAGCGGCCTCTGCGGCCCCGCCCGCGCCCGGCTTCATGCACCGCCAGCCGCCGCTCACAGCGCCCGGCCCCGGGCAGCGCCCGGAACTCCGGGGAAGGAAGTAGATTGCAAAGGAGCGCTGAGGGATCGGTAACCGCCCCTGCGGCCAGGCAGAAAGGCCCAACCCTGTTTGCTGGGGAAGAGGCCGCGCAGAACCGGGGCGGCAAACAGCGCCAAGATGGAAGATCGCGATCTGAGCGGAGCGGCTCAGCGATCACCGGCGGCGCCCGCAGACCCTTCCACCAAGACCCTCTGAGGCGAACTGCGCAGGCTCGACTCGGTACGTGCATCCCGGGAAGCACGGCAGGCACGCGGGCCGGCGTCATCCCGGTGGCATCCCGCGGTTCCCGGTGACAGCTCCGCGGCCGCCATGTCGCACACCGGCAGCAGCGGCGACTCCTCGCCGGACTCGCGCCGCCGCCGCTCGCGCCGGCCACACGCGCAGGAGGAGGACACGGCCGAGGCGGAGGCGGCGGGCGAGAGGCTCCGGCAGCTCAACATCGGCGAGGGCGACGACAGGGAGCACAACAGGATGATCCGCAGCCAGTATCGGGAGCTCATCTCCACCGTGCAGCGTAAGGAGGCGGCGGGGGCAGCGCCGGGGCGGTCCGGGCTGGCGGCCGGGGGGGCTTCCGTGGCTGGCGGCCGCTCCCGCGCGTGTGGGGAAACGCCTGGGCGAGGGAGCGTTCCTGGCAACTCCGGTCCCTCGGGCTAACGATGCTCTGGGTTTGGACTTAGATCGAAATTTGACTCCCAAGGAAGCAGGGAATCGCAAATCATGGATTGGCTGGAAGGGACCTTACGGGTATTCTCGTTCCAGCCGTAGCAACGACATCTTCCACTGCCCCAGAGGCTGCTCCAAGCCCTGTCCAACCTGGCCTTGGGCACTTCCAAGGATGCAAGGGCAGCCACAGCTGCCCTGGGCACCCTGTGGATACACTTCCTGTATCTAAAGGTTCTCCAGTGTGAGGCCATTCCCCCGGTCCTGTGCCAAGTCCCTCTCCTGCATCCCCTGGGATAGGTTACGAGGGATTCAGCTGCACTAACACACATGCGGTGCCTGCGCTGGTGCAGGAGAACTTTAGAGGTGCGGTGAAATCCCTTAACTTCACTTTTGTGATGTCTGAGCTTTAGTTTGAAACTGTAGGTATCATTATGTGCCTGGACCAGAAAGTTATTCCTGGGACTCCCAAAAAATGCTATGTAGTTTTTAGCATTTCTCCAGACAGGTGTGTGAGTCCTTCTCCTATGTGCATTTGAGTGAGCTGTGCTGTTTTCCTTACAAAAATGTGGCCATGGTTGTGTCAGTAGCGCTGCCAAGTTCAGGCAACACGTGGGATTAGTTGTTTAGTAAATTCCTGATAAATTTGTTCAGTTGTTTTACAGGAGGCTACAGTGCAGTTTATGGGTGATCAGCCTGTTTATAGAAGTGACCTTTATGCATACAGTTTTAGGGACTGGTTAGCTTCTTTCTTGGAAATTCCACTAATTTCCCCAAGTCAAGCCTGTTTTGCCAGTGAGGTAACTGTTGAGTGATCTCTCCCTTATCTAGACCCATGAGCTTTTTGTTCTCTTTTCTCTCCTTGGCCCAATTAAGGAGTGAGGAAGCTTTGGTGGGCACCTGGCCTCCAGTCAGCATCAAACAAGCGCAGTGTTTCTCAGTGCTTCTATGTTTAAGTAATTCAGGGTTTCCTTTGTGTCTTTTCCCACAGAAAATCGAGAATCCATGCTAAATTCAAAAAGCAACAGGCTGACAGAAGCTTTGGAAGAAGCCAATAGACTTTTTGATGGAGGTAAAACAAATTCTGTGGTCTTTCATTGATGTGTTTGGCCAAGTGTGAGGCAATGATGCCTTACAAACAAAAGAGGGCAAGAGTGAGGTCCAAGTACTCAATCAGAATTTTTATATAAGTTAAAATAGATATGTTAAGTTGAAGATTGGTTGAGTAAGTTGATGTGAGAAAATAAATGTCATTATAGTTTATTTGCTCTTAGAAATAACTCCTTGCTTTATTTTGATTCGCTGGAACAGTGTATATGAGTAATGCACATAAAAGATAGCAGTGTAGAGGGGTTCATTTCACTTGGAATGGTGGAAAACATGTCAGTGAAAAATGGATTTGTTGTTCAAGATCATCTGTTACTTTTCCATGGTTTGTCATTCTTTCCCTTTTTTAAATATAAATATTGTTATGAGGATTATGTGTATTAGAGGTCATTGCAATAAAAGGATTTCCAAAGCACTAAAGCCCAGATAGTCCCTGTGCTGAATCTGATAATTCTATTTGTGACAATTTCATATTAATCACCATAAAATCCTTTCTGTAACAGTTTGCCGGGCACGAGAAGCTGCACTGGATGCCCAGTTCCTTGTCATAGCATCCAATATAGGAAAGGAGAAGGCCAATGAGTTACACTCAGAGATGTCAGCATTTGATTCAACAGCATTTGCAGAAGACTTGGTAAGTTCCAGGCTCTGAATTGGCCAACATTTCTGCTGGAGGTTTGTCCTGTACCATAAAGCCTCAGATTGTCGGGCAGTACTTGGCAGTTCTGGTGGAATTTAATGCTCTTCCTATCAATTTTTTTGATAAACTCTCTGGTGACTGTTGTTAATTGTCTTAAACTACCTATTAAGCACTTGCAATAGGGGAAAATCTGACTTTAAATGCAAACACCGCCCCCATTATTGCACTGCTGCTGCTTTATCGTGGTTCTGTCAGTTTGTGCTCTTAAAGTCTTCTGCTGTTTTTTCAGTCATTCTTCTGTAGTTTCTCAGTAACTAAGTAGTTTCTTTATCATGTCCACTGGTTTCTATGTTTTTGGATAGAGTTCTTGAGGCCCTGTGTCACTGACATGAAATGGGACTTTGGGAGACTTGAATGCTGTCAGACTGTTTGTCTCTTTGTACTGAGGGGAAGAGTTGGATTAGAACAGCTTTTAACCAGGCTGTTGGCTTCTTTGCTCATTGAAAATGCTTCCTTATGTTACAGCAGATCAACAAGGAATCATGAGTGCTTGCTTAAGTCTATAAAAAACATAAAGTTCAATTAAAAATTTTTCCTGGGTTAGTGTGCAGTGGTGGATGCAGGGATAGGCCAGATAAGGTCTGTGATATTTGAGGGGCTGGGCTTCCTGCAAGTGTGTGGTGTTCAAAAACTGTGAGACATCTGAGCTCTGAAATGCAATATGAGTAATGTTCTGCTACTTCACACATCACTGAAAATGTGTTGGAATCTAAGCAGTTTTGTTTACCTATGGCTTTCATTGGTTGCTGAGCACAAGGGTGAATTTGAGTGTTTATCTGTTTTCATGGTATCCTCAGGAAAGTCACAGTTCCTAGGCAGTGGTATTAAATGCTAATTTATCAGGCAAACACCACCATTGTATCACCATGAATGTACCTACTGCTGTACCTCTAAGTAATTTCTTATTGCAGCGTTTTTTCTCTTGCAGCTGACCTTCATGGGTATAAATCGCACAGAAGTGGAAGAAACTGATGACTCTGAGGATGTTCCAGATGATTTTTTACCCAGTCATGCCTGGCAGAAAATGGGGGAAGAAGCACCCAAGTACTTCAGGAGAGCACCTACTTTTCACTACATGTAAGTTTCTTCAAGGAAATAGTGTGTACTGCAGCTCAAGGTAATGGCCTTGGCTGATTCTTGTCTTTGGTGCCCTGGCTTGAATTGAGTTAAACTGAAGTCACAGCAGAGTGTTGACAAGGCATGAGGCTGTCAACATACTGGAACAACTTTTGGGGCTGGTTCTTTGCAGAAATCTCTAAATGTGATGAAGCTTTAGGTATCAGTCATCACTTTGCCCTTTCTTGAGGAGATCCACTGCTTGGTATAAAGATTCCCAAGCATACAGTGTAAACCAGACTTGCATGTGTGTGTTCTTTGTGTTTTGGTTAGGATGGGATCTTTCAAGTCTGAGCCTCCTGTACAAAAGCAGCGGATTGAGAGGCAGAAGAAAGCTAGCAGAGGGAAAGCAGAACGGGCAATGCCTGCTCAGGTTTGTTAAGTGTTATCTTTATTAACCATTTGTTTGGCATAGTTATTAAAAATTACTTTTAAATCTTTGTTTGTTTGTTTTGGGTTTTGCAATTATAAACTGCGTAGTATTTGTGACATCCCACCCTTAAGGGGAGGGGAGCATCCAAGTTCCTCAGTGCTGTGCTGTGCTCTGCTTATCTCCAGGAGCCAGAACAAGGACGTTTGTCCCAGAAAAGTGCTGCCTTACCTTCCTATGGCTCCTTCTCCAGCTATACCCTGTTGTTTCTCACAGTGTGTGATTACCAGCACTCCTTGGTGGTTATTGCTAACAATCCTTCGTTGGCTCCACAGCCATCCAGCTGGAGTTGGAGACACACACACCAGCCCCTTTCCTTCTGAGCTTCTACTAAAGGATTCACACTCCATTATTAGGCTTCCTGATTTGTTTTGTGTGGACTGCAGTATTTCACTGAGTGGAAGGAAGTAAGATTTACAGACCAATTTCATGTTCAGAAGTAGGGTTTACAAACTGATTTTCAAGTTATAAGCTTACTTGTTCTATTGCCTGTTGCTTTGAAGGAAAGAAAAAAGAAACTTCTTTACATTAGTGTGGTGCCCATTTTTCTTTAAAAAGTGTCTAACAGGATGTGGCATTTGCACTAAAATGTGGTTAATAGCAGCAAGCTAATTAGCTCACATAACCACTTCTTTGTGTTTTCTGTTTTCTTATTCTTTGTGTCATTCACTAGCAGAAAAGCAAAAGTCTGGGAATATTGAAAGAGGCTTACATCTGAAACTGCAAATATAATCCATGTTGTTACAGGGAAGCCTCAGCTGTGATAATGTGATAAAGATATAGAGGCAAATGGCTGATTGCTGCCTTTTAAAAGGCAGCCTGCTCAATCCAAATAGTGATAGAAAGGATTTGTTACAGTTTGTACTGGGAAGAAGAGGAGCTGGAGGGTTTGTGGGTTGCTCTAAATGCTCATCTTCATTAAACTCACAGACTGTAGCACTGTGTAACCCAGCTCCTCAGAGCTATTGAAAAGTAAGTGTACACCTGTACACAGGCTCAAACCATGCAAGCCATGGCCTTTCAGATTGACATTGTAAGATGGGAATTAAACCTAAAGCTCTTCAAAGTTATCTCATGTTTGCATAAGTGTGTTTGTTATGTTTGCATGTAGGGAGAAAAATTCAGCTTTTATGTTACACGTTCAAAAGAAGCCCTTTGCATATTCTGGTAATTCAACAACAGTTATTTGAGGTGAATCTCTGTTTCTTTTTCCCAGTTAAAAGAAATGGAGCAGTCTCATCAAGAAGCTACAGAAAAAGAAGTAGAGAGGATCTTGAGAATATTGCAAACTCATTTTGAAAATGATCGTAAGTATGATTAAATTAAGCATTCACTAGGGAAAATGAATATTCTCTGTCTCCTACAATGTGGAGTGGTAAAACTACAGAGACAAAAGGAGATGAAGTCTGCAAGTAGATATCTTTGGTGAAGCACATACACCAACTATGTATTTTTTTATGAACACTAATCAGCTCTTGTTTGACTGCAAAGTAAATGTAAATCCTCTCCCCTGATTAAATTCTGCCACTTTTAGATGGCAGTTAAATAGTCAAATGTATGGGTTTGTGTGGGGGAAATGATGGAAGAAGATAATCTACTATACAATATACTCTGTAGAACATCTGTTACTGCAGGCAGCTGGGAATTCTGGATTATAACTAAATTGCAAAACATCCCTTTAGCTTTTGAAAGGTGCACTGGCTCTCTTAAGTTTGTATTTACATCTGTCCGCTCTGTGTATACCACCTGTTTGTTTGAACAAAGGTATTTTTGCATCCCCAGCTAATACACCCATCTCCTTCTTTGATTTTGTGATTGATCCGAACTCGTTTGCACGCACGGTGGAAAATGTGTTTCATGTGTCCTTCCTTAGCAGGGTAAGGCATGACATCTTTTTAAAACATCCCTTTAGATACTAGAATTTCCTAGAAGTACTGACCTGTGTTTTTTCCTGGCTTTGATATTGAAGAATTAGGATTTAAATAGGAGGAATACGAATTTATTTTCTGCAAGCAGTCTGTGATATTTTGGTAATCGAATTAAAAAGGAAACAGAGTTGACTGACTTTATTTTTTTGCACTGCAGTCAATTTACCAACAAAACAGCAGTGATATTTTTGCAGTCAATATGTTTATCAAAAAAGATTCTGGCTCACATTTTCTGCACATGTAGAAAAATTCTCACAGAGTATGGAAGAGTGACTGAGGCTGTAGAAAACTATATTAGTGCAAGGTTTTATATTCTTTTTGAATCCATGGATTTACACTTCAAAACTGTGCTTACTTTGTCTAATAAATTAATTATAGAAAAGACAAAAACTGCCAAGGATATTTTGACTAATTCAGGTTTTGTATTCAATAGAAATGTTATTATAAAGGGTTAGCTCAAGTATATTTAGAGAATAACAACAATTTTAATAAAGCATAACTTTTATAATCCAGCAGTTACACACTGTTGCTATATGGGCTGCCTTCTTTATGCA
Organism: Molothrus aeneus; assembly: GCF_037042795.1. Taxonomy (NCBI): domain Eukaryota; kingdom Metazoa; phylum Chordata; class Aves; order Passeriformes; family Icteridae; genus Molothrus; species Molothrus aeneus. The sequence continues at coordinate 31,523,694 of NC_089653.1, read as the reverse complement.
TAAGTGCTGTGTTAAACTAGTTTTTTCTTATGTGGTATGCCAGTGAAGATTCTTTATCAGTATATGTACCTGTTCATGATTATGTAATAAGTAAAAATATGAAATTTCTGTGCATTATCCTAACTGGAAAACTCTTAAGTTATGAAACTTTAAATCCCACTGTTGTTTAGGATGGTCTTGCAAAAATAAAGCTGGATGAAGATGAATTGCCAATAATAGGTAAAATACAGCTTTAAAATACTCTAATTGTAACAACATTACATGTTACATGTTCACAAAGTTTTAGGTATATTTTTAACTGGGGATATGCAGTGAATGTAATTGAAGGCATGAAGAGATTTATGAGCAGCTGAAAGGATTGAATCTTTTCAAATATTAATATATGAAAAAGACCATACAAATGAATTCTATTAATAGAAATCAAAGGTTATTACCTTTCAAGATATATTTTTGCTAATAAGTAAATGAACATTATTGCACTTGGCCAAATAAAGATATCTTTGGGTGTAAGAACTCTCTTGTCTCAGAGTTGCTGCAGCTTCAGAACAGTTGGAAGGGAAATTCTTCATTCAAGGTTGAATGAAGAATTCATTCTCCATTCTTCAGACAAGATTGGCTTTCATTCCCACAGGATATCAGTGGGGTTAAGGCTTTGGTGGGATATTGTAAGGAATGAAATATTTAGGTCCTTCTGAAAAAAGTTAGTTCCTAAGTTTTTAAGACTGAGACTAAGGAAGTATCTCAAGCAGTACATGGTACAGGCTCCTGATAGAGACTAACTGGGTGGAATGTGTAGGATTGACCTGATTTTTGTGAAGCTTTTGTGGGGAAACTGTTATACTTTACAAGTATAAATCCTGAAAGTGCTGTGTTTTGATCAGAGCCTATAAAACCCAGCGAGGGAGGGGAGGAGGACAGCAGAGCTGCAGCACGCAACCAGGTGGTCATAAGTCTGGACCAGAAAGAATGGAAGGTACCATGGAGAGCACTTCATACTTTGGATCTGTTCTTTTTTATTTAAGCCTCTGAGAGCTGTGCTGGGGAGGGCAGGTGTTCTGTGTACAGAAACACTGTACACAGTGTTGACCTTATGGATGCCAGAACAGTCACAGATCTAAGGGATATTTGTAGCTGCAAGAAAACGGAGAATTTGGGCTGTCATTCCATCTTTGATTCCTGAAGCCTGGTCAGTTTAAGTGCTTTGAAGCTGTGCACTGGCTTCACTGTTTTATACAAGGCCTGGGTAAATATGGAATCTGTTTCTTCCCTGATGTACAATACTTGTCTCTGGAGGCAGAGTTATCCATGCAATTTCCTCACTGTTTGTAATAAATCTTAGACAAAAAGTAGTTTTGAGCACACATACTCCTCCTTTGTCCCTCACTCAGAATGTGAAGGAGAAATGTAGTAATTTGAAATAGTGCTTTAGCATCTGTTGTAGTGTGTTTTTATATTTTGTAATACTTTGAAGTAGTTTTGTTTTGTATTCCCATATTTTTCCCAAATGGTTTATCCCAAACTGTGTCCCCCTCCCTTTACCTGTGTTATCCCTCTCTGGGATGAGATCATCCTCTAACCCCCACCCTGGCTCTCTGTCAATCACTCAGCATCCCATCCCTCCATCCAGAAGTTTCTGTCCAGGTCATTGAGTGATTAGCCAGAGGCCAGGGGTCAGCCCCCCAAGCCTTGCCCCACACGCTGTACTAAATGTCCATCCCCCAGTACCCATCCCTTAGGGTCATTCATTGGTTGCTAAAATGTTACCTGCTTTGGGTTTCCACCTCCCTTTAAATGTAACCTTGGCACATCTCCCTGGGGCTCTGGGCAGGAGGCCCCCTGAGGTGCAGGAGCTCCTTCGGGACTCCTAGAATAAAACCTTGGATTAACCCCTGCTAAGAGTCGGCCCTTTATCTTCTACCGATGTCTCTGGTGTCTCTTGTGCTGCAAAGGCGCCCAGCCCAGGTGCCCTCAGCACCCTCGGGGCACACACAGAGAGTGTCTCCCTGCCAGCCCAGGTGCCTCAGTACCCTTGGGGCACACACAGAGAGTGTCTCCCCCCAGCCCAGGTGCCTCAGTACCCTCGGGGCACACACAGAGAGTGTCTCCCTGCCAGCCCAGGTGCCCTCAGTACCTCGGGGCACAGAGAGTGTCTCCCCTCTGTCAGCCCAGGTGCCTCAGTACCCTCAGGGCACAGAGAGTGTCTCCCTGCCAGCCCAGGTGCCTCAGTACCCTCGGGGCACACACAGAGAGTGTCTCCCTGCCAGCCCAGGTGCCCTCAGTACCCTCGGGGCACACACAGAGAGTGTCTCCCTCCAGCCCAGGTGCCCTCAGTACCCTCGGGGCACACACAGAGAGTGTCTCCCTGCCAGCCCAGGTGCCCTCAGTACCCTCGGGGCACACACAGAGAGTGTCCCCCTGCCAGCCCAGGTGCCCTCAGTACCCTCGGGGCACACACAGAGAGTGTCTCCTGCCAGCCCAGGTGCCCTCAGCACCCTCGGGGCACACACAGAGAGTGTCTCCTGCCAGCCCAGGTGCCCTCAGTACCCTCGGGGCACACACAGAGAGTGTCTCCCTGCTGTGTCGGGGCTGCCCCCCGGTGTCTGCCCACTCGGGACTGGCCCAGGGTTCCTGAGAGGCTCCCAGAGGGACAGAGACAAGTATCAGAAACTTTATTACTCTCGGTGGTAATTAAATTGAAATAATTCATCATTGCTGACTGACACACTGCTGTCTTCTTTAACCAGGAGATCATAGAAACATTTCAGATAAGAGAAGCTATGATTACCCCTCTTTATCAGAGCACTGAAGAAGAAATGGAAACAGAGTAACTACTCAAGTAAGTTCTTTTAGCAAAACTCAGAGAGGCCCTTATGCACGTGGGAGAACTTCAGGGAATGTGTGTGTGACTTACAAATGCAAAAGAACTGTAGGCAGGGTGACTGTAACACCTGGAATTGCTGTGTTGTTGCCCTATTCATGAAACAAAATGTAATCTAGCCTTGTATGCAATGATTAACTGGGAAAAAAACCCTTTATTTTTGAGTTTGATGGTCAGTTAAGTGATGAGTTAATTTTTGGAACTTTGTACTCAGGATGCAGTGTTGGAAAGAATCATAGCTTAGTTTTTCTGTTTGGGTTCTTAACTTACTGACAGCTGATGTTGTTAATAAAGTAGTGTGAAGAAGGACTTAGAGGGAACCAGGCTGTCTTCCCTTCTGCTTCCATAAAATTCTTCCAGTGATTGGACTGAAGTCCTGTCACAGTTGTTTGGTCAATTCCAGATCCTAACGCATGTTGTCTTACTGCCTTCTCTTTTTTGTTTTTCTTTCCCCTTAGGTGCCTTAAAGAAAATACATCAGGACATTTGCTCAAACAATTGTTTTATATGTATATGTTGTAAAATTAAATATATTTTTTCTGGAACATCTCAATGCTTTATACAAGCTGCTTTGTTTCGAACCATGGAATGGGTTGGGTCAGAAGGGACCTTAAATCCCATTTAGTGTCACCCCTGCCACGGCAGGGACACCTTCCACTATCCCAGGTTGCTCCAAGCCCTGTCCAACCTGGCCTTAGACACTTTGAGGGACCCAGGGGCAGTCACAGCTGCTCTGGGCAACCTGAGAAAGTTTAGACTTGTCACAGAGTTCTTTATGTATTCTGGCTCAGTTTGCTACTTCATATGAAGTTTACTGTCACTCATGAAAAAGGTAAAAAGGAAACACTGTCCCTTCTTTCCTCTCTTGTCCCACCCCAGCAGCAGCAAGTGGAATTCACATGGTTAAACATCCCTGCTGGGATAATCTTGTTATCCTGTATGATTTTGGGTGCTGCAGGAGAATTGATACAGCCCTGCTGTTCTTGCTACTCTGGAAATAAAGGCTTGAGTTTGGAAATTCAGTCTCAATTACAAATTCCTTTATTCCAAACTCCTGTATTTGTTTGGTACTTTGGGCATTGAGCAGGCCGGCTCTATAGAGCCAGAACATTATTTTATTAAAAGTACTTGTATGAGAGTCTTGTTCCGTTCTCAGAAAACGCTCTGTGGAAGAGCTCAGGATCTCTCCCACCCTTTTATCCTGCTGTAGCAGCTGAGGGAGGTACACAGGGATCCATGCCCACGGAAGGGCTGTTGGAGCGCGTTTGTGGGGCCAGAAGCTGCTCAGGCCGTGAGGGTGAGGGGGGACACGGCCGAGGAGCGCCAGAGCCGCAGCGATCTCCGCTCTCCGATCCGGCAGCGATCTTCGCTCTCTGATCCGCCCGCGGAGGAGGCCGGGCCGGGCCGGGCCGGGCCGGGCGCAGCGGCAGCGGCCGGGTAGGGGCGCTGCGGAGCTGCGGGGCCGCCGGCGCCATGCCCGCCGCCGTGGTGGAGTACAAGGGATGGAAGGAGGGCTACGGCTGCGGCTACTGCGGCGCGGCGCGGGGCAAGGTGTCCGCGGGTGAGCGGGGCCGGGGGTTGGTGGCGTGGCCCAGCCGGGGCTCGGGGCTCCTCCGGCCCCGCCGCTCTGCCCGCGCGAATCATGGCGGCGGCGCCGCTTCCTGTGCGCGCCGCCCGCGCGCCGCCCGCAGCAAAGATGGCGGCGGGCGCCGCTTCCGGGCGGCCCGGGGCTCTGACCTGAGGCGGGCGGGGATGGCGGCGGGCGGCGGCTCCCCGAGCATCGTCGAGTTCTTCGGCGGGGAGGATGGCTACCGCTGCGGCTACTGCAGGAGCGACACCGGCAACATCTCGCACGGTGCGGGCGGGGCGGGCTGGGAGCGGGGCCGCCCCGGGCTGGCCGAGAAGCGGCGGCTGCGGGCGCGGGGCCGGGGAGGGCGGCCGGGACAGGCAGCTGCCCCCGGCCGCCCAGCCGGAGCTCGGAACGGCTCATACCGCCCGGTGCTCCCCAATGAGTGTGACAGAACTGAGCAGCGATTCTGTGCTGTTTTCCTTGTGTATTTCTGGGGAGTGAGAGGTGCACAGGGGAACTTAGCGCTGGTGCGGTCAGAGAAATAGGGTTAATTGCATCCCGGGATTTGTGTTGGGCTTAGGGTTTTTACATTTAATGTGGTTATTGAAATCAGTAATTACCATATTTAAGAATATGTCAGATCCCTATGCATAAGTGGCCATTAGCTACTCAGATTTGCAGTAACCGCAGAATCACAGGATGGTTTGGGTTGGGAGGGACCTTAAATCCCACCCAGTGCCACCCCTGCCATGGCAGGGACACCTTCCACTGTCCCAGGCTGCTCCAAGCCCTGTCCAGCCTGGCCTTGGGCACTGCCAGGGATCCAGGGGCAGCCACAGCTGCTCTGGGCACCTGTGCCAGGGCGTTTCCGCCCTCACAGCCAGGAATTTCTTCGTATTATCTCGTCTAACCCTGCCCTCTGGCAGTGAGAAGCCATTCCCTGTGTCCTGTCCCTCTATCCCTTGTCCCAGTCCCTCTCTGGAGCCCCTTCAGACCCTGGAAGGGCTCTGAGCTCTCCCTGGAGCCTTCTCCTCTCCAGGTGAGCTCTCCCAGCCTGTCCCAGAGCAGAGGGGCTCCAGGCAGTTCTGCAGAGTTTGTTGTATTTTACAGCCAAACCACGGTCAGTCAAGTGTGCTGCTGTTGTTTATTTCAGGTATGTGGGCACATTCGATGACAGTTCAAGATTACCAGGATCTCATAGACAGAGGATGGCGAAGGTACGTTGAAAAAGAAAACACAAAGCCATGTTGTCAGTTGATATAACAGTTAGAATCTCCATTTAAATTTAGAATCCACATTTAAATTTAGATCTATAAATACACTTATATATCCATGAGTAATTGAACTATTTGTCCAGTGCTCTGTTTTACCTATTGTAACATGACTTTCAAACAGGGAAATATTCAGTGATTTTAGAAGGATAATACAGTCAGCAAAGAACTGAAGAACTCTTTGATAATTCATCATGAAAAGTTTTGGTGTGATTTTTATTAAAAAACATCTTCATTTATTTTGTAGTATAAGCAACAACAACAACAAAAAAATCAATGCATATTTGTTACTCTTTTCAGAAGTGGAAAATATGTCTACAAACCTATCATGAATCAAACATGTTGTCCTCAATACACAATAAGGTAAGAAACTCAAAGTACACTTTTGTAAGGGATTTGACCACTTCAAATATGTTCCACCATTTGTGTTTGCTTCTTGAAATACATCATACTTTAGAAGTTGACCTACTATTAACGATACTTTGAACAGTAAATATCAGCTCTTGGGTTTGTGCATAGGGACATCAGCAGCTCTGGGATATTTTCCTGTAGAGAAATAACCTTGTCTGTAACCCACAAACACTGCTTTAGCAGCCCACTTGTATTTTAGTAATTCTAGAGATGAGCATAAAAACATGCTGTAAGGACTGATAGTGTTCAGTAGAAGACAATGTAATTTCATTATCTCAAAAGTGTTGATAAAACATTTGACCACTCAATATAGGGAAACTTAAGAAATAAATAGAGATTACAATGTAATTTTTGTAAGTGGTTCCTTAACCTTTTTTTTTTCCTGAAACAGTCTTTCACAAAAGAAATGTCTTTTTGGTCTTTTTTAGGTGCCGGGCTTTGCATTTTCAGGCTTCCAAGTCCCACAAGAAGGTTCTGAAGAAAATGTTGAAATTTATTTCCAAAGGAGATGTCTCGAAAGTAGCGAGCGAAGGTAAGAAACACTGAGTGTTTGAAAACCGATACTGATGTGTGGAAGGAGGATTTAAATACCTGCTTGAGTGGTCAGATGGCAAATGGGCTCTGAATTCTGTGTGTAGACCCCTGGTTGGGCTGTGTCTTGAGCACTTCAGTAACCCAGGAGCCAAATTGTTCAGGTGGCTTGGGTTATTGAAGAAAATATTTCCTTACGTTTTCCATAGACCAGATTATTTTTCCTGGGCATGCCCAGGAAAATGAGCTTTCTTGCTTTCTAGCTGGGTGCTGTAGAGAGTTAGATGCTGTTTTTACTTCTATCATGAAACTGATAATCTGGAGATGACTAACTAGAGCAGCTGGTGACACAGAAAAGGAAGAGCATAGAGGGTTTTTCCAGTCACTCTCCATTTATCCAGCACCAAACTCAGCAATTCTTCATGTTGGTGAAACTTACATTGGTTCTGAATCATTATAATCTGCCTCTTTTGTATGTGTGGGATGATAGGTTTGTTTGTTGTTATTCGTTTAAAATATTTGACTGTCCAGTTCTAATGGAGAAGATAAAACTGTTCTCATAAATGAATTGATGTTCATAGTTTGGGATCATAAAGGAAACTCTGTGTTCAGACTGTTGCAATACTGTGGGAAAACACTTGTAAAATTGGAAACTAGTTAATTTAGCATTAATTTTAGTTGTGGAAAGTGTGAACTGTGGTTGTACAGAGAGAAATTCACTCATGCAGGTTTTGATTCTTGACAGAAGAGCCAATGGATTCCCATATAGAGGATGTGGCCACGTGTGATTTTCTGTACAAAAGCGAGTCTCAGGTCAGTCAGTCTGACCTGACTCCCTTGGCTGTGGATCAGGCTGAGAGGGTGGAGAATGAAGATAAGGACTCAGGAGAAACAAAAGAAGAGGGCAATGTGCAGAAGGTGGAATCGGATTCTGTTCAGATCTGTGCAGACAAAGACACCCCAGTCCCTGCAGAGCCATCACATTCAGCCAAAGCTGTTCATGCACCACCCAAGCCAGGTAATTTCTGGTAGTAATTGGAGCATGCTCTCATCATTTCACATCTTCTTGCAATCCCTTCTTTTTATCTTGCTTAGTAAATTAATAATTGTTTGGTTTTATTCCCTGTGCTCCTTCCAGTTTATGGAATTACAGCGTAAAAATTTAGAGATGCTGGATGTTATTTGTAATACTGTAATTTATATTTTGTTACATGAAAAAGTTATATTTATCTTCTTTTCCTCACCTTCAGTAAGACTGAATCTCTAAGACCTGAAACTAAAGATGGGAGATTCAGATTAGAAGCTTTTTATGATGAGGTTGGGGTTGCCCAGAGCATCTGGGGCTGCCCCATCCCTGAAGTGTCCAAGGCCAGGCTGGATGGGGTTTGGGGCAGCCTGGGACAGTGGAAAGTGTCCTTTTAAAAGTCTCTTCCAGCCCAAACCATTCTGTGATTCTGCCTCCTCTTGGGACATGGGTGGTTTCTGGCAGGAAGATGGTGAAGGGTGGGTGGATTATTGCCAGAATAATTTATTTGAGGTAGAATTGCTGATAGACACTTTGTGGCCCAGAGGCTACAGGTAAGGCAGCCTTGTCTTACAGATCTTGTTTCCCATTTTGTGTAGCCTGTCCTGGCAAATAAAGGGAATTTCCATCATTGTGGTTTACTGGTACATGGTAGGGAAAATCCTACTGGAAACCTGCAGCTTTAGAGTTTCTGCCTGTGTTGGGACATCCTAATAATTCCTGGTTTCACTCACCTGTTGCATGTTGTGCCAGTATTTAGGGGAAGGAAGTACTTTTGTCTCTTTCTATTACATTGCTGATTTCAAGTGAAAAAATGTTTTTTTCCTTAATAACCACTCATGCCTATTGGATCTGATTTTCACCAGCTTTATAAGCAATTTTTGCATCTAAATAAAAGGAAAGTTTTTAGAAGTGCTTGATCAGAGAATCAGTAGTGCTGCATAGAAATATTACAGAATTTTTAAAACTGTATTTTATATTTTGATCTTATACAAGTCTTTACAACCCTTATATAGTTTATTGTTTATATGACTTTCATTGTGCAAATTTTCAAAGCTCTCTTGTTTTAAATAATAAATTAAAAACTTTGGCCTATGTAAACTTAGTATTGGAAAGAAATGAAGTGGCTGTTGACAGCAGATGGCAGACTTGGGTAAAGAATAGGAGTGTAAAAACCTGCCAGTGCTTTGGAAAAGGTGAGGTAAGGTCTTCAGTTAGGTTAAGAATAGCTTTGAGTCAAACTTTTAAGGACTGGAAATGCAGATAAGTAAAGTTGTAGTGTATTTCAGAAAAAAAGGTTTAATTTTACAGAGCAGAAATATTCATTATTGTGCTTCTTTCTGGTGTTTTTAAAGGAAGTGAATAATAAGTGCATCAGAAGCTTATTCAATTTTTTTTTTTAATGCTAGCTGGTGTCACAGGTCAAATTTAGTTTAAAATTTTCCAGATAGAAAAATGTTTAGTTTTTATCTTGGAAAATGTAGACTTAGTCAGTAATAAGATTGTTTAATTGCATTTTTATTCCTTTATAAACAAAACAGGTCATTGTCCTCTAGGAATAATGGTCTGTTTCTGCACAGTTTCAGATAGAAAAGAAGGTTTGCTTATATCTGTGTAGGCACAGTCACTGCTTGAAGAAGTTTTTCTTGCTAATTTACAGCTTACAGAAGATCCAAGACATGAAACAGATCCCGATACAGATGAAGTAATCATTCTTCAAATATATCATAAGAGTTTTAAATAAACTCTTCCTCTGACTTGTTTGCCTGAGGACAGGTCACACAGTGTCTGTAATTCCCTCATGTCTTTGGATCTGTGTTGCTTTACAACTCACAGTTCTCGTATTAGTAAGGAACACATGGATCGAGGTGGGAAATAGTGCATGGGTTTGACTTCTCCTTTTAGCAAATACCACTTGACAAATAGAATTCTATAAATGACTCATCTGTTAAACTGCAAAAAGTTAATTCATTGATTAAAACAGACAATCTGACGATAGTTTTAAGCAAATATGCAAATTTCTGTGGCCTTTTCCATTACATGACCATAATAGCATTGGCAGCATTTCTACATCCTGCCTATGGATTCCAGGTGAGGAAAAAAATTAATGCTTTATTTTGGGGTGTGTGTCTTTACAGGAGTCTGTGGTGTAGCTACACACACACATACACACACACACACACACACAGAGGCTTTGAATGCAGAAGAACAATTCTCAGTGATTTTGTGATTGTATTTCAAGTTTTTAAGCACAGCCTTGGCTTTGGGGTGAAATGGTCAAGGTGACTCCAGATTAGTGCTGCAGTAAGAAGCTGTGGAAGAATCACTGCATCAGTGCAGCATCAGGTGTTGGTGGTTGTAAATGTGAAAGGTCATGCTGAGTTCAGAGCCCATGCTGCAGTAAATGGTGATTTTAGCCATTTCCATCCAGTGAGGAGGTGAGAGCTGTTTGCTGTCAGGTGTGGTGTTTAACTCTCTGCCTGTGCCCTTGCAGGGAAAGGAGCTGATCTGAGCAAGCCCCCGTGTCGGAAAGCAAAGGACATCAGGAAAGAGAGAAAACTCCAGAAGCTCCTGCAGAACCAGATGGGCACAGCAGAAGGCTCTCAACTTCAAGGAGATCAAGCTTTCCTCTTGCAAAACTCTAAATCTAAAACAAACCAGCCTAAAAACATTGAAGACTTTGTGTTTGTCCCTCTACCTGAAGATGCACGACACAAATTGGAGGTAATCTCTTGTTCAGTGTTGTTGGGGTCAGATGAAGGAAAGGTCCAGTTAAGGAGTTTTTGAAAAGCTTAAGTCTGTATTTATGGCTTTATGGAGTAGTTGTGGCTTAAATCTTGAAATACATGTGGTACTGAATTATGTATATTTATATATATATATATATATATATTTATATATAGAGATATAGATATATATATAGAAATAGTTATATAGATATGTAGATATATATATATAGATATGCATCATAGGAGTGTGTATATATACATATATATATATATATGTATATGTATATATATGTATTTATATAAATTACACACTCATGGTGCAGCTGCACTCTTTTTAACCACAGGAGGGTACTCTTGTACTGCAATGTCCTAGCAGTTCAGTTACCAAAATAACTTGCAAATTAATTTCATACAGAGTGACTTGAAAATGAAAAATTTTGAATTAGCCAAGTGTTGAATGATGAGAGAAATTCACTCTCTAGGTCTGCAATATATAAATACTTAAACTACCTAAGCTAATGGAACTTGACATGCAGAAACTTCATGAAATTAATCAGATAACAAGGTAGTTGCTCTTTACACACATCATTAGTGTGTGTTGATGTCTTTGAAAGCTGTAAAAATGTGAATAAAAAAGTTTGCTTAATACACTGGTTGCCACTACATCTATGAGACAGTAACTTGGAAGACTTTTGGACTTTATAACATTTGTTAATCATAAAAAGATTTTTCCTGCTATTTTTTCCATAAGCTGGAAAGCTAACTAAATGTTTTCTTGATCATTTTCAATGATGCTGCTGGAAATGAAAATATTTGCTGACTAGAAGCCACAAAATTGATTTGTCTCCCTAACTCCTTCACATTTCCTGAGGAGCTCTTTAACAGAAGAATAATGGCTTTGTCTGAGCATCTTTTTAGAAGATTAGAAATATTAAAAAACATTTGCTCTTTGTGAAAGTACAACCATTCTGAAAATTGCATAGTTTTTGAAATGAATATGACCTTAAATATTTTTGAAAAGACATGCACTGCTGCCTCTGGAGTAGCATGCTTTTTGCTTAGGGAGCAATAATTTTTACTAAGGAGAATGTTTAATTTATAGATTACTTTTTTAAATTATTTTTGTGTGTTTAATGGTGATGGTGTGAGGACTGGTAACTCCTTGTTATGGTTAACTCATAATTGAGTATGGAAACATTGCTTCATCTTCCTTTTTCAATTTCAAAAGTACCTGGAAATCCCCTTGGGATTATTGCCATAAAAATGGGTTTTGGGTGAAGAGCAGAGAGTTGAGTCTTCCAAGCCTTTCAAGTATTTTTCAGTGTAGTGTGAGACTATGAGAGAATATTTTAAGTAGCACAGAAAATCTCTTTAAAATGTTGATCTGCATACCATTTGTTGGTATTATTTCCTGAAAATTGTGTAGTTCCTCTCTAAGCATTTTAGTTAATTTGCAGTTTGAAAACCTTCTGTGTTATTCAGTGTCAATTTAAAAACCTTCAGTAGCACAAATTGAACTGGAGAATTAAAAGATTCTTGGTTTAATTTGTGATGGCCCTTATGCAGGAGGAGGGTAAAATTTCTCTCTGTTGTGATGTTTATATTATGTATAAATGTATAGTCATTGCATGATTTTTTAATAATAAATGTGTTTAACTTCTTCTGAAGGTGAGGGTGGTGAGATCATCTCCACCAAGTTCACAGTTCAAAGCCACATTTCAGGAGTCTTACCAGGTCTATAAACGTTACCAGATGGTCATTCACAAGGACCCACCTGATAAACCAACCATAAATCAGGTCAGAAGGCCAAATTTAATTTTATGCAAAGCTTCCCCTCCATTTCACATGTCCTGTTTCTAGGAGAAACAAATGTGGATTTTATATCCATTGTATATTCAGGAGCTTGTAAAATACTGTATCCAATAAAATCAACATCCTGAAAGTGCAAACTCTTGATACCTCTTTGTGAGTGCCACACATATTTGGTTTTAGTTGCAGGCAGAAAAGTTATGGATGCTGTTGGGTAAGAAATGGAGAGGGTGAGGCTCTTGGAGATAGAGATGGGCCTTAAAAATACAAATCCCATAAGAGCTAAATCCAGCTGGACACTCAGCCTGGTAACTGTTCTCCTTGGCTTTGGTTTGAGTGTTTCCATAAAAAGGATACAATGATCAGGGCCAACATGTGAGCAAAAGTTTGTCACACACACAAATTGTTAATTTAAGGTTCACCAGAGTGAAATAATTCTCTTCAGTTTCAGTTTAAGCCTTTAAAAAGTAACCTGTGCACTCCATCTGAATTTATAATTTGTTGCTGCTTCCTGCAATGAATAGGTGGAGTGTAAAAGTGAACTCTCAGATGTGTTACATCTCTATAAGGGAAAAAATGTATCATGAGTTTGGAGAAACAGTATGAGTAGGAAGAACAAGTAATTGTTGAACCAGGGCAATCAATGAGTGATGTGCCATTAAAAATAAAACATTTTAAGAAGTCCTTGAGACTGTGCAATAAAACTAAAATTTGTTAGATATCAGTAAAAATAGGAAGCTATTTTATTATTATGTTTAAGGTAGAAAACTGACTTCAGAGGCTTTGAAGTGCATAGGAGGAGATCTTTCACTAGCCTGACCTTCAGAAGCAGATTATGTGATGACATGCACTCAAAACAGAATGCTTCTATTTCCCTTGCTCTGAAGGTGAGGTTAGTACCTGTCTCCTTTGAGGACCCCCAGTTCAAATCATCCTTCAACCAATCTGCCACTTTATTTGCCAAGTATCAGATGTCTGTACACAAGGACACACCTTCTGACTGTGGGGAGAACGAGGTACAGTTCACTGCATGCACCTTTCTGCCAACAGCTTCTTCAAATGCACACCCAGATGCTGGGAAATGCTAATCTAAATATTAAATCATTGAAATTGCCATTCCCGAGGTTTTTTTGATGGCAAAATCATCTCCTGCTTTCAAGTTCTTTCGTGTCTTTTTTATATTTCTCCCTAATTTTTTTGTGTTCTTGCTTAATTTAACAGGTGAAGGTTTAAAATTCTCAGTTTTGCTCCCATTCCATTGCTGAGCACACTGCTCACCTGGAACTCCCCTTTACAGTAGGAATAGTGCAGAAGTCTCTCACCAGCTGATCATCTGAGGCTTGATGAGAATAGGTTGCATATGGATGAACCCTGCTCCTAAAAGGCTGTTTACAGAGGATGATCCTAATCTAATACATGAAAAATAATTAAAAATACTCGTGGGGTTCTGAACAAGCAGCAGTTCTCCATTTTTCTGGCAGGTGGCACAACCTCCTCATTGGCAGAATTAATGAAAATGCTACCTCAGATCTCTCACTCTGTCTGCTGCAGATGTGCAACTTTATTATTGTGAGGATTTTCTGTTCCTGAGAGTGAACTATCTGCAGAAGTGAAACCTTGTAAACTGGGGCTGCTTTCCAGGTAGAATTGTAAAACCACATCATAATTTTTGGCTTTAGTTCAAGAGTGTAAGGAGAGCTGGGTTCTTATTTTTTTTGTGAGATGTCTGTAATGCTACTCTGGAAAGCCATAAAATCCATTTCACTTTGTTTAGTAAAATAATAGGTCTCATAACAGTAAGTAGTAGTCTCTACCCTTTTTATAATTGCTGGCCTAAGTGGGTTTAATTATAAAAATGTAAAAGTTGGAGGCATGCCAAGAGAGACTGAGCTATTTACTAGATTTGTACCCAGCATTACCTGGGCAGATTAGAGACTTGGTCCTTCTGCCATGATGGAAGCATTTCAGCCTGGAAAGATGTGTTAGGGACAGTCAGGTTTCCACCACCTGGAGGTGTAAAGGCTGTCCTGGGAATTGTTGTTGGAAGGAGATGGATTTCTGTTCACTGCTAATAGTGTAACAGATTTTTATCCTCTTTTTCCTTATTACTTGCCATAGGGGTTTCCCTGCTTTGCCTTTCTCTCCTCTCTTTGGCCTCATGTTTTGTGCAGGCTTAGATAATTCCAGGGGAAACATAAAAACCTTCTCTGAAGCATCTACTGAATGTAAAAACTTGGTCTGATGCTGGTGGGTTTGAATTTAGGTTCTTTTTCAGCCTTGGTAAATTATATTTAGTGTCCATGAGACACTAAATGGACAAGAAGGTTTTTTTATTCACAATTAGGAAGTAACACTCTCCCTTCAATCAACATTTTGTATTTGATCTCTGCAGGAAGTAAACTGAAGCATGTTTTGCACAAAAATGTGTTCTCATGTAGTTTAGAATCCTTTTTTTTAATATTGAATTTGTGTGGGAAGAGTTATCTGAGTCACTTCTAAGGTACCAAGTAGGGTAAAACTGATCCAAGTTATTGAGAGGAAGGGTAGAAAATGCTGCTTGTAAGACCTCAAAACTTTTTCTGCTTCCTCTTTTTCAGACTTTTTAATATATCCTACAGACATTATGGAACCAAGGAGTTTTTTAAGCAAAGGGAATAAAATTCTCTGCTATACACAGGACCTTTTATCAGGATAGGAAGAAGTCTGCTTTGTGCTTTAAACTGGCAAATATCCAGGATTTTTTCACTTTTAATTTGTGCAAACTACTCTGTGAGATTCTTGGGGTTTTTTCAGGGAGAGTCCTCCACACTTTTGTGTTTGGAAAGTTTCTAGTTTAGGAAGAGTTTATAGCTTTATATTTGGCTGAACACTTCATATTTAGAAACCTGCCTATATTTAAATTCAGAATCATACAAAGATTGTTATGGGACATATTAACAACTTCTTTTGGGAATATATTCTTAGGTTGTTGGCATTACAATACACTATCTGTTGCTAGGCTAGTTTAATATTAACCTTATTATATTAAAAAGCAATTCTGAAAATCAATTTAGAATTTTGGTGGTTATTTGAGAATAACACTAATGGGAAAAACTATTAAAACGTTCCCAGTATTAACAAAAGATATGTGAACAGTGAAGCTGGTTATTGCACAGTGAGTGTGGAGAAGGCCTTTCTGCCCCTCAGTAATGTAAATACAGCTTTCCATCAGGAGTTTATGTGAGGATTGTCAGGGCAGGGAATTGTGGAATTGAACTTGTTGGCACTCTCTGGTTAATGCCAGTTTGAGCCCAGTGAAAATTGGTGTTTTGGTGCCCTTCATGATGCTGAGTCTCTCTAAATTTTGCCTTTTCCTCCTTTCCTTCTGTTTCCCTGCTGAAGACTGCACAGCACCAATTGCAGTGTGTTCATTAAAATAATTGGAGATTTTGCTGGGGAGAATCCTGCAGCACATTTTGGTGATGCAGTACTGATTCCTGAGTGAGGCAGTGACTTCTGTTTGTTCTAATAAGAAGCAAGGTGGAAACATGTGAAATCAACTTTTCCCAAGTTCCAGACTTGTGATGAAACTTTGCTTTCTATGGAAGCATCACCAGAATCTTCTGTTCCTCTTCCATTGGCAAGGAGAGGACTGGCTAAGGTAAAAATATATTGTCTCTCTGCCAAATAGGTTAATATTCTAGGAACAGTTGAAAGTATTCCCTTGCTCCTGGAATTAAAACCAATTTAGCTTGCAAGAGAAAAAAAAATTCAAATTGTTTTTTATCTTGGCATGAAAGCCACAACTATTTTCTGCATAGTCTTTTAAAATATTCATTATGCCATTTTTTTTTTCTTAGTTGGTCTGGTAGAAGTTGAATTTACCCTGGAAATCCTCTCACCCCTCTCAAGAACTTTTGATCACTTACTGCAGGAATTCAGCTTCAAAACTGACCTGGTTGTGTCTGTGCTTTGGAGTGGAGTCAATTCCTGATGTTACACAAACTTGTTGGCACTGAAGAATGTTTATGTCAGCATGTTTGTATTGTATGGAATTGGTGTCATGAGGAAAAACATAGCAGGCAATTTTCATGCTGAAGGTTTCTTTATAGTACTTGCTCTTAAATATGGCTGAGGAAAAATTGATTTTTCAGTTTTCCTCTGTGGGAGCTCAAAACTTTATTAAGCTACTGTGTAAATGCATGGGCATCCACTGTTTGAGGAATATATGTATTTTTATTATAGTTGTTGGAGAAAATTAGATGAATTAGGGGGAACCTGAACAGATTGTGAAGTTAAAAGTATAAATAGCAATGAAGGAGTTCAGGTAAAATAATGGAAATTAGGAATATAGGTGTATCCCTGCCTATTGGAGAAGTTTATCTATGGCTGCTCTTGAATTAGCCAGGTTCTGAGCTGCTGATTTTTGGAAGCTATTGAAACAATCTGGATTAGTCTTTGCCCCATTCTTTGCAGTTCTTCTGACCCTTTATGAAAATGCTTGATGTGGCTCTTTATCTCAGGTTCAAAATGATCTCCCATTCCCAGGATAACAGAGCTGTCTTTTTCTTTTTTATTTTCAGTGGCTTTGTTTTGCTTTGTTGCTTTCTTGTTTGTTGGGTTGTTTTTAAAGCAGTGGAAGATGTAATTATGCTTAGTATGAGGAGCTGTGTCTGTAGCATACAAAACCCCCACAAATGTAATGAATTGCAAGGGTTTATTTGTTTGGGTTATTTCCTGGCTTAGTGGTGGTTATATTTATTTTGTGAAATGGGTCAAGCTATAAGAAAAAGAAATTGAAATCATGAAAGCTTAGAAAAACTGAGAAATGGAGACCTCTAATGAGCAGAGAGATGAGAGTAGGCTGAGCATCCTTCTATTGAAATAACCTTGGTACCCTGTGGCATCAGTGAAAGCTAAGCTGGAGCATAAATTATTGAGCTGAGCAGCATATCAAGAGTAAAATAATTATGCAAAAAAATCATGTGGGTGAGGGCTTGTCCACCTTTTTTTTCATTTCACGTAAGAAAAATAATAAATGCTATTACAGCTTTGTTGTAATAGTTCATGCACAGAGAAAGATATAAATATGGATTTGGGATCTATTTTAAAAATTGAGTAACTTTTAATAGCCTTTGGTTATACTTCTGGGAGAAAATGTGTAGATTAATATATGGAAGGATGATCTGAGAATAAGAAGAATGGACTTGTGTCTTGTATAATCCCAAGATTTGGCTCTTTGGGTGATCCAGTTCCACTGGATTTATGGAAGCTGTGTAATGGCTTGTCTGTGCTTTGCTAAGAGCAATCCTTATCTGCAAATGCTTTAACTCTTGCTCAGCACCAAAAATCCTTGTTTCTGGGTAAGAAATGCAGGGAGGATCTTGCAGAATACAAATCACCTGGAAAATGCTGTGATCCACCTCTACCCCAGCTTCAGGATGATTTATAAAATACCTGGAGATAGGTATTTCAGAACATTTAGATCATTTCAGATAGGTATTTCAGAACATTTAGATCATTTCAGATAGGTATTTCAGAACATTTTGCCACCTGAATCTCTTGTGTTTTAGATGAAGCAATGTGATAGATGAAATGATAGGTACAGGTGTGGAGCTGTGGAGATCTGGATCAAAGATTTTACATGAAACAAATACAGTCAAAACATTTTTTTGCCTTTTCATTCAGAGGAGGAAATTTTTGATTCTAATGAAATAATCAGTGGCTAATTTGGATAGAACAGAGGGTGTCTTTAGCAGTTCTTAATGAAGTGTCATCTCATCAGAGGCATCACATTTCTGACCTCAAGTCTTTTTACAGCAGTCTTTGTCTTCAGCAAACCCAGCTGAAGTGTAACTGAAACAAGCTTATGTGGCAGCTACACAAGCTAGAAAACATTTCCATAAAAGATCATAAAAATTCTACAGTAGTTTCCAGAGAGAGCAGGAGTGAACAGTTTATTGCTATTGCTCCTGAAGCAAACGTTTTATTATTTAACTTTTCACAAGGGTTTCATAATGACAAACTTGTAGAAAAACAGTATCTGTCTGTTCCCTCTGTGAAAGTAGCTGGACTCTCTCTTTGCTTTGTGCTTAGCTAAATATTTGTCTTGGGAGAAAAGAATTTCAGGACACACAAAAGATACACTGTTTGAAAAGGTGCAAAAAATTACTGAAATACGTAGAATGGGGTTTTTCTTTCACCCTCCCCCTTTATTTTTTTTTCTAAATTGCTTCCCAGGAATCCACTTGAACCAATAGAAAAAACTGAGTGAGTAGTCTGAGAAATGCCAAGGAGCACGTTTTGATCAGCTCCAAACTGGTATCAGCAGCCAGTTGCAAACTTTTAGGTCTCCCTAACCTACTTTCTTCTCTTCTATTCCAGTGAGAGAATTGCCTAAAAATCAATAGCCTTTGTGGTTATTTTTAGCCTTCTGTACATTTTTATTCAGCTCCTGGAAGCCATGGCAGAACATCTGACTGCAGTGCACTTGGATTTCACATCCTGGTAGCTCTGACTTTAGGACTTTGAGTATTTCTAGATCAGCCCAATGTCTTCTTTTTATTTGTGTGGCCCTTGTGACTGCAGTGCTGTGGATTCATGGATTCTATCATGAAATCTAAAAGCAAAAGAATTTAGGCATCCAGACAATTAAATAACTTGTCCACAGTCTAATTATTTCAGTTCAGATTCTTTTTGCATCTCAGTTTATATTCTTGATTTTGCCACTGTGTTTTCTAGGTAAATCCATATAAAATTAAATAATCTTTACTGTAATACTGATAAGCCTCCAGCATACTGAGAGGAGGTTTCTTCTGAGCCACAGTGACATTTGTCACTCCATAAAGGAATTGTAACTGAAATAAATGTACAATATTTCATTAGTCTCATCCTTGCACTGAAAACTACATTTGAGACATGCATTTAAACTTTAAATCCCTCTTTCCATTGTAAACTTTAAATCCTTCTTCCTAGTTTTGAAGGCACTTTCTTCACCTGTAGGTCTGTGGATATCTCTGAAACTCTGTTTTTGCATGTCTGTATTTTTGTAAGCAGTTGTAGTGAAGGCTAAATAGAGCCAGCTCTGGGATAAGTCTTTGATTCCTCTGCTGAACTCTAATTTATTGTCTGGTTCAAGGGTGGTTTGCACTGTCTTTTCCTGTAAAAATGCTACATTTTGTCCTATTTTCCTGATTTCTACAGAAAGCTTAAAAATTTACTTCATTTTTCATCTCAATTTGAATGTATTTTCCTAGTGAGTTTGTTTTTATTGTTTGGTTTGTTGTTTTCTTTTCTGTGGGACAGTGTTGTTAGCAACTTACTGAAACACTGACTTATTTTTACTTTTTCACTGCACAACTTTATGGTTAAGAGTGATTATAATCTGTTTTGGGTAAGGAAGATTATTTCAATTAAAATATGGCAGCACAGAAGTGGTGCACTGGATTTGCAGGTTTTATGACTTGCCATCTTTATTTTTTAGTTTCTTATGCACCTTGCACCTCTGTGCAAAACAAAGAAAAAAACCATGCGACCAAAATCCTTGGTTTATTTTAATCCCATTCAGAGATTGGATTTTAAAAAACAAAAAGAAGGAAGGCCCACGTCCCATATTCATTGCTTATCCTTCTGTATCCCAAAAAAAAGGGCAAATACTCAGCCTTCCTTGGCAGTGAATTGCAAATATGAGCAAACCCTTAATACTGTCAAAGGGGGAATGATAAATGAGTGCTTTTTGTGGAATATCTCAGATAATTGTGCAGCCCCTGCTGCTGGCACCTGGAAGGTTCCTGAGAAGGACGTGGTGTCCTCCTGTGACATCAGGAGCATTTCCCTGCAGAAATCCCTGGGCTGCCAGGTGAAACCCATTCCAGTTTAGCTCCTGAATCTCTTCCCCCTGTGTAAAATGGAGCAGGTGTTAACACTCTGCTTTATTACCTCTTTTTAAAGCTGTGCACATGCTCTTACTCCAGCAAGGAGCTTTGGGTTGAACCCGACCTGCTTTTTATTTTTCTGCCTTCTTTTCTCGCTTTGATTTCATTCTCAGTGATGTGTTTCTTCTTAGTTTTAATAATTATGTTTAAACTTGCTCCCTGTTGTTGAGTTGACTCCTTCTGGCAGCTGTAATTAGCTTGCACCAAAGTAAAAATGATGTGGATTTCTTATATATTATAAAGCTTTTAAAAGCTTATGTAAATCAGTTGGAAATTAAAATTAGAAAGGCATGGCTTTGTGAAAGGAATTTGAATTGTGTTTGTGTGACATATTGAGTTATTTTACATACAACATCAGCTTTTGGCTGTGTTTCTTTCAAGCTTTATTGAATAATTTTTAATTGTGTTCATAATAATCTTGCAGGGTTAGATGAGTTTGTTAATTTAGAAGCTGAATCTAATGTTGGTTTTTTTAATATAAATGTATAAATTAGTTTAAGAAAATTATCTAACCTCTGAACTTCACCAGGTATCATCAGGTGAA
This sequence comes from Molothrus aeneus, assembly GCF_037042795.1. Classification (NCBI taxonomy): domain Eukaryota; kingdom Metazoa; phylum Chordata; class Aves; order Passeriformes; family Icteridae; genus Molothrus; species Molothrus aeneus. The sequence goes on along the minus strand of NC_089653.1, from coordinate 31,503,014 downwards.
ATAATTTATAACAAGACTTGGGTTTTTTTCCCTTAAGATTGTGATACAAATTCAGGTGCAGTTAAGAATTTTTTTCTAGCAGCTGTAACAGCAGAAGTTATTAAACTTCAAAAGTTCCCCTTCACCCTCAGAGCCAAGGGACTGGGCAGCAGGGCCTGGAGAATTGATAAAACTGTTTGAAAAGTGTCGTGGGCTCAGATTTCTCACCATAGGGCTTAGTTTGCACTCCACAGCTAAAGTTACAGGTTAAGAACTGTTGGGGGTCTTCTGACATGAAAATTAATTACACGTGGTTTATTTTTTCTGAAACCTGCACTTTCTACAACCACTGGCTGTAGGGATGGATGCACTCATAGTGTAGGAATTGTAACTCTGTATTTTTACTTCAGGAAAATAACTCAGTAATTCAAAATTTTAATTATCTTGTTTTTTCTTTAAATATTATTGGTGGGTTTTTTCCCTTATCCACCAAACCAAAATAATGCTACAATTTAATTAAGATACCACAGTCATTTGTTCTTCCAAACTCTGAGTAATTTAGAGTGATAGTGACTAGATCTGAAATGGTAAATTATAGGAAATGTACAATCCCCTGCCTTCACCATTACAGTATAGAAATTCAGTGTTCTTCCATAATTTCTGTATCCAAAGGTTTCCCATCAATCCATAGATCAGCAGGACAAGATCAGCAAGATGAGGCAGCAATAATCTCAGAACTTAATGGAATTCTTGACAACAAAATCTTAACAACAGTCAGGTTTTTGTAGGTGTCCATATGTATTCTTTTAATCTAAATTTTAATTAGAAATTCCTATTTACTATTACTTTGCAGTGTGGGAACTGCTGACTTATTAAATCACCCAGCCATTACAAAAGGGGGGATTAAACTGTGTATTAAAGTAGTTATTTAACAAGGGAATGTGTAGGGTTAAATACATACCAGAACTCTGCAATGTGTTTATTGTGGACTCCACCAATAAGGAAGTATTTGTATGAAATAAGTAAATGATAGTAAGTGAATAAGTATTGTATTTTATTACTCTAAGAATCTTGGACAAGCTCCAGATCATTAAAACATTGCCTTTTTGGATAATTAGCAGCAGCACATCATTTTGTATTGAGGCAAAAATCCAGGTTTGAAATGCTTGCACTTTCAGGAGGTTGATTTTCTTTCTTTTCTTCGCCCTTCCTCTTCTTTAAAATTAAAATGAACTTGCTTTTAATTTTGAATGTAAATGAATTAATTTCTGTTAAGAGGTATGAGGGCCCCATGCTTTGGTGATAGGGGAGGTATCAATGGAACAGTGGGGAAAGACTCCCTGTTGCAATGAGTCCCAGAGGAGGTTAATGTGTAATTTAAAGTAAAGGACACAGAAACAGACCTGTACTACAGGGGGGCAATTCTCTCACATCACATTTTTAAAAACCATCTCCTGTTTTATAGAAAATAAAGTACTTTGCATAGTTAATTATTATATCTCTTTGTACTTCTAAAGTGAATGTGAGAGTTTAAGGGTTTAAATGAAATTTCCATAAACAAAGCCTGATGATGCTTTTCAAATATATGTATTTGAAAGAGTATATTTAAATATTAATGTATCCTCATGCACTGGTGATGGTTTTCTTTCTTTTTCTGCTTTGCATGTTCTTGGACCCTGCTGAACCCACCTTGGTGCAGTTCACACGATTCCTCTGTGATTCCCCTCTGGAGGTATGTATTCACTCAGGATGGGAGTTTGGAAATGAATGCATTTCATTTCTTTTGTTTCATGAATCTATGAGTATCCTCTTTGCTCTCTGTAGACAGCCAGCCATGGTTAGAGGTGGTGGAGGTGGCTGGCACAGAATTCCTGTCTCCACCAACTGGTAAAGAAGGTTCTGCTGTGTTTCCACACAGCCTGAGGACTCCTTTGCTGGGCAATAAGTTCCCACTGAATTTCACAGCACTGCATTTAAAAATAGAGGCACAAAAGGCCATATCGTTCATGGTTTTCAATTTATTTCTATGCAAAGAAAAGAATGGATTACTAAATAACTTGTTAAACTTGTATTTGACTACAGTTTGAGGTAGAAGTTGAGGAGAGATGCTGTTGCTTCATTTCAAGTGAGCAAACTGCCATGGAATCCTTGCAGTGTCTTTCTTGTTAGTCTCAAAGAGCTCAGGACGGCGTGACTGTAATGAAATTGTCAGGTTATAGTAATTACACTGGTAATTTGATCTGTCGCACTTTGAGTGAATCCATGTGTGCAGAGTTTGTTGCTTTTCTCTGCTGAGTCCACTGGCCCTTACATTCCTGAAAGCTGAAGAGTAATAGAGCTCATTAGACTTTATAGGAAAAGGGCTTTTATCACCTCGTCAACTCGTGCAGCAGACTGCCATTATATTCTTAATTTTGTATGGCTACGTAGATGTTGATGCACACTACCCTGCCAGCTTTATACCCATATTGTTTCTTACAGACACTTTTTATTGACATTTCCAAGCTTGAATTAAATTTTGTGTGGCACCACTACAGATGTCTTCAATTAGATGAAGTTAAATAAAAGGGGTTATGTATCAGAGGCCAAGGGATTCTTGAAATTCTTTATTCTGAAACAGTTGCCACAAGCAAATCTAGCAGTGTGTAGTCTGTTTACTCTTTTGAACAAAAATAATTTAAAATAAAATTTAAACCTTACATGTTTTCAGTTTGTAATTTTTGGAGTTTTTAATGTTATCATTAGCTGCAAATAGTATGAACACCCAAACTCTTCCTGTCTTTTTTACTTCCTCATTTTATTATCCAGTTTAGTTTCTGTTTTGGCTATGGGCTCTGGCAGAAAAAAATGAATGCTTTAAAGAAAAGATACAGTATGAAGTAGCAGAAAATGATGTAGTTTTCTAGCAGTAAACAGCATAATGTAAAGTGAATTGTTTGAGGTGTTTTTTTATTTATCCTTTGATTTTAGAGGCTGCATTTAACATTTGCCATTTTAGCAGGTCCCACAGGCAGATGTGGAACTGTGGTCATGGTTCAGCACAGGGCAACAGCCTGCAAGACTCTGTGGGCTGGGACCCTGCTCTTGCCAGGGGGGGGATTCCTGGGAGAAAGTTCCAGGGGAAATCCCAGACTGTTCAGGGTGATCCACCTTATTTTTGATGCTCAGTGAGTGAGGAAGATGTCAGGGACCAGTTGTGTCAGCATCACTGATGGTCATCTCAGTGTTTGTCCTGCCCAATTGCTCCATCTTGTCCTGAAATAGCAGCTGGAAGGAGCCTCAGCACTCAGATGGACCATGGTGTTAGGCAGTTCAGGGATAATTTTGTTTTATTCTCAAAATATTCTCTAATTGCTGCTTGGATTTTTTTTTTCATCTTGACCAATGTTAAGCATTAAACTGACAATTTTCTAAAACTGTTGTCAAAATCATCTCTCTGAGAGAGCTGCTGATTTATGTCCATTGTTTTGGGTGTGCTATAGCAATATGTTTTCCAGCATGCATTTATGCTCCATGGATTTATGAACATTTGGTGTCTCCTCTGCCTTTTGGATCACTCAGTATTACAGGATCTCTCTGGAGCTATTTACATTCAGTTCTTTTTTAACCATCCTGAATACTTCAAAATCATCATCTTGGTTTGCTGCAGCATTATTCAGTCTTCACTGGAGAATGTGATAGATCCAGCAGGATGGAAGGTGATCTGTTTTCTGTTATGCAAGTGATCATTTGTTCTCATTAACCATGCTGAGATGCTTTTGGATTCTAAAGAACTGAATTGTTGTGAATCTCAGTCTCTGCTCTTCAAAAAGCACATCAGCCTCTGTTTTGCATTGTTTTGTTTATTGATAGGTTTTAATTTTCAAGAGAACTAGTAAGTGAGACCCTTACAAGCCTGTAATTCCCAGGATCATCTTCTTATAAAGTGATATTTGACTGACATTTGATGCAGTGTAGCTCAAATTCTAGACTTTTCCAGTCAGGCACAGAATGTATGTGTAAAGAATGTCCTACCAATCTCTAATGGAAGTAGGATAATGTGTTGCTAACCAAGGCATAGAAATCTACCATATGGCAAGTTTGTGTGTGTGCCATTGGGAAAGGAACTGCTGGAATTAATCACTTTGCTTATTTGGCAAATAATTTCCACTGGAGCAGAGAACTCAAGGCTTTCCTGGTTTTTTTTTTTCCTTTGATAGCATAAATTTAATATCGTCCCTCCATGCACAGCAGAAGGTAAAATGGAAAAGTAGAAAATAAGAAATTTCATGAAGCCTCCCAGAGAAAAATAATCATGCACTGTACAGGCAGGACACATTTTTGGTATTTAATAATACAAAAAATAATTATAATTAAATAATAATAATAATACCAATAATAATAGCCATATAACAATACCCATAATAATTATAATACAGACATTTTTATAATTATTATAATAAGCAAAATACCTGTTAATATTAAAGTAAAAGAATTACCAATGTGCTTTGAGGAAATTCTAGTGCTCTCACCATCACTGAAGTTCAATTATGAGCAGTTAGTACACTAAGGCACTAATTGGGCTATATATAATGCCAGTTCTGTTAAATATTTAAATTTTAATAATGGATTATAAAATGTGAGCATTCAAATGTGCTCATGGAATCATTAGCTAGCAGGATATGAAGACAGGTAGAATGAACATGGAATATGTTGTATTTTTCTCTTCATGACAGTGTAAACATTGGAGAGAAAATTGTGGTTTCCATTTTGTCCTGGATTTTTTCAATATCATCAGATTATAATAATTCGTTGTATTGAAATAGGACTATAAACTGTTAATTTTAAATACTTTGGTCCTTCTGGATTGATTCCAGGGCTAGTGTATAATTTTGGGTAGATAAGATAAGCCCTTTCTGGTGGGGCTTGCTCCCCTGATGTCACTGGTGTATTTTCCATCACCCTTGACAGACACAGTCCCAATGGAGATGTCAGTGGTGTGAAATGGTGTAGCCTGCTTCAGGAAAATGTTTCCTATTCTAGACCTGTTGCAGGTCAAATTGCCTGGATAGTGCACAGGAAATCGAGTTAAGGAGCCAAGTATTCATTGAGGAATGGGAGAAAATGAAATACTGACAAGCATTACAAAGGATTACATTGTATGAGAATTTCTGAAGGTGGAGGGAAACCTTACTCTTTTTAAAATGTTATTTGCTTAATGTAACAGAGATCCCTGTCTGTTTTGCCTGAAATCAGTGCTCATTATGTTTGTTCCAGAACATAGACCCTCTTATGTTCATGACATTTCACTGTAATTGCATTAGTGAAATAACTGCAGATTGTGCTTTACCAAAAGTTTTAACTGATGTTAATGCTCAGTGTGCAGAGGTCCAGTGACCAAATCCATGTGCTGCTCTTCGGAGGTTTGGGGTCACACACAGACATTTATTTAAGTTCAGAAGAGTTTGCTTTGAGTGAAAATCTTTTCCATGGTGGCTTAGACTATCTTCTTTAACATTCATTAAATCCTATATGATGAATTTTTGACTAAGAAAGAAAAAATGTGTTTTAACTGCAGCTTATTTAAGCAAATCTGTGTTCCATTACCAGCCACATCTCCCCATGGCTTTGAGATGTTTCATTTTTCTGTCACTGACTGCACTCTGAGAAAGGAACTTAACCTGTGCTGAGAAATCCTTAGAGAACATCTTTTGCTTGACTGTGTCCCTGCTTTAAAATCACTGACCATGTGATTTCATTTGGCTCTGCTGAAAAGTTGATGCTGCTGAATGAAACCATAACTGTTGGATAAGTGGGCTTTACCTGAGCAAGAAAAGCTGAGTTTAATATGCTTTATCTGGGTTTAATGTTCTCACATACTGCAGATGGAGCTCTCAGATGTTTTCATCATTTCACTTTTAGAGTATTTGTAGCTCCACACTTAGTTTTATGGTATATAACTGTGTAAAAATTCAAACATATTGTTATGTGGCCTTTATTTTGGGACTTGCTGGTTGGGTAAGCCAGTTGAAATGATTTTTGCTCACGTGATTGATTCCTTTTGACACATGTGGTACCAATTAGAGTAACTTCTCCTGCCTATCATCTCTTCAATCAGGGCTACTGTATCAAGATACTTGATTAAACCCACCTTTGCTGATGTAATGCAAAACAGTTGGTAATAGCAGGCAATATTGTCAGATTTATTGAGTGAGAAGCAGCTTTCTGAAGACCTGGCAATGCAGTGAAAAACATGACTAGATGGATAATTAAGTTGAGCACAGTGGAATTCAGGATTAAAGTAAACTTGACGTGGGAGAAAATGGCATAGCAGAGTTGGTTGTGTAATACAGTTTAAATTAGGGATATCATTTTCTTCTTAATTTCAAGCATCAGTTTCTGGCTCGAGGTGCTTTACCCCATCCAGAGTCAAACTTCAGTGCACATCCAAAACCACAACACACAACAATAGCAGTCCCTTGGTGTTCTTGCAGGGTTTATTCTGATGTGAGCTGATAAAGAAGAGGTTCCACAGATTTTGTTGCCACACAGTTTCAGGTTCTTGGATAAAAGGTGTTTTGTTAGTTATAGAGAGTAAACATCACACAAAGAATGAGCTGCTCAGGTTTTTTTATAAATGGTCATCTGAAATAAACTTAATTGCCACTTTGAGGAAATCAATGGAAATCAATTTCTATGGCAAAAGTGCTTCCAGTGCTTGGGGATGTGGAGGAGAGAACCTGGAGGTCCTTGCTGTGACAGGGAGTGTTGGAAGCACCAGGCTGGCATGTAATAATTCATTAATAATTTGAAGAAGCACATTGGTTTGTCCTGTCAGTACCATAAGTGCTGGATGGCAGAGGCTATTTCAGATTCACGTTTGGGATGTGTGATATGTGGGTTATACCCATTGTGAGAACAGCAAAGGGCACAAAAGATCCAGTAATAACATTGCTTTCCCTGCCTTTCAAATGTCTTTTTTCCTTTTTTCTAAATGCAGGTGGCCAGCAAAAAATTTTACAGTATTTACTTAGGTGTTGAAATTCTCTTGAAAATTATTTTCATACTGAAAGTCTGTCAGGGAGTTAATCCTTCTCTTGTTCTTACTTAGGCAGAGCATGCCCCAAATGGACCAGAATGTGGCTATGGCTCCTTCCACCAGCAGTACTGGCTGGATGGGAAGATAATTGCTGTTGGTGTAATTGATATCCTGCCCTACTGTGTGTCCTCAGTCTATCTGTACTACGACCCAGACTTCTCTTTCTTATCTTTGGGAGTCTACTCTGCATTACGGTAAGAGAACGTTTTCCTTATCTGCATGGAATTAATACTTGTTTCTAAACTTGGAGTTTTATTTTTAGTCTAAATATATATTAGTAACACTACCTTTAGCAAAATAGTTGTGGGGTTGGTTGCCTTCCAGGTAAAGTTTTAATTGTCATCCTTGACTAGAGATGTAACTTTCTGGTTAGCTAAATACTTTTACAGGTTAAGAAAACACACAGAAACAAAATGCCTCGTTTTTATTGCCGCTGAAAATAATTTAATATTGCTTGGTTTCAGCAGGAAAAGCCCCTTTTTTTTGTCTGAACAGAAATAATTTTTCCTTTGACCTTTTTCTAAGCCCAGTTACCAAATGAAATTAATCACTTTTATAGTTTTATGCACATTGAGATCATAAATAACAGATACCTAAAAAGCGTTGTCTGCTGAATTAGTGCTCTCCTGCTGTACTAGCACGAAGTATATTTTTCAGGTATGTTAATCTCATTATCTTTCTCTTCAGAAAGCCTGATGGAGAGAGTAATCCTATGAATTTTGAAGCCTTAAATTAACTATCCAACATGGCCTTGCAAAACAGTAGGAATTGTGGGTCTTGCTTTTTGCTGTGAACAAAACTTGTGTGTGAAATTGCAAGTTACTGCTTTTCTTCCACAGGCAATTTTATGATTCCATTGTTCCTATAAGTGAAAAATACCCACCCTAAATGAGTGGAAATACTTGTGTAACTCTATTTTTTCCTTACCTTTTTTGCTTCTGTGTTTATATGAAAGAAGCTGGCCACAGACAAATGTGGTGTTCTCATGAAGCAGCTGGGTTTGAGCCTCGTGCCAGACATGTCTATGTTCAAGGCTGAGTGTGAGAAGCTGTAGCATGAATATTTTCACCTGTGGGGATTTGCACTGCACGATGTCAGGTGCAAAAGGAGCCCTGGAATTGGGAGATCCAGGTTTCACCTTTCTCCAAGGGCTCCTGCTGAGAGGCACCTTCTCAGCTCTTGTTCAGTGTCACCCTCCAGGGTGGGTAAATGGCACGTTTGAGCTATGTGAAGCACAAACAGCACTTTAAGGAAACTTCTTACCACAATTTGTTCATAAACCTTTTCTATAATTAATAAACCACATGCAATTTAATATCTCAAAGGTCTAATCTGAATTTGATTGGATTTTGATTAGGATCTGATAATTTTATAGAATTAATCAGATTTAACAAATCTGGAAAAACGTTGGAACTCCTAAAAAATTGATATTTTTTACTCCTAATGGTTTAGATTTTTACAACTAGTCCATTACAAATGTTAGATACTTGAAATTAGACTAATATTTTCCTTGCAAGATGAACATACAAAATACTAAGTCCTCCTAAGAATTATTTTTTAATATTTGTAATATCACATTACTTTATGTAATAATAGACTGACATAATCCATGCTTACGAATTCTTTAAATGATTTAAAATTTTCTACATAATAAATTTAAAGCTTTTTAGCTGCACCATGAGTGCATGGCTCAGCTTGTGAAAAAGCAGCTTGTAAATTCTGCAGCATTTAAGGCAATAAAAAAGAGTTCCCAAAAGTCCTGGAGGGAGCCTACCTCGTTCTTCTTTCAAAGAGGGAAAGAAAAAAGTTGAGTTAGGGAGGACTTAGGAAGTTGCAAAGGAATCTGATACCTCCAAAGCTGTTGCCAATTTTACTCCAAGGAGGTTGGACTGCATTGCTGTCACTTCCATTTCATGCCACTCTGAGAATTGTTGCTGTTGAGTTGTAGAAAGGATGGGATTTGAGCATCATTTGAAATATGTAGGCATGTAAGTAGAGAGCAAGGGGAGAAGAAACTGCTTAGAAATGCCAGTCTTGCCACAGGAAAAAAAAAAAAAGAAATACTGAGTAATGCTAATTTAATTTTAAGGGATAAATTGCCTCCAGTGTTTGTAGATGCTTCCTATATGAATGTACTCATGTCTTGGATCAGAGAATAGTTTGTGTTGGAAGAGACCTTTTAAAGATCATCTATTCCAGCTCCCCTGCAGTGAGCAGGGACATATTCTTATCCCTTTGACACAGAAAGTAAAACCAGCATCCATTTTTTATCCAGTTTGTTATAGGAGTGATCTGCACAGATAGAAATTCTGCAAAAATGATCATTTATAGAGGAAGCACTGGCTGAGTCTTTGTAGTAACAGTGCTTTCCTTGTGCCAGTAAAATAAAAACCAAACTTTTTTTTTTTTAATACATTGACCTTTTTTTTTCCAGGATAAATGAGAAAATCATACTAACAAGCATGGGATGGGTAAAAATACCTTTTGTTGCATAAAGATGGATGTTTTTACATGCAGATTGCTGGAGCATTAATGATAGAATAAACAAGAGACTTACCCTTGAAGTTTATTTTTCAAAAATACTCTGATGTTTTCCTGAGCCTTGTTAACCAGTAGAATTCCAGAATACCAGTAGGTTTCTGTAGAATTCAAATGTACACAAATATAGATAAGAAACATTAAACAGAGGATCTTAGTCATTTGTATTTAGATATCAAATCAGACAGCTAGCAGACCAAAACACAAAAATGAAAGTATTTTTAAGCCTGACATGGTGTTGTGCATTTTGATGATTTGTTTGTTAGATTTCCAAGTAATAATTTTCAGTTTATTATGTTTGGGATTTTTAAAAACATTAGTTTGGAGTTTATGATGCTAATTTTTATTTTATAGACGTCTAGTCCTTTTATAAGTCCTAGATTAAGAGCCAGATAGCTGTAAAATATTTCAATATGAAGAAGTAAAATGGCTTTAAGAATTGTATTCAAATGTAATTAGTCTTTTCTTTCCCCTCACAGGGAAATTGCTTTTACCAGACAGCTTTGTGTAAAAGCTCCTGATCTCTGTTTTTATTATATGGGTTTCTACATTCATTCATGCCCCAAAATGAGATACAAGGTAAAGTGTGTTTTCACTTATTTCCTTAGTGTGCTGTTATTCAAAGCCTTTGACAGTGTTCATAGTAATACAATATTTTGTAATTGTCATTTTGCATTTTAATGTAGACTTCATATAGTTAAATTTGAATGCTGGTTACTATTTAACTTGGCTTAGGGATTTTTTTTTTCCAGTTCAGTTGCATGTGCTATTTATTACATCTTGGCTTAAGAGAGGTTTTCAAGGCTGTCAGATAATGTTTGTCATTTGCTTACCTGGCTATCTCATGTTTACAGTGTCTCTTTCAGTACACTAAAATTCTCCCTTTTTGAGGCTGGCATATTTGTACCTGTTGCTTAGTGACTCCAGGCAGTGATAAGATGTCTTCTTGGGCTTGGCTGGGTTTTACTCTTTATTTTTTGTTAGAGGCTCTGCCCATGAAACCAGTGAGAAGTTTGGTGAGCAGAGATTTTGAGGCAGAGCAGATCTTGAGGAGACGATCAGGAAAACCCGCAGAACATTTACAGAAACCACTCTGGCTGCCTTGTAACCCCTGTTGGTTTCACCTTTGTTCAGACCTCAGTGCCTAAGAGTATCTCTCTTGTGGTTTTAGATCTTGTGAGATGTTGTATCTTTTCTCTTTAAATGCATCATTGCTTTTGGATATTAATATGATACAACTTCAGAGTACTGAACATTGATAGCAATTTGCTGAACACTTACACATAACCATTTTTATTGGTTAATAATGTGGAAAGATAAAAAGTTGACAAAATCTAGAGAAAGAGGCAAAGTGTTTTCATTTCCTTTTTTCCCTTCTCAAACTGTGCTAAAAATCTGCAGTGTTTTCAAATGGCCAAAAATTGTGAGGCTCACTAAAGTGATGGCTGTGAAGGAGTTTCAGCTTGATTATGGCCTGCACTACAGGTGACCATGAGGATTGTCTTCTGAAAATAACAAATCCCTCTTGTTTTGGTAGATGATGTGTCTGTCTGTGTGTGTGTGTGTCCCCTTTGCCAATTTGAATTTTTATGTCCATCTGCTGGCCAAAGAGAATATTAAGTTTGATGGAAGAAGATAGGTGAGTTGGAAAAATCTGCCCTCTCTCATCTGAAAGGCTGTCACATCACCAGCTTGAACCAAAGGTTTTGATTGCTTCCTTTACTCTTTGGAGATATTTAGAAGTTTGGGGTGATTTGTTTATATTGAGACACTGCAATTTAACATCCCTTGTCTCTTCTACAACCTGCATAGTGCAAGACTTACAAAATGAGTGGATGTCATTTACCAGGGCACTGAAAAAACAAATCTGGCAATAATAGCAAAAAAAACCCAAAAATCCCATTTCTGAAAGGTATCATGGTTAAGAGACTTTTGGATTCAGCTGCTTATAGTGCTTTACTAAAAAATGAACTTTATGTACTTGGATTAAATGAAGCTCATACATGAGGCACTGCATTAAAGGACCCACTCCACATTTTTATTATTTATTACAATGTTTTGTTGAGCCTGTGCTGCAATTTGAAAATGATTGCATCAAGAATAGAACACTCCCACAATGCTTCTAGATTTCATTCTTAAATAATGGAAATTAATTAAATTGTAGTGGGAGTATTTTACTTTTTGTTTCCTTCACAAAAGCTCTTTTTCTTCCCTTGCTTAGAATTAATGACTATTTGATATGACTGTGATTTGGTAGAATATACATTTTAGTCTTCCAGAAATCTACACAAGTCAATGGGTTGGGTAATTAAAGCTGGAGCGGGGACTGGGGAGGATAAGAAGAAAAGCCTGTACCTGTGTGATTAGAACACATCTAATGCTCTCTGCTGGGACAGCAGTAATCCAATAAATGAATTGCAAGGGCCTTTGTTCTATTTTATATTTCCTTTCCTGGATGCATTTGTTTGAGAAGTAGACCAAAGTAATGAAATTGAAAATCAGGTTGACATTAATTCTGTAGTTCCACTTTTCCCTCACTGAAACAGAACACCAGAACCAAATTATCAAGCTAAGCCCTGAAATGCATCTTGATAATGCTGCTGCTCCTGTAAGTGATTGGGAGTGGTGAGGTAGGGTGGGGAAGTACTGACTTTGCAGATTAAGTAATTTCAGTAATGCCTGGTTGACTTGAAGGCATTTCATGTTAAAGACTTTGCCTTATTGCAATTTAATAGAGAATTTAGAGGCTCCCTTCCCTTAATGATACTGCTGTGGAGCAGTGACAGGCTGTGGGTGACTGATGTTAAACTGGTGTCAGGTAAAGAAAGAAAGAGAAGGAGCTGGAAAGCCATTCACTGGGTTTCTAGCCCTTTTCTTGTGATTTTATTTGCAAATTACTCATTTTGGGACCTTCAGAAAGGGAGGCTGAGCACAGGAGCAATTCTCTGTATGAGAAGTGTCTTATGAGAACACAGCATTTATTTACAGTGAAGGCACAGAATTTGAGGGATAGTTATTGGGATCAGTGTGTGACCATCTCATCTGCCATGTTCTCTTCCCACAACTGGTACAATTTGCTGTTTGAATGGAGGGTAATCCACTGGAAGATTGGAGGCCTGAAAGTCCTGGAAGCAGATCCCAGAGCTGGGATTCCTGTGGCACAATAAGAGTTGGAGAGTTCTGGATTCTCAGGCAGGAAGATGAATGGTTAGAGTATCAACTAACTCATGGATCAGACATAATTACAGAGGTTTTTAAAATAAAGCTCCCTTTTCACTCAGTGTTCCCATTCCTTTTGTTCCCCAGCAGCCAACATTGATTGCAATGTGATTTTAGGACAGTGGAGTCCCAGTGAAATTTCTTTTAAGATGGGGGAAGGGACTCCACTGCAAAATTAGGATATCTTTTAGTTCCCAGCCCCTCTCTGATTTTTTCCCATGTATGGGTTAATATTTACAAACTGGTAAAATAAAATCTACATTAAATTGAGACAAAAGGATTCCTGTAGTCCTATTATGTTCATATGGAAAAATCCAGTGAAAAACCTTAAGCAATGGCTTTGTTCCATTTTTTTCTGTGTAGGTTAGGGTAATACAAGATTTAAATGGTGCTCTGAAGAAATTCACGACCTTGTGGGAAACCTTCTCAGGCTCTGTTAGATATGGTAGTTCTCACATTGGAAAATAGGCTCCTGGAAAATTTTCCAACAGTCATAAGATGCAAAGTCTTTTTCTCTAATGCATTTTGGAGTGTGTGATAAAGTTTTAAGCATAGTATTTTACTTGAAAATGAAGTTGGTCTCAGGGTTGCTTCTCATGTGTTTAAGTGCTGTCTGTGTACTTGTTAATGTTTTCAGTTAAATGCAGTAATTTGCAAGCATATTTATGGACTTACAGAAATAAAAGTAGCCCCTTTAGCAAACAGCCATATCAGAGAAATGCTTGAGAGGACCTTGGATTTTCTTCCTGGATTGATAGTCTGTTTTATCCTGCATCCTTCAAGTAAAAAATGTCACTCTGTGGCTCTGTTTCTAAATTCACATTTTCCAATCACTTCTGAACTCTTTAAGGTCCTTTCTGTTCTTTCCATTGCAGTCCTTTCACACTGATTTTGAGTCTTGTGGTGGGTGATGTTCAGTGGATTTTGAGATTGTGTTTCTGGTATAAAAAGTGTATTTGCTGCCTTGCATTAGCCATTTGGCCTCAGTTGACCTTAAATCCCTTTCTCCTCTAAGTTCTTGTGCTGGGAAGGATTTGGTGACATTTTCTATGTGAGTTTCCTTATTTCTGGTTTTGGGAGGCTTTTTCGGTGTTGGTACTTGCATAGATCTTGTGAATGCAGTGCCCTTTCTCTTTAAAGGTATCATGGCTTTTGGATGATACAATTTCAGAGTACTGAACATTGATAGCAATTTGCTGAACACTTACACCTGATCATATTTATCTGTTAATAATGTAGAAAGATAGAAAGTTGGAGCATGGATCATTCCTTGTTTGGGTCAAGGATGTGCTTCCCCTGGAGGCCACCCCTCTGGTGCTGGTAAATAACTCTCAGAGCACTTGGAAGTGCACAGCAGATTTAATGTCTTTGTGCTCTGTTATCTCTGTGTGCCATTTTAAGGCCATTCTATGATGTGAAGAGGTGTTTTGACTGAAACCTTTATCCAGACTTGTATGCAGGCCAAAGTAAATGGAATTATTTCAAACAGTCTCCTTTGGTATCAAGTCATGGCCAGACTTCAGATAGATGGAATACTAGAAAGGGCTCTGAAATGTCAGAAAAGAAACAAAAGGCTGATTCAACTGTGATTAATCATTCTTAAACTAAATACCTCAGACTGATTGTGGTTGTGAGTGGTGCCCCTGGAATTTTATGGCACTTGAGAGCCAATTTCTTTGGCTGCTTTCAGGAATTTCAGCATCACTCCTCGTGCAGCAGTGAAATGCATCCAGTGGTAGCCTGCATGTCCATGTCCACAAGATCCACAGGAGCCTGGCTCATCTTCCCCTGTCCAGACTCTTTCACCATGTCTCACTATGGAATTTAATTAATGTTTTCAGTAAGCTCAGATTTGCTGTGTAAAGTGGAATTTGTGAGGGAAGGAGATTTAATGTGATCCTCTGGGATTTTGGGGGGTGTAAGCACATGCTTGTTATGGTTCTGCCACTGACCAGCAAAAAGCTTTGCTAAATGTGTCATTAGTTCCACACAAAAAGAGCTGGTGCTTTCATACCTTCATGTGTCATCTTTTTATTCTTATTATCACCTTTATTATTCTTTTTTATTCTTTATTATTTTATTCTTTTTAGTCTCCTTTTCTCATTGGTCTTACTGTTTACCTTAAAATGGGAAAAATATTTTTAGCTGGGAGTAGTTCGGAGGACCAGAGTTGCCCTGAAACTACTGGCTTTTCCAGGATTAATTTTGTAAGTTTATAGGAATAAATCTGCATTGCAATTAGCACAAAACAACTTTTTATGTAAACAGATCATAAAGAGTCAACTAAATATCCTGAAAAGTCAGTGCTTGTTATAGAGTGCCAAGTTGTTGCTTGCAGCACCATTTGATAATAAAGAAGTGAAGTATCTGCATTGTAAAACCATTATTTAAGAAAGCAGTAAAAGTTTTGACAACACAGTGGTTTTGCTTTTTTTGGCAGGACCATTAAAAACAAACAGCAAATAATAAAGACAAAAACATACAGTAGTGAAGTCCTGAGAATGATAAGCTGCACAAGCGAGGAGCTAATTCCTGCTTTTGTGTGTGTCTTATTAACATCATTTTTATCCTCCTTCTGCCTTCCTTCCTTCTGTTTTCTCCCTGGACTTCCCTGGATCCTCCCCTACATCAGCAGCTAAAATTGAACATTGATTTCTTCAGAGCTCTGGCCTTACCCAGCTGCTCCTGCTGATGGGCTGGGTTAGTGCCTGAAGAGAGACTCCTCTGAATGCTGCTGGAGTTTGGGCATTAAAACCCAAAGGGATTTTGAGAAGGATTTTGCATGATTGACTTGATGTACACATGTTAAATGTGAAAATCAAGCTGCTTTAATGTTCCTTCAAGGTTTATCTGGTGCAAAAAGGCCTTATCTCTCTACATGTATTTTATCACATGTGTTTGACTGGGAGGGATGTCTGGTTTTTGGATGTCAGAAGACAGGTGCTCTTTTCAGGATTGCAGAGTCCCTTAAAATCTTTTTTCCTTTTGTTTCTTCCTTCCATAAAAGCTTTTTCCTTTCACCTTTCCTTGTCTGAAAGCCTGCACCAAATAAATGGAACTTAACATGTTGGAATAAACAACTATGAGAATGTGGGACAGAATAAAAGCAGCATGGGTGAAAAATTATTAGTTCTTTAGTTCTTGATGCCATGCTAGTGATGAATATTTAAAATCTTTTCTCCTTTACTTTTAACAGCTTCTTACAAAGTGTTTGAGGTTTGTTTTGTTCTTCAAGACACTTGTAGAGAGGTTGTGAAAACCACATTATTATGAGCATCAGCAAGCAGGAATAAAGAGATTCTCCATTCTGGATAGCAACAGCCATAAGTGAATGCTGACAGGGGATTTCTACTGAAAATGTAATTATGTAAAGCAGGATATCAGTGTCTGTGTATATTTCCATGTTTTCATAGCAGGTAAAGATAATGAATGCAATTACTCAATTGCTTCTTTATTTTTTTTGTAAGCTGTTGTTTTTTACTGAGTATAATTGGTAAATTATTACAGTTGTTCCTCAGTACAGGTGTTGAGGCTGTGCTGAATTTTACACAGCATTTTTCTGCAATCCCATTTTTCTTCTAGAAACAGATACAGACCCCAGCTGTGTTTTTTTGCTTAACTTTATTTCTTTTTTTGTCAGTCAGAGCTCCCTTGGGACAGAAATGACCATATCCCTGGGGATTTATTTTTCTAATGTTGGAAATGTTTATATTCCTAATGTTAAAAATCTGTGTTTCTTTTTATTTGTTTCTGGAGTTTAAGATGAAGTTTGTAGCAGAAATGAAGTAATATGGATATTTATGTTTGACTATTATTTCTAGGCCTTTATCAGGGGAGATGATGTTTGTTCTGTAGGTCTCAGCTGACCTCTGACATCAACAAGTCTCTTTCTCATTATTGCACCTTGAGAAAATAAACTTGGCTTGGATCAAGTTATTTTCATGTGGTCCCTAAAAAACCCAACCATATTCTGTATGTTCAGGATTCCCAGTTCAAATGTTGTGAAGAATAAACATAGAAATGTGATTAATGTGGCATTAACTACCTACATTTGCACATCAGCAGGGATGTGCTCTACACCTTTTACTTGTTACAGGAATCTTGTTAATTTGGGACAACTTCACTATGATTTTTTTTCTTAATAAATATGATTTTGCTAATTTGTGTAAGGTTTAAGTGAGCTAAAATCCTACCTTAAAAACCCAAGAGTAAGAGGCACAGTTAAATTGTTGGTCAGTTCTGTGCTGGTGGATGTTTTCAGATTTACTAGAGGTAACTTCCCTGTCTCTGTCAAAGGGAGCTGCTAAAAAGATTTATTCAGGATCATGTTAATAAACCTGAGACAAACCATCCTCTGAATGATGGTAGCTGGTGGAAATTTATCATGTCTGATTCATGACTCAGCACAGTCATAAATTCCCTGCTCATTTCTGACTTACACTAAATCTTACTTGAAGGCTCATTTGGGGACTCCATAGCAACCACTGGCAGTTAAAAGTGAGAACTGTAAATTGTGAAATGCTGAGACAAAAGAGCTGGGGATTTTGTTTGGGTGGCTTTCTTGTGCTTTTGGGTTTTGGTTTTTTTTTTTTTTTTTTTTTTTTTTTTTTTTGTTTTTTGGTGTTTCATTTATTTTTTTTTAAGGGAGAATAATATATTTTACAATTTATATGTCTTCAGTTTTTTCCTTCATGTGAGAAATTAGGTCAAAATTCCCATTTCAGAATTTGCCAATTATAGTTCTACAAACCCATTAGTCCTTGCTAGTAACTGTAAGAATGCAGGGAATTAAGAGTATTTTTAAGGTTTCTATCAAGCAAATGAATTGATGTAGTGCTGCTTCATCAGCTTCAGTTTTGTTGATTTAATCATTTTGGATGGTCCTCAAACACTACTTAACACCCTGTATTCGGAATTTTGTCTTTGTAACTGTCTCTTGGTGAGAATTCTCAAAAGTGAGTTAAAATTTGAGTATTCAGAGATGGTCACTGAACAGTGCTGTGATGGAAAAGGTGAAAACAGATTTATGGAGATAATGCTCTTCACTTTTCCTGACACAGTCCCTGTGTAAAGCTGTTCACAGCCAGGCCAGCTCAGATGTTGGACAAAATATTAAAGTTCTTGTGCTCTACAGAAAAGTCAAATCTGTCACCAAAGTATGAGTCCTTAAAACTGATTCATTTTATCTGGGCACCACATTTATTGAAGATGGCAACACTTGGAGTGTTGGATCTCTCATTTAACTCCAAATCCAGCTGCTCTTATTTTTGCTATTTTGCTGATTATGTTAGCTCTAATTAGGCAATATTGTCAAGTGGAATTTATTTGGTCTGAAAGCCTGGAGCTCCTGCTTTTCCTGGCTCTGCCATATTTCACTTGTGGCCTTTACAGTAGGAGCTAGCTGACAAGCCAGTTAATCTACACAAGAGATGTTTTCTCTCCAATTTTCCAGGAAAGGTTTAATGGGAGATACTTTAATGAGGCCTGGTTTAACTGAGACCTTATTAATTTTACAGAGGTAAACTTTTACACGGTACACTCCTCTGAAGTGTTGCATGTAGTCTAGATGAGAATTCATTATTGTGAATGATTATTTTCTTTCTCTGAGTTTGTTTAGCTGCTGACTGTACAGTCTACAAGCAAGAGTATAATTAATGAACAGGGTATATTAATGAGGTTCTATTATTTATCCTCAACCCTGATGTTAAACACAGTCTAGTCTGTAAAAAGTACAACATCAGTACTTGGATGGGAATTTAAGTCCCAGAATCCTATAGAGGTGAATGATTTGGAGCCAGGAGGGAAAAGTGGAATAATGGATTGTGTAGTCCATCCCTTTGCTGCAGTACAGGTTCAGTTATATTTGTGTTAACTTTTAAAAGCTGTAGGATGTGAGCCGAGGGCCTCCCTTGACACACTCTTGCACATCTCTGCCTTGGTGTGAGTATATAACAATATATAACATAAATAATATGTGTAACATATATAATATATAACATGTTCTTATCTTTTCTTGTTCTTTAGTGGTCATCCCACTGAAATTCTTTTTCTTAATGTCTCACCTAAGCTTTTTCTTCCTAAAGAAGATTATTATTTCTTTGTTGTTGTTGTGTTTAATTTTATAGGTTTTTTGCAACACCTTTCTTTTTAAACCTGACTACCAACATGTCTCTTCATGGCTTCTCTAAAAACCCCAATCAACCATCCCCCAAAAATACCCCTCAATTCCTTCTCCAGCTCTCCTTTTCTAAGCTTTTTGTAATTTTTTAATGCAGCCTAGAGATTTTCATCAACCAATGTATTTTTGTCCTAGAGAATGGTGGCTAAAATTAGGTCCTGAGCTGCTGAGGTCAGCTCCTAGCATTTGTTTATATAATATGAGTTACTGCCTTCATTGTGCTGAAGATGGTAGCAACCTCTGGAGGCAAGGAGAAAGGGTGGAAAAGAGGAGAAGAAAAGGGAATTGTGCAACTACAAAGTTTTTAGAATGGGCTAAATTTGGATGTGGGCTGAGTTATTTTTATTGTCAAGGTTCGTGACTACGTGACTGTGAAAGAAAATGTGTTTATGCTGTTGAATTTCTCTGCTGTCCATTCTGCTTTAGCTAAGTCTGGGTTAAAACTTGCATTTTTCTTCTTTCAGGAGAGAATATTGCATTAAATGAGTTGACAGGGCATATAGGGTTTTATGGTTTTTCCTTCCAGTGCTTATGGAGATCTGCTGGATGAATTTTATCTTCCTTATAGTAGTAAATTATTATTTATAGTATTACAGTAAATACCTGAAGAGACGGCTCAAAGTAAAAAATGAAGAATTAAAACCTAGAGCAAGGCTATGATAGTACTGGGTTGCAGATGATGGTAATTAATTGTGTTTTCACACCACCAGCATATCCCTGGTAGGGGACCAGATTATTTCATGTCATCCTGTGGTAGCCACCACTGTTACTTAGATGCAAGTAATTTAAAAGCAAACTTGTATTTTCTTTAATTGGTATTAGAGACATTAGTTGAAGTTTGTGGAGTTTAGCAGGCTCTTGGGTGGTGCTGAGTTTTCCCAAAGTTCCTTGAGGGCTCTGGGAGGCTGCACAGAGCATGGCCCCAAGCAGGAGGGTCAGAGGAGAAGTGAAATATTTTTGTTACAGCTTCTTTAAAGTTTTTTCTCAGTCTAGTAAAATCAGTTCCCAAAGGCTTTAAAATGTTGCCTTATTGTGGAGACCTGGGAGCTTGATGAGTTGTTGCCTTTTCCAGTGCAAATTAAAAAAAAAAAAAACAAACCAACAAATAAACAAAAATAACAACCTCAAAGTCCCCCTTGGTGTTTTCAGACACTGCCCCGAGGTTTCTGCTTGTCCTGTGGGAATTAACCACTGCCAAAAACTTTATTTTGTTTAGTTGTTCTCAGCTGAAGAATGGAACTGTTCTAAAAGGAATGGCTGAAACTGTTCAGAGTAGTTATTTGCTGTGTTAGATGTGTTGGACAATTTGGGGATTCTTACTAGAAAGGTTTCAGGGGAGTAGATCATCCTTTTTAACAGATACTGTTTGCTTCTTCCCCTTCTCTTGTTCAGAATGAAAACGTTTTCACAAATAACACTGAGATGGGATGACAAAACAGGGTGTGAAAATGACTCCGTTGTTCATTAATTGAAGAAGAATGGATCTGTGGAGCAAAAGTACATAGCACCCAAAATCTATCTTTGTCCCAACACAAATGCCCTGTTGTTCTGTGAATGGACAGAAGACAAGATGAGCTTTTTGTTCCACTGATGATTGATTTTATTTATTTATTTAAGCTATTAGGGCTAGTGTTCTCAAGGGGTGCTTAGTGATAGTATGGGTAGTGTATCCATGATTCATGTAATTATTTTTTTTCTTAGGTTCTTTCCATTTTAGTCTTTATCAGTTGGCATTGTGTGGCTTGTTAATTGCTTTTAACTATCTTCCATTCAGGAAAAAGGGAGGAAGGTGGAGAGATGTTACAGTATATTTTGAGGCAGAAGTATTTAGGAACGTTTTTGGCTGCTGTCCTTTAGATGTGCAGATCTCCATTCAACTTACTTGACTCAAACTGATGAAAGTTTTTGTAATTTAAACTTATATTATGCCAATATATATTGGCCTAATGTATGCTAAGCATACCAGTGTTTACAGCACTTTGCTGTCTATTTTAGAAGTGTGTTAGAAGTGCAGGGAAGTGCATGAAGCTGCTTTCTTGTTTCCAGATATGCATGCACGTGAGTACAGGGTGCAGCTTACTGATTTTAAAATAAAGCTGGGTGATTGCCTGGGCAATTTTGAGTTGTTTTTAACTCTGAAAAGCAGGGATTGTCAACTGTTAGAATGGCAACAAAGTGCTTAACCTCTGTAAGTGCAGTTCTAATTTAATACTCCCCTAATCCTATATTTGGGTGGATGTTTAATACACTCTTGAATTACCAGGTTTTGGAATGATCAGGACTTACACAGCCTATAGTATAGTTACTAATTCCAGCCCATTTGCCTCCAAACTTGTTTTTTAATGTGAAGGTGTTTATAAAGCAAAGTTTTCAGGTGTTTATAAAGCAAAGTTTTCAAACATCTGGCATTAAAACTGAAGTGTTGATGTTTCAGCTCAAAGACTTTGGGGATGCATAATGTTAAACAGTCTGTTTTCCTAAACATGCAAGTAGACATTTGTGTACTTTAAATGGCAGTAATTCAGATGGAGGCATAATGGGGAACGTGTTCTGCCCAGCTGAGAGAAGTGTTGGTCAGTTTTACAGGGCCACAACCTTAATGGATGCAAAGCTGCACAAGAAGTGACTGCTGCAAAACCTCCCATGTCATTGCATTTTGTTCAGCTTGTGTGATAAAAATGAACTTACTTGACAAGAATTCTAGGATTACAAGTTTTATGTTTTGTTTATAATTATGGAGACAGAGTTTAATAACATAAGGAGGAGTTTGAAAACAAGTCAACGTCAAAAAGAACATGTTGAAAGGATACAATTATTTTTACTGTATTGTGTCCTCAGGCAGTTATTATTTCCTGCAAAACAGCTTAACAAAAATTCAGTACATCTCTATCTAGCCATGTTTTATGTTTTATTCCTCCCTTTGTTTAGTGTCCCTGTTCTTGGATTCTTTCATCAGTTTCTTACATCTAGCATGGTCTCAGAGGGAATGCATTGAAGCCCTGGAGCTCTCTCATTTCAGTATTTTTTCTGACAGCTAATGTATCTACAGCCTGGTTTTCAGTTTGGAGTGGAAGAGGAGAGAAGAGGGGAGGAGGAGAGGAGAGGCAAGGCAAATATGTCCAGGGCTCTGGGGACACCTCAGAGCCTCTTCCAGTGCCTGAAGAGGCTCCAGGAGAGCTGGAGAGGGACTTGGGACAAGGGATGGAGGGACAGCCCCAGGGAAAAGGGCTTTCCACTGCCAGAGGGCAGGGTTAGAGGGGATATTGGGAAGAAATTCTTTACTCTGAGATTGCCCAGAGAAGCTGTGGCTGCCCCATCTCTGGGAGTTCCAGGCCAAGTTGGACAAGATTTTGGGATAGTGGAAGGTGTCCCTGCCCATGGCTGGGGAGTGGAATGAGCTGAGCTTTGAGGTCCCTTCCAACCCAAGCCATCCCATGGCTCTGTGATCTCTGTGATTGCAGGATGATGGGAGCTGGTAGGGGCTGTGGTGGCAGTTTGGATTCTGGGGCTGCTGCCTCTCACAGCTGGTTGGGCTGGAGGTGGCCCCACTTCACTCCCCACTTTTCCAGGCTGGGACACCAACCAGCCATCCCTTCTGGGGTGGCAAAACTGTCTTGGTGTTGCACCCACCCCAGGATTTTGTCTGTTGTGACCTGGTGCAGGGTCAGATGGCTTCAGCTCAGCCCTGTGGCTGGAGCTCCACGTGCCAGGATGGTCCCAAGGTGGTCGGATGCTCTCCTGCTGAGCAGGGACGCCTGGGAGAACACAGAGGCTTTGTTTACAAATTCCCCTCTCCCAGCAAACAAAGCAGGCTTGTTTAACAAACCCTCCACAAACAAAATGGACCTAAAATTAGAGTGCTTGGTTCATGAATGAAAGCTTACTATGAAAATAAACATTTTTAGGGACAATAGGAGAAACTTCTTTTAAAGCACACGTGTTTTGATGGTCTGGAATTTTTGTGCAGATACTCATTGATCTTTTGTGCAGATAGCTGTTGCTTTGGTTGCTGTTAAGGTTTAAGTTCTAACACATGCTTGGAACACTGGTAAAGTGAGCCTCTGTATTTATTTATTCAGTTTTTAATCTGCAGATGTAAGGGAGACAAGTGGGTTTAGATTTTTTGGCAGAGATGCAGTACTCTATCTTTGTAATACAAACTGTAGACACCGAAAGACTGAGATTTATCATTGCCCATTTTCCTCCTTCAGCTTTTTAGTCTGAATAACATGTTTGTGTGTGCATTGGGGATACATTACCATGAATTTCACAATATTCTTTAGTCGGGATCCTGCAAAAATATAGGTTTCACTAATGAACTTTTCTGTGCTGCTGTCTCTCTTTGTCCTACAACTTCACTCTTTTTCTCCTATCCTAAAGTTACTGTTAATATCTATTTGCCTGTATATGCCAGTGGTTTTGAGGTTGTTTCTTCAGTGCTGGGCTATGTGCATTTCAGTGTTGAATGACTAAAGATAAATTACTTGGCTTTTACTCAATTTTTCATTGCTGGGCTTAAAAAACTTGTCTGGTGTACCATGTATAGGTAGAAAGCCTTGAAGTTAAAAATCTCATACTGTTCTGAATTACTGGCTTCAGAATATTATTTCTTGTTCTTAGATGTATGAAAGCAGCTAGAAAAGAAAAAAGCTGGACTGACAAATTTTAAAGTGACCTTGTTTTTCAACATGATCTAATTGTGAAAAGTTTGAAAACCCCACATAGCATATCTTAATCTAAATCTGAATTCTTAATTAGGAGTATATTTCAACTTGTGAATATCAGTGTTTCACAATTTGCAAAGCTGTCAATTAGTCTGTTATTTATTATGTCTTGAAATACTCCACGGGCTGAGTCGGTAGCTGGGCATGAGAAGCATGAAATTATTTATTCAGTATAAGGCTACCCTCACCCAGACTTCCTTGGGAAGGTCTTATTTTCTTGCCCTCAGAGTCTGGATGGATTTTTGGCAAGTTCTCTTTTGGCTAGGTGTTTTTTAAATCCTGTTGGAGCAGGACTTTGGGAAGTCCAGGACAGGAGTGGTGTTCCAGTGGCGTGGATGGTGTGGGCAGTCACACAGGGACAGCTGAGCTGGAAAAGGGGGCTCTGAGTGGCATGAAGGGTTGGGTTGAGTTTTGGAAGGTTTGGGGCTCCAGGCAAAACTCCCTGCAGAGTCATTGGAGAGACACTGGGAAAGATGGAGAAAGCTTGGACACTGATGGACACTGAGGGAAAAGGGCTTGGAAGTAAGCACAGAACGCAACATCTCTGGAGGCAGACATGCTGGCAAAGAAGAGTCAAAAAGGTCAAAAATCCAGAGAAACTGGGTAGGAAGAGCAGGTTTCCATGTGCCCTGTTGGTGCACAGTCCTGGACAGTTTTATCCAGGAGCAGGGAATGTGCAGTTGGATGGAATTGTGAGAGCAATGCAGGAGTTGTGCATGAGTAAAGTGAGTAAAAAGAGACTTCATAGATACCTGAAAAATAATAGATAGATATTATAGATATAATAGAATATGCAGATATAATAGATATAATAGACCTGATAATAATAATTATATATATATAATATACCTATATTCTATAATAGAATATACCTGCTTTCCTCTTGTATAGTCCTTTAGAATTGTTGATAAAAGGGTGAGGAGAGTCAGGTTGGAGTTGAAGTGAGTCTCATGTCACAAAATAATTTCTTGTCATTTTCACAGAAGAATAAAAAACTAATTTACCTTGGTTCACTGTTTGGCACCTCATAACCACAGCCAAAGTTTCTATAAAATGAAAATAAAAGATTGTGCACCCCTCACACCCATTTCTATCATGCTGGTACTCTAATTCTGTTGAATTTCAATTTTCTGCTTCCCACTGCGTAGTCGTATAGTAAAAAAAAATTAAAACATGCTCACTTTCATTGAAATTCTCTAAATTTAATTTTGTTTATCTATTTTTTCTATTAAGTAAACGTGATGTGTGGTGTTGATAACTTTGATAACTACATAACAGAAGCCACTTTGACAGGGAATTAATTTAGTTTGCCTGTGGCAAATGTCCATAAGCTACAGATGAAAGCTGTTCTTGTAGATGTGACTCCAGCTAGTGAGGTATTAATGATGAATGTTTAATGAATTAATGAATGTTTAAAGCTATTTGATATCAGCGTGACAATTCTGTGCCTCTAAGGGTAAAGCACGGGTATGATCTATTAGGTTGTGCATATTTTTCCTGTGAATATTTCACCTTATATTAAATATAAGAAAACAAACTTTAACACTTAATTTCATACATTTAATTTAATGAATTCAAGAAATACTGTCAGTTTATGGCAGCCCTTCAAGAGAAGGATATGGGATCCACATGATTGAAGCACTCATTGCTTTTTCTGGTTATTTTTTTGTTGTTTTTTTTTTTTTATTCTTTTGCTTCTTCCAGCTGCCAAAATAAACTCCTTTTGAGATAGACCTAAGTCAACAGAGTTGGTGTGTCTCTAATGAAGCATTCTTCTTGAGGCCCCCACTTGGATTTTATCTTTTTGTCATAGTTCTTGTTAATCTCCCTTTCCAAGTTTAATGCTAGGGTCTCCTTAAGAATGTCTGCTGCAGATTCAAAGTAAACAAGGTCCATTTCAGTAATCATATGATTTTTATTCCCTCAAACACTTTGATTTTTTTGTAATAAAATGGCAATTAATATTACTTTTTTTTTCCCCTGTAATATACTTTAAAAATATCAAGTTGTTGAAAAAGTTGGCTAAAATTCAAGGAAGCTAATAGCCTTCAAATGTACAGGCTTAACTCTTCTTTATTACTGTTTTTCACTGAAGTTTCTCAAACTGTGCTGCTTTTTTTAGCATTCTTGAGTAGCCTCTCTACAGATAAGACAGATTCTGGCTTCCAGCTCCAGAACAATCTGTGTGGTACTGTCTTTAATTAGCTCATTCCCAACTGAATTTTAGATTGCAATTTCCAGTAAATGTTAGCTGCTTTTATATATTTTATTTACAGTCACAAAGTCACTTTTCCTGTGAAGTGTTTTGAACACACAACCTTTTGAGTTCATAGGGAATCTCAGTCTCTAAATGTGCACAAATCCACCTTGAATTAGAAACATTCCTTGGAATCTCAGTCTCATGTGGATGTTGCTGTTCTGCCAGTTTAGTGTCACTGTACTAAATATTAGTGCATGGGAGAGATAAAATGGCAATATTTGAAGCTATGGAAACTTTTCATATTCTGAACAATATTCTTAATATTCTAATGTTCTTAATATTCTGGTGGCAGAATTCCATCCAGTTGAGTTTTCCTGTAAGTACCATCTCATATCAGCCTTTTTTTTTGTGTACATCAAACACAAAGCTTATGCAACAATATTGAAAGTTAAACTTTGTTTCAATAGTCTGTTTTAATAAAATACCATTGTGTATAGCACAGATTAGGAGATAAAAACAGGGGGAAAAAAGAAAGGAACTTTGGGAAATGTTAAGAGTGCAAAAATAGACACATCATAGTTTGGTGATGTAAAATTATTTAGGAAATAGGCTTTAAAAGTGGCCCTAACTTTGTGTAAGCTCCATACTTGTAGTATTTATCTTTGTTTCTCATTTTCAAGAGTTGTAATCAAACTTATCTGTGATTTGGATATTATTATTTCAGTTTTGGATAAACAGTAATCCTAGGGCAGCTCAGAATCCACAAATTTGCTGTTGCTCTCATCAAAGGTCTGGTACCCTTGGTAAATAATGCACTTTATTGATCTTGAAGGGACCATTTTGTAATGTTTGTACTGTTGGCTCTGCAGTGTGAAACACCATCTCCAGGGCAAATTCAGCCTGATGGGTTTCATCTGAATTGTGACTGCTACTGAAATCTTAAGAATCACAAATGTAAAATTTGTGGGAATATATCTATCCATCTTTCTTACTGAGAGTAAGAGGAATGGAGTGGGAGGAGGCACAGATATTTCATGTCTTGTGTCTGAATTAAGAAATCTCACTGTACCTGGACACCCAGTGGTTTGAGTAAATCCCTAAGCGCAAAGAACAGGAATATAAAAGATTGACAATTACAAATCTTTAAATTAAATTTTCATAAGTATTCATGTAAACATGTGTGTGTCTATCTAGTCATCAAATTTTTATGATGTAATTCCTGAACATAAAGATATTTTTTTTCTCTTTTCTGCAAGCCTTATCACTAGATTTATTCCAGACCCAGTGGCTTTGATGCTGTGACTTTTAAGAGAGTGGCTTTAGTTGCTTAGAACAAAGACAAAACTCTCACTTTACTGCTCTTTATAAATGACAAAGGACAAACTCTTAGCAAGAAGTCTTGGAAGAGAGAGCAGGGCTGGAAAGTGGCTGTGAGAGGATGCCCAGAGCTGTGTCTTATCTCCAGCTGCATTCCAGGCTGATAAGGCAGAGATGATGCAGCAGCCCTCTCTAAGGCTCTCGACCATGCTAATTACTGCTCACTTTACAGCTTGAAACCAGAATTATCTCATTGATGAATACAGTGGTGTGAGAGAGGAGACCTGTTGGAGTGTGGGCATGGATGTGGTTTATCTCCAGCAGCACTTTGTTGGTTTCTTGGATGCTGTGGATGGAGTGTTTGAATATTAATGTGCCGCAGGTTGTAGCTTGGAGCTCAGCATAAACACCCAGAGCCTCCCTTGGCCTGTTCTACTCAGTGACTGGAGGGAAAGATAATATTGGCATAAAAAAGGAGGAAGAAGAGCTGCACAGACTTGGAGACTAAAGGGGAAAAGGAAAAAACCATCAAAACCTGTCCCAAATGTTCCCTTTTTGCCTCAGTGGAAAGCAGTTTTTTCTCTGGCAGCCCATGAGCCTTTTCAGACACCTGTTGGCTGTTTCCCAGTATCAAAAACAAGCTTGAAAGTGTTCAATATTTCAGATCATTTCTAGGAAAGAGGACAAGGGGAAAGCAGCTATTTGGAGTGTACACTAAGCTATGGAGATAGCAAAATCCAAACAATTCAGGAGTAGCACGTGTTGGGAAAACAAAGAAACAGTAAAAGTTTCTGAAGGTGTTTTGAGGGGAGGAGAAGCATTTCTTTAAAAGTACTTCTTTGCAGAGCACCTTAGGCAAATAAAGTGGTGAGATTTACCTTCAATCTCAATGAAATTTAAAATAAACTTAATTTAATTCCACTTTTGTGGTGGGTTAAGAACATGTAGGTAGTTAATAGCCAGATAATTACATGATAATTGTAGGATAGTGAATGTGAAACTTGGCTGCCTTCCTTTTTGACTTTCAGTCATTATTTTAATCTGCTTTACACTCACCTGAAATATTCTGTGTACCTGGGGGACACTATGAAAACCTTGTGAAATGCTTTTTTTTTTTTTATATTTAGTGAAGTACAGCCAAGTATAGTCAATAATTGTAGGAAGTTATTTTGTTTGACGTGTAGAAACAAATGTCAGAACTATTTTCACTTTGGGTTTATCATCAGTTATTACTCTTAATACATTACATGGACTTGGGAAATAAATAAAAAAGAGGTGCAAGTTAGCAAATTATTTAGAAATTTGCTTTGAACAGTCAGTTTAAACATCACTGAGGAACATTTAAAAAGACAATTCAAAGTAATAGTGATGTAATTAATGGATCTAGATAAATGTTTGCTGTAGATGGCCTTACAGGTCCTTTCCAGCCCAAACCATTCTGTGATTCCATATTTCTGTTGGAAATACAACATCAAATTATATTTACATTTCACTTACAGGAATTTGGAGATTTACTTTGGAATTTCATATTCCAAAAAATTTGTGAGAAGGTGGGTGTTTGCTCTGAGTTTCCATGTTTGAGGTGCTTTGGGAAGCACCTTATAGCTCCCTGGCTGCCTGTAAAATTCCCATTACACAGATTTTGTGATGATGTAACTAAATGAGAATGAACACCTCTTTCAGAAGAGCAAGGACTGGCACTTCATGTACTCGAGTTCTGTGAGCTGCAAAATAAATTCTGGCTATTATTTGTAACATCTTTTAAGGATTACAACACATTATTCTTTAATGAAACAGAAAGGTGGCTAAGCTCTCAGGAATGCAGCTCTGGGATCCTAAAAATGTGGAGTCCATAATTATTTCAAAGTTTGCAGCTTGGACAAACTCAGCTTGTTTGATGCTGGCACTGCAGTTTCAGGCAGCCTGGTGAGATCCAACTTGTTAATTCAGTTACCCAGTGATGTAACCCCTGTTTGGTGTAGATTTTCTTGTAAGCTGAAGACTTTTTGATGATAAAGGTGAAGTCTCCAGCCATGTCTCCTGGATACACAGAGCTGCTTGCCTCATTCTGTGCCTATTGCTTACAGGTTTTTTGTTTGTTTAAAAAGATGTTCAAAACAGTGACTACGAGGTGGGAGTGAATTTGTGGGGGCAGTTTTGGGGCAAGGAGGGGTGGGATTTTGTTGTTTTTGTGAAGTCCTTTAGGCCTCACACAGCTGGATGCCATGTGAGAGAGAGGCTGGAAGCACAGAGGGGTTGGGATGTGCAGCTCTTGTCCGGGCTGGCACTGCCCAGCCGGGAGAGCACAGCAGGTCAGGTTACCAGCCAAGGGCTCTCCTGGGCATCCACAAACTCCAGTTCTGTTTGTGGAATGAAATCAGGGAGCAGGGGGCTGTGCAGCACTCTGCTGGGGCTGCCAGGCCTTGGCTTTCAGGGGAAAAGCTGAATGCCATAACCTGTGGTGGGCAGTGCTGCCCAGCTCTAAGGGGTCACTGTTGATCATTTGGGGTTGATTTGTTTGTGTAGCCAGAGCTGTTCTTAGGCAGCTGGCTGGAAATGGAGTCTTAATTCACTTTTAATAAAAGATCAATAGCTTTATTGTGAAAAAATAGAATACAGATGTAAACTGTACCTGGTAAAAGAATTAAATGTGAGTTTAACCTTCCTGTTTGGTTTTTTTCAGTGCTACTGGTGCTTGACCTTCATTTTTGAGACTATTGTCTTTCTTGGTAGTTTTACATTTTAAGTTTTACTTAGACTACAAAAACAAACTCTGCTGGTGTTTTTCATCTCAAGTGCTTACCAAATCCCTCAGATTTTGCAAAATATTTTAAAAGTAATCTCCAGACTAAAGTCTCATTAAAACCTTTGCCCTTCCTGTAGAACAAAAGTTCAGGGAAGTTCTGGCTGATTGTAATTTGAAAACTGTAAAACAAAAACCATCATGGTGTGAAGTATTAATTTAGGCTTGGCAGTCTCTCTGTAAAATTTATTTCCAGAAGCTTCCAATTAAAATGCAGCATGTCTAATTGTATAAGGGAAAGCACCTTGAAGGTTCTCTCTTTTTTATTATGTAGGAAGAAAAATGCCACACATACTAGTGACAATAAAACATCTTGCAGGTATTTTTTACTAAAAACCAGTCACATTTATGTTGCAATGTGTTGACTTGGTAGAAGGAGCCATATGCTCAGGAATTTCTTAGCCATACTAATTTTCAGAATTGTTTTTTAGCCAAGCCATTTGATAGATTAGTCAGATATTTATCTTTTTGTATGTTTATCT
Source organism: Molothrus aeneus (assembly GCF_037042795.1). Classification (NCBI taxonomy): domain Eukaryota; kingdom Metazoa; phylum Chordata; class Aves; order Passeriformes; family Icteridae; genus Molothrus; species Molothrus aeneus. The sequence continues at coordinate 31,472,496 of NC_089653.1, read as the reverse complement.
AATCTTTTTGTTCCTTTAATCTAATTTGTACCTTTAATCTAATTTGTACCTTTGTTACACATTGGGTTGTTATGCTCCTTGAACAATGCAATTTAAAAGGTTTTCCCCTGTGGCTCTTTGCCCTGTTTCAAAGGAAAAAAGCAAAATTGGGAAAAGGACAGGTTAACCAGGATGGTTAAAGGTATGGAATACCTCACCTCATAGTGCTGTAAAGAATTTAATTCCCTTCAGTCTGGTGGAGATAGCACAGAATGGTTTGGATTGGAAAGGACCTTGGAGATCGTCCACTCCCATCACTTTCCACTAGACATGGAGTTTTTAAATTCCAAAAACATTTCAAAAAAGCAAATTTTGTGTCTTGGATATTTCTTGGCAAAATGTAGATGCAGAGAGAGAAATATGTGCAGTTGTTTTGTATCGACAGAGTTCATTTCATCTGCAGGTGGTATTGGGTTTGAGAAGCTGAAATCTGAGACAAGTGCTTGGGGATGGTCTGTATGATGATACTTTTTGTTGAAAGTCTTGTAGTTAAATATTCCCTGCATGGTCTGGACAACTTAAACAGTTCTACTATGTTAGAGCTTGTGTATAATGAGATAAAAGAAAGCAAAATGTTTTCAGTTGTGAACTCTTAGCATAGACAGAATCACTTCTGAAATGGATGCTGACTTAATCTGAAGCCAAAGAGAAATGATTTTCAAAATCAGTTTTGCAAATCTGATTAAGTTCTTCTGTGATAAATCCCTTTGCAGCACTTCCTTTTAGGAGATCCCCTTTCTATTTTGGATTTATGTTGGGTGTATGCTGCAAATCAATATTAAGAATAAGAAGGAATATAAATAGTATGCTCAGAGGCAATTTATTTAGATGATGTAAGTACTTTAGAATGAGTAATGAAATTGGAACATTTTTCTTGAGGTACAGATGCTCATGTACATGAGGCAGAATCTGTGTGGGTTCTCACGTTTAGGTGGTTTTGCAGTCCAGGAATAAAGGGAGAGAGGAAAAGGGTAGGAGGTGGATTTGTTTGTAGTGGTTTATTTTCAAATACATAAATATATTGATTTTAAATATAAGCAAATCTGAGGTTTTAAGTATTCTGAAGGAAGTAAGTAAATTGAGAGTAAGTGCTTATGGAAAGGGTGGGGGGAGGCAAAAGCCCTCAGAAATATTTTCATTTGATGTAATGAAGTCCTGTGGGTTCCCTTTTTAATTCCCTCAATATAGACACAGTGCAAACACTGTTCACACTCACCTGGGCACGTCCTGGGTTCCCCTTCCTCTCTGGGGTGACTCATGGGATGTGGGTTTGAGCAGCAGAGTAAATAAAACATCTCTACAGGAGAACTTTCTTCTTCTGGTGGGTTTGGAAACACTTCTGGGGAGGGAGGATATCAAAGAGAACCAAGGGCTTCTTTCATTTTTGCCTCTGGTTCCACTGAGTGTCCTGGGTCACTGATGTGTCACCCCCACAGCCTCCTGTGCATCCAGGGAAGTTCATTAACAAGCTCCTAAATTTTGGGGTAAGAAAACATCTAAAGGAAGTCATCTCAGAACTATTTTTTCCCTTTCCTCTCCAAATTATGGTGTTTTGATGCCCAAAATAAATATTGAATTTTGAATATTTGAATATTGAATATTTATTTTTAAAATTATAACCAAACTAGTAATGCTGCAATGCAGTTAATTTTAGAATTCTGTAATATTACAGAAGGAAGTGGGAAATTTGGAATAGGGCTGCATAGTGACTTTCATGTGTGGGATTCACAAATGTGATAAATTTCAAGATGTGGGAGCAGGATCTCAGAAACTGAGTTCCTGGGCTGTCTTTTCTTAGAGCCATGAGTTAAATTCATGCTACTAGGAAAGATTAATTTGCCACTTGTATTTTCTGTGTTCAAGCAACAGCTCTGAAAGACAGTTCCTTGGCTATTTCTGCCTTCTTGGCCAGTTGAGAAAATGTCTTTAAATCAACAAGTAATTATGTTCAAATTTTTTAAAAATATGACTGAAAAGGCATATTTTTTCCCCAAGTCCTTAAACTGTTTCATCTGGGTAATGATGATTAAAAGTTCTTTAAGCACTACCTTCACACAGCTTTCAACTATTTCTGTTTAGAGAGCATAACATTTCAAAGTGGTTTATTTTAAAATGTCACTTCTATTCTCTGGCTTTAGAGGATTTTCTAGGGCCTTGAGGTTTAAGTTTCTGAATGGAATTGGAGGAATATTGTTTTAATTTAATATAAAAATTTGCCTTTAATTAAAAAAAACTCCAACAAAACAACAGTAGTAGTTACAAGTCAGTCCTGGATATTTTGCAAATGAGATAATCAGTCAGACAGACCTTTTCAGAAATCTACCTCAGGTATTTGACAAGGCTCAGCATGAAACTTGGTTATTTTTATCTTTTTTGCACAGACAATGGTGACTTTTTATCACAGACAATTCTTGTATTTCCTTCTCAGCTGTTTACTCTTGGTGGGGAATATTTTTAAAAGTGAATTTTTCTTTAAATATCATGAAGAGTTGAACAGTAAGAGCATGAAAAGAACTGAAAATTTTTGGTGGCTCTGATTCTCCAGAACTGGGTGTTAGTGCCTAAAGGTGTCCCTAAAGAAATGTCTTCACCTCCAGGCCACAGGAACTTTGTGTTGTCCCTTCCAAAACCTTGCTCAGCTTCATGGAAAGCTTTCTTTTAAATCAACTTCATCTTAAGATGATAATCTTAATTTTTTTTAATTACCCATTTAATGTCATTGACGTGAAGAACTCTTAATGGCATCACCTGGAAGGTGACTTCAGATAATGCCCAGTCTTTTAATTTTTAATTTGTATATTTAAACCTTTTCATTCTCTTTACTGTATGACTGTTTTTCAAGCTGAGATGTGTAATGAGTTTGCAAGTGAAAAATTAATTTGCTATTGCCACCATATGGTTGTGAATGTTGAGAGTGTTTGGATTGCATGAGTAATGCCTCAAAGATAGAATTTTGACTTAAGTTATAGGCTGCTGAATAATCTTATTTTAAATCAGATGAAGATCTGATTAGGGGAGGTTATTATTGCTGAGGTGGTGATTTTCTGTGTAGCTGGAGGGAAAATAATTAAGGCTGTTTAGTTTCTGGGAATGTCTGTAAGAATATCTTCTTAATAAATCAACTAAAAATAGTAGAATTTCACTAATCATTACCTGTAAGCTAATCCAGGAAAAGCTCCATGAATTAAAGTGTTATTATTTAAGCAGCAATGAAATAAATGCTCCATCACTAATGTAATAAAAACAGCATCCTGCTTACTGTTCAGTGGGGTTTTTCTGTTAGATTTTTTTTCTTTTTGGTCTCCATTATTTGGTAGAATTACCAACACTTGAGATGAGCTGCTTTTGGAGGTGCTGAGTTTTTTAGTGCTGGCCCCAGCTCAGCAGAACTCCAGAGAATAACTTAAATACAGAGTTCCAGTAAGCAAAGCCAAAACTTTCCGAGTTCATCTTGGATATCATGGAAGTGTGTTATGTTAATTTTACATTTTCATCACGTGCCAAGGTTGAGTTTGTGCTCCTGAGATGGTGCTGAAATGACTAAAGCCTGTGATTTCACTGAACACTCATTTGGTGTAGATTAGATTAAAAACTATTCTTGCTCTTTGGAAAATCGCGTTGTAGCCAAAGTTCTCGTGCAACTGATATGACTGCTGTCTTTTTGGTGTCTTTTTTTCCATTTTTTTTCCATTTTCTCCCCTTGGCAGGGTCAGTACAGGCCCTCTGACCTGCTGTGCCCTGAGACCTACGTGTGGACACCCATTGAGCAATGCCTGCCCCTGCTCGAGCGCTCCAAGTACTCGCGCTTCAACCAGGATGGAAAAGCAGGTGAGGCTGCACAAATGAAATAGCTCTGATTTGCCTGTCTGCTTCTAATAAATCAGAATCATCTGCTGCTGAAGCAGCATGGAAATCTTACCTGTAAAGGATAAAAAGTGTGCAATTCACATCTCCTGCAGCAAACGTTTATCTTTTAAGCAATGCACATTTTAAGTATATTCTGTCCTATAGGCTGTAAGTAGTTCAAAATTAATACATATTGCTGCCTTTCAGATTATTTTCAAATTGTATTTGCTATTCTGGGCATGAACAAAACCAATAAAATAATTGTTCCTCGCTTGCATTCCTGTTGGATGAATGCATAAAGGAATTAAATTGGAATCAATACAGGGGAGTGGAAAGAGTGGAAAGGCTTAAAGGCATCAGGTGCTTTTGTTAAGAAACAGAGTGGCAGATTCAGCTTCAAAATCAATTAAACATTCAGTTTAATTGGTGTGGGTATGAAGAACACAGTAAACAGCAGAAGCACCTTAAACATCTTGACATAATGTGATATAGTTTTACACATTGTGTAAAACAGGTACTTAGTGATTTACCAGTACTGACTGGTTGAAGTTGTTACTGACCAGAGCACAGTGCAGTGATGCTACTGGAAAACAAGGCAATCACATGAAAAAAATCATTAATTTGCTTTAGTTACTCACTCTGTGGGCCAATGGCAGGCCCCAAGGGAGCTGTGTTAGACCATGCTCAGTGTGGTGCTTGGGGGAAAAGGAATAACTTAACTTTTGCTATTAATTGCAATTTGTTGAACATCCTCTTTTTGAAGGTTTTTTCTCCTGTGAGTAACATTTGAGTGTGGCTGTGATATTATTCAGAGATGTGTGGCACTATTCAGGTTAAAAGGACTGTGGTTTGTTTCTAGACACCTAACACAGATTCACCAGAGTCTCAGCATTCTTCAGCAGCTACTTCTTTCTTTTTGCATGTTTTTCTTTTTACTATTTTTACTTTTTTTTTCTGTTTGATCTTTTTACTTTTTACTGCAGTTTAGTAGGATTCCCATGGCAGTTAACTGCTCAAAGGGCAGGATGCAGATAAATTAAAGGAATTAAGCTTAAGCAGGACTGTGAAGTTCTAGAAATGCTGTTGAGTTCCTTGCATTTCCTCACCCTCTGCCTGTTACTTGGTTGCTCAATAGAAACCCTAAGAAGAAGAAGAAGAACTACAATAGCAAGGTTCAAATAAATCCATCATTGTTAGATTGGTGAGGAGAAATTGGAAAAAAATTACAAAATCAGGAGGAATAAAGGAATGATTTTGGAGGCCAGTGATGTTTGGGAAACTTTTGGTGTTCAGAAAGGAGAGAGTGCTGAACTGGTGCCTGTGAAGGTGTTAATAACCCTGTGCCAGCAGAGGGGCAGCATCTTGTGGATGGTGTGAAATCCCTGTGGCATAGCAGGCGTTTGGAAACCACAGGAAACAAAGCTCTGCATCATTATCAGCCCAGAATATCTCACTCCAGACACTACTGGAGCTGGGGCTTGTGTCCTGTGGTTTAAGGAAATTAAAACATAGCTGCACGTTGAGATGCTCTGGGCCTGCTGGGAGCTCGTGGGCTTTGGGGGTTTGGGTTGCTGCTCAGAGGAAGCCATTTCTCACCAGTGAAATCCTCATTCTTTACTCTCTCCAACAGTCACTAATACCAGTTTAATGAAGTTACAGTGAATTTTAAAAAGAGCAATACAAATGATGGTGTGCTTTATTCCCCTTGAATCAGCTTTCTGTGGCACTGTCTGTAATGGTGTTTGTTAAGTGGGGCATGATTTATCAGGAGTGGGACTTCCAGCACTGAAACCCAGGGCAATAACCAGAGCCAGTAAACAACTGGGAGAAATGGTGTGGCTTTCATTGCTGCCTGGGGCAGTGAAGCAGTCACTGGCAATGGCCATCTTCTATTGCTGTCTGGAATGGCAGAAAATTTGGGAAATACTGTCTCATAATAATTTGTTCATAATTAGTATGAGACACAATTCATGTTTTCAGCATTTTCTGAATTTTTGAATGTGCTTTCCTTTAAAAAAAATCATAAAAATTTACATAATAAATTTACCAATTGCAGGTTCAGTAGAGTATGTTATGTGTTTTGATCTTTCAAGCCTCTGTAGTATGAAAAGGATTTTTGAGTATCCATAGGCATTACATTGCAGAGCTCCTTCTTAAATAAAATCTACTTTTACTTTTCTGGAATAAAAATAAAAAGATACTCATAAAAAGTGGCTTTTTATTTTAAAGCATAAGAAAGTATCAATTTACATAATTCATGCCGTGGAACATATTCTTCATTTTTGTTCTGTTCGCTTTGAAAAATTAAGAAGACCTGGCATCATCTTATAAATGAGAGAGATTAATGAAGATTCTGATATTAATAACCAGTAGCCAGGCATTTATTTAGAACTGAGTAGTTTGTGAGGTGGTGCACTAATGGAGGGTTTGGATACTGATGCAATCTGGAAATTGAGATAGTGCTGAACTTTATTTAATGGCCATCAGCTGTAAGTGCAGATGGAGATAGGCTCAAAAAAGAAGAATTAATTAAAAGGTTGCTCTGCAGGTCAGTGACTTTGATAACACATCAAAGTGATGAGCAGAAGTCAGTCACATGATAGCATTTGCTGAAAATACTCCTGGCCATGGTCTGCCTGCCACACCCATTGACTCCCTCCCAAAACTGCTCCTCAGGGTTTGACTTCATTGGAGTCTTCCCTAACAGCTTTACCCATGAAATAAGAGCTCTGTGGAAAGATCTATAAATCATTTATTTGGTATCCTGGCAATATTTTTGTCCTTCCACTTTCCATTTTCTAGACTAACTCAGTGTCGTGTTTTCTCTCTTTCTAATATCTGTTGAGATTTTCAGTTTGTTGCTCCTGGGAGAAGTCTGGGAAAAATATCTTCATGGAGCAAAATATCTACTTTTGGGATGGTTATTAAATTAGTGGGAAACTTCAAGTCTTTCTTCCCATCAGTGCTGGACTGTCAAGATGTTTAAAAAGCAACTTCAGATGAGGGCAGATACAATCCCAGTCTGAGAGTGGTGGCTTCAAAGCCTTCATAGTTACATGACTGTGTCACAGAATGTGGGGTGTACTTGGTGAAGCCAGGGTGAACATGGGGCTGTTACCCAGGTGAAAAAGCTTTATCCAAATTTTTAGGCATGGCCCACAGCAATCTCAGTGATGGAAGCTGCTTCCCACCTTCCTGTGTCTGCAGAAATTGTGTGAGCAGAGCTTTGAGAGCTGTACTTCAAAAGGACTTCAGTGCTTTTTCTGTCTTAACCATTTTGTTTGCTGAAGTTGATAAATTGGCTAAGCTAATACACATCTGTTCAACTTCCTGCAGATCTAATAATAGAGTGAAATCAAAATGGCACCGAATGGAATACATTAATTAAAATGAAAGTATTTTCTTCAGCACATTAAAAAAAAAAAAATTGCACATAACAAATGCATAACACAGGCTTCTCTGCCCTTGTGTGTTCTTGGAGACAAGACACTCTTTGCTCCAGAGGGTATGGTTAACACAAACCATGATGGATGCAAAAGGGTGGGATAAAGGCAGAGAGAGGCACTTCTGGGTTTCCTGGTCAATTATGATAGTAGACTAAATTATAGTCTATTAATAGACTAAATAGTATTAGACTGAACTGACCTTTTTGTAAACATTGCCGTGAAGGAGAGTTTCAAAGAGAGGGATCTAAGCAAGTTTCTTCATTGTCTTTCAGAGTTTATAGAGAAATCTTTTGCAGTGTGAGAGTTGTAGGAGAAATTAAGAATATGGAGAGACACATAGCAGTTTCCTTGAAAGCATAAATTTGTCTGGGATAAGATGCTGTAGTCAGAGGTGGAACTGCAGGCAGATTGCTGCCTGCAGGTGCTAGGGGTGAAGATGGACTGAAGCAGAGTGAGGGAAGCTTTACAAGTGAGGATCTCTGATGTGATCAGGGTGTGGGAGCTGGCAGAGACATGGATAGAGGATGGGAGGAATTTTGCAGTAGTTCATGCAGGTAGCACAATGAGAAGAAGGGCTTGACAAGAGCAAGAAATGAGTGGTGGTAGGATTCAAACTTGAGCATCTTACTAGGTATTTGTGGAGGTGTGAAGGGAGGCTGCTATTTGGATACACCACCTAAAGAGACTACAAAGCCAAATGATTCAGCAACCACCTTCCACTCCTTGCTGCAGACCAGGCTTTGCATCTGCCACCTCTGCACAGCACTGTGGACCTTTTTTCTTCCAGCAGAGTGGAAGAAGTGAAGTCCTTAGCAGAGCTCAGGCTCTAAGCTGTGTCCAGCTGGTGTGAGCCAAAGTGACGATAGGCAGTGGGATCCAGAGGAGAGGATTTGTCTGTTCTGTGCTTTCCAGTGCTCAGACTGCTGCACAAAGGACAGATGTTGACATCCAAAAAGCTTTTGAAATTGCCCTGTGTTCACATGCAAGCCTTAGCCATGAGAATAAAACAAAAGTTAAACCCAAGCCAACACTAAGTCCTGGAACACCACACAAGGCTATGGAGAGGTCAGAAAACCCTCACTTCACACTCACAAGAATCACTATAAAAAGCCCATTCCATGTAATTCCTCCTGAGTTCATAGGAGATCATTCATTTCTGAGTTACTGAACTAAAGAGAATTACTTCAGGTTTCCAGTCCTTCTCTGTATTAATCTCATAACATTTATTATATGTTTTTACCAGATTTTTAAAGCTTTTAGCTGAAAAAACTGGTTTTTTAGAAATACATCTTTATATGTATATTTATCTATCCTGCTCGTAGTAAAATGCAAAATAGTGAAATGCAAAGTAAAATACTAGAGTAGCAAAATGCAAATAAAAATCCCAGTATTTAACAACTTCTGGATCCTCTTAGTAGTGATTGCATTATCTTAATGCTTCTTTCAAGCAACTGAGTGTTATTAGTTCTAGTAAATAAAACTTAAATAAAACCAGAAATCTACAGGCATGTGCAGTTATACAAAACTGTTTATTTTAAATGTATGTTTTTGTGCATAATGCTTCCACTAGGAAAACAGTTTGTCACAACTATTTCAATAACTATAATTTCTAGTGTTATGTTTTTAAAACATTTAACGTACAATTCTTTAGTGCACTATGATACCAAAGAGTATTTCAAACAGGTTTTATACTTATTGTGTATTTGAACACAAGTATTTTACTGACTTTTTTTTCCCATCCAGTACAGAGACTGTTTAATTTTACAATATATTTTAAAAAATCTAGTATGTTGGTGTGATAGTGGTGTTGTTCCCCTCCTCCTTTGAACAGAAGAGCCACGATCACATATTTATGTCCTGTGAGTGAACTGTGGTTGCCATTTGGTCACGTCTCAGAGTTCAGGTCCCTGGCAAAGGGCTCTGTCTCTGTGGGATGGATGCAGGCAGAGGGATTTGGGTGTAGGCAGAGGGATTAATGCAAAGGCCAGGATGTGTTAATGTTTATAAGGGTGGTGTGATGCAGATTAATGGTTACAAGGATAAATGCACTGAACTTCTCGAGAGGATGAAAATGTGGTCGCAAAACTGTCACAGATGGAAAACATTAAACCAATTGTTCAGAACTCTGCAATCATCTGATTTGGGAGAAATTGCTGCTTTGCTCTGCAACAACTGCTGCTTATAATTTATTTTTTTTTAAAGATAGTGTTGTGTACTTCAGAGAGTTGGGAAACAGTTTAAATAAACTCTGATGGATCACGAACTAAAGTCTTCTAAAGAAGTAACTTTCCACTATTATCACAGCTATAGGTAATAAATTTGAATTCTGTAAGAAAAAGAAATTGAATTCTGCAAGAAACAAGACAGACATCCCAGTTCTTTCTAGCAGCTTCTCTAGAACAGACACATCTTACAAGTTTCTCTGTTTCTAATTAAGTTCATGAACACTTTGAGCCATCAGACTGCATCTTTCTAAATCCAGTGTGATCTTTGAGTGTACAAGATGTTTAAACAATGAAGATAATGCCAATAAGGTGTAGCCAGGCACATTTTTCCCTCACTTTTTACTGTGTTTGGATTAAATTGAAATGATTGGCATGGGGTTTTAGCCTCATATGCAATGCTTCTGTAATACAAAGGAAATGTTATTCTCTTAATTTGTGGGTCCAAAGCAACTGCCACAACGTGAATTGGTATCGGGGTTAGAAAATGCAAACTTTAATAAATATTTGTGATTTAAAAGTTTGGATTGCTTTTAACATATATGTAGCAGACTAAACCAGTGCCCCTCGAGCAGCATAATTGTCTGACTTCTGGTGTGGTTTGTGAAACCTTTGGCTTGGACTGCAAAATTCTCAAAAATGTGTTAATCCACGATGACCATCATAGAGATTGTGAAACAAATGGATGTATTTTGGAATTCCTTTTTTTTTTGGTGTACATTCCTTGAAAAATTAAGATATCTTGGCATACTTCCCTTCTCTTTGTGTTGAAGAGATGATTCTTAGATGGGTTTATGCTCAAGATACTCTTGAACCTTTTGAATGTTGTGATATTTGATTTTCCAGCAGAATAATTCTGCTTTAACTTTTTTTTTTTTTGGTAAAGTTTCAGAAGAATGTGGGGAAAGGCAAGGCCTGCCAAATCCTGTAGAAACCATTTTCCATATGCAGAAGGTGTTAGAAGCACAAGAGCAGAAATTAAAAGTTCAATAACGTGGGACAAGTAGAGCAATCGTGCAGATTTATTTCGTGCTGAGGACAATGAGTGTGTGGGACTGGTTTCCAAATGTGATAAAAGTTAACAGCTGTAATTAGGCCCAGGCACAGAGCAGCCATGGAAGGGACACCACAGGCATGTGCTGAGCCACACTCCAGCATCCACCAGGGAAACCTGTGCCAGGGTCAGACCTTCTGGAATGATCCTCGTGCACTCCCGGCTCTGGTGACATCATCCCAGCTCCTCACATGGAACCTAATTGATTCCATGTTTTAATTAATTTAGCCAGCAAATTGATTGCTGTAATTTGATTTATTTAGCTGATAAGCTACTGCCAATTCCTTCAATTTTTCCTATTTCATGGTAATATTTGCATTTGTAATTCTCAGCTTGACTCTTGTCTCTGGTTTTTTCCTCCTCGCATGTCAGTCTTAATGAGGACTTTGCCCTTCTTTTTGAAAAATCCTCTGGCTGCTTTCTGCCATGTTCACTTCTATGCAGTTCAGATATTTTAATAAATAGTATATAAGTCTCTTGCTCCTTCAGATTTTTTTCCCTATTTTCTCACCATTGTTTTGGAACTGTAACTCCTTAAAGCATTATCTCTAACTTTTGTCTTTTATACTGGCTTTTCATAGAAGAATGGTGTCATGGAATTAAATCCCATCCAATCCCCCGGCCATGGCAGGGACACCTTCCACTGTCCCAGGCTGCTCCAAGCCCTGTCCAGCCTGGCCTTGGGCACTGCCAGGGATCCAGGGGCAGCCTCAGCTGCTCTGGGCACCTGTGCCAGGGCCTGCCCACCCTCACAGGGAACAATTCCTTCCCAATATCCCATCTACATCCAACCCTCCTGCAGCTTTAAGCCATTCCCCCTTGTTCTGTCATCTCCACTATCATCAACATCCCTAATCTTTCCCATTTAAGATGCATTACAATTCTCAACCATTAATTCACAGATTTAATAATGTGTTTGATATGTCTCTCCCACCAGTAACAGAGTCATTTTGATTGTGTTCCTGAGATGACAGGTCCCGTGCCAAAGTCTCTGCAAAGATATCTGTGCAGTTTCATTCCCTGCTAGCCAGTGATTTAGAGTTGCTTTCATGTGCTCTTTCCAAGTGCTTGTTGGATTTTAACTGTGATTTTCCCTTCTCTGTGATTTAACTGTGATTTCCCTGTCTCTGAAGAGAAATTAATAACTCAAAATGCAGAACATTTCTGTGTTCTTTTAAATAGCTTGGATGCTTCAAGGAACAGAAAAGCTCAGCTAACAAAGGTTCTGAGAAGTGTGGAGGACACACATCTGATGCAGCAGAAAGCTTGGTCAGGTTCCTCAGTGCTGACTCAGAGTAAATAAAACTCCCCAGAATCAGAGCTGCGCATTAGAAATGCCCGTGGGGTCCATCAGAAATGGGTCAGGCCATGAATGAGCCTGTAAAGCTTTGACTTTGCCAGTTCTGATCTGCAAAAATGCCTTGTGCAGGTTGCTGAGGGCCTGGAGCTGCAGTCAGGAAAGCTGGGTTAGGGAGAGCATGCACAGGAAGGTGAGAATCAGAGATGTGAGAACATCTCACAGTGCCCCTGCCTTCAAAACAGAGTTAAACCTGTGCTGTGGTCCTGCTTTGGGCCCTTGTCAGCACAGTGCACTTAAACTGAAGGCAGTTGATTAGATAACCAAAAAGTGTAATTAAAATAGAAAAAAAATCCCAAACCCAAAGTGCCCTGGGTGTGCAGTTAATATTCTTAATTAGCAGTTCACATTCTCATTTCTCGTATTTGAAGTCATCAAGAACAATATTAAAGATTCAACTTCTTTTGAAGTGACTACTTCATTTTGTCCTCTGGAAGAACATCTAAAAGTAAAAGAAGTTATCTTTGTCAACTTGCCATTTACTAGATCATATTTTTTGCACTGCTTTTTTTTCCTAAAAAGCAAGTCCTTGGAGGAATATCAGTACCAGTCCTTGGTAGGACAAGAGGAAACAGCACTAAGTTGTACCAGGGGAGATTTTGGTTGGATATTAGAAGTTTCATCATGGAAAGGGTTGTCCAGCCCTGGAGCAGCTGCCCAGGGCAGTGTTGGAGTCACAGTCCCTGGAGGGTTTTAAAAGCTTTGTGGATTTGGCACCTGGGGACGTGGCTTGGTGGGTTTGACAGCGATGGGTTAATGGATGGACTTGATGGCCTTCGAGGGCTTTTCCAACCAGAATGATTCTGTGCTTCCATGATTTAAATCTTGTCCTTCAGCAGACATTTTCTAGTCACCTTTTAGTAGGTTAGAATAAATGTATTATATGAGAGCTTCTCAACTAAACCGGGAATTTCATGCACGTTGTTTTATGTGCGCCGCTCTTCGCCGCGGAGCTCCACAGCGTAAACCACTCGTAGGAATTCAGGCGCAAAGCCCAAAAGTTTGGGTTGGAAGATGCTTTTAGGATTTCTCCTCGTTGCAACTTCCTGTCTTTGCCCATTTGAAGGATCCCTATACCTTTAAAACTGTAATTCCCCTGCTTTAAGGATCATCCACAGTGTTTTGATACTTTACAAATGTGTTCTTTTTGATCAGTGCTTTCAAAAGTTCCTATTTTTTGTTAGAGTAACTGCAAAGATTTGGCTGATTGAGAATATCCTGAGCATTTTACTGTACTTCCTTTGTGACTTGTGCTTTCTGGTTTTAATTAAGAATTCTTTTCATTGGAATTTTTTTTTTGTGTTGTTGTTTATGCTTCATTTTAACTGTACTCTTATTTTGGTTTGAGTTAGTATTTTTGTACCCCAAGGCATAGGGGTCTTTAATATTCCTTAATGTATGAGTCTAGTTTGAAAGAAGCAATATGAGAAAAAGCACATTTTAGCTCGCTGTTTTATATAAATATGACTATTAATGGGTATTGCTGATTGGCCCTTTTGTTTTTGAGGATGACATCCTATACTTTGCTGGTGAACAAAAGAAATTATGCTTTAAATTGGGTAAGAAATGAGCTTAAATTCAAAGGTCAGAAAGATTTGGCTTCTGATTGCGGTGAAATAATTTTTGATTTCCAGTAATTAATATCTCCTATATTTCAGTCATAAAATTTGAAAAGTTAATGTGTTTCTTCCTTTTGCAGTTTCTTTGTTTTAAAATCATTGATCATTAACTGTGACAAGGTCATGTAAACCAGATGTAGCTTTTCTTTAAAAAAATATTCAACAAGGCTGTAGTGTTTCTCATAAAAATTAACATCACCATAGTGTAACCAGCAAGGGATGGTGCTTCTTTTTGCCATTTTTACACCTAGTTTGAAAGCTTGAGTATCATGGAACTTTTAATCTCCCTATAAATTGAATTTTAATTTTTTTTCTTCAATTGTAAAAACGGGAACATTCTGTTCATCTTTTTAAAACCATGCAAATCCTAAGTGCTTCAAAATTGAAAACTAAAAACTGCAAACAACATGAAACAAAATCTAAACCCCAGCACATCCATGGGCTGGAAATGCAGCAGTTGTCAAGTGTTTATCTTCAGAATTTTGTTCTGTGGATTTAATGCTTAGAGGTAAAATAATTCTTTTGAGATTCCATTTTTAAGCAAAATGGAAATTTAATTTGTAGTGTGAGTTTTGTTCATTGTCTACTTTTAAAGTGAATCACAGGTTTCAGCTAATGACACAGATGTAAATATTTTAATTTTTGAATTACTTGGTTCTTTGCCTTTTCCTTTCTTTCTTTCACTGTTTTATCCTGCTGTGATGGGGGAAAAAATCCAGGTTCTCTGTGTAGTATGGATGCAGAATAACAAAGTGATGATGGCCAAATAGTTTAATGATTCCAGGGAGTTGAAGGAATATTTAAAGAAAATTAAACTTATGATCAGAAACAGAATCATTTCAGAGTTTAGCAGGAGTACCACATTTCTTTTTGTGAGTTAGAAATGCCAGTCCTCAGTTAGGTTTCTTGCTAATTCTGAGTCCATTCTCTACAGAAAATATAGGAAATATTTTTCTGTGACTAATGTGGGTTGTTTTGGAAATTGGCAGTTGTCCTTTCTCCTATTTAGAAAATGGGAAAGTCAATACATTTGTCCCTTTACTTTTAATTATTTTTTCACTTGTTTTCCTATAAGTGGAAAAAAAGCACTTTAAAGGAAAGTTAGATTGCTTCCATCTCTAGATTATACCCCTGAGAAATGAAACAACGTCATTTTTGTGAGGAGTCTGTCCAAGGGGAGGAAGGCTCAAAAGAGGAGCAGCACAGGATGCTGCAGCTCAGGCTGCCCTTCCACATCACTGTTGATCAAAACCCCCTTGGCCCAGCTCAGCCTCCACCAAAAAGCTGGTTTAGTAATATTTTCTACAGAAACTTTGAGCCATCGCCCTTTTTCCAGCGTGGTGTTGGCTCTCAGGCTCCTGCAGAGCTCACTCTGCACTCCAAGTCTCACTTGCCCAGCTTTGTGCATGCTTACCCAGCTCTCTGAGCAGATGGAGCTGGTTTGCACTCCAGCTTATATTAGGGAGTAATAATAAAGCTTAATGCATGTGAAGAATAAAAATATTTGGATGTGAGCTTCCCCAAATAACGTTAGGAAAATGCTAATCCACCCCTGAGCTGTAAGGAGAAGACCATGAAATTCTGGATTTCTTTAAAGAGCACATTGCTGTCCAGCTTTCTATTGCTGTGAATAAAAAAAGGTGAAATCACTCCTCCTTATTTCATGCTGGTGTTTCAGCAGGAATGCTTATCAGCATTTGAAAATTGTGTTTTGGCTTGGCAGGGAGCTTGTAGTTTTAGGGGGAAGTTGATTTCTGTTGTGCAGAGAAATAAGGACTGGACTGTACAAGAGTTTGTTTGGCTTCCTGCTGCTCATGTTCCTCCTCTTCCCTGGCGTGTGGGAGCTTTTTTTGCGTGAGTGCAGGCTGAGGCTGCCCTTTAGAATAGAAAGCAAATTCCCTTCTTGAATAGAAAGCAAATTTTTACCATTTCACCTTTAGGTGAGGGTGGATGAGTGAGCTGGGTCAGGAACTCAGAGCAGAGCCTGCCCAGACACCCCATTGCATGAGAGGCTCTGGGTCACTCCTGCTCCCTGCCTTGTTTTCTGCTGGCATTTAGAAACGTGCCTGATACCCTTTGTGTTCTCAGAGAGGAAATCCTCCATGTGTGGATTCCATTTAGCAGGGTTTTGGGGCTGGGAACAGAACATTTTAACACCTCTGTGCAGTCTTTATGTGGGGTCACAGAGGCAAGGTTGAATTAGAAGTGAAATCTCTCCTATATTCAAATTTCAATAGGCAACTACAGCATAAATAATTCGCTGCTTTAGGAGTATAGGGGAGAAGAAAAAGAAGTGACAGGTAATTTATTCAGTAAGAATTCACCTGTATTTTTAGCTCAGAGACTTACAGGATAATATTTCTATTTTCAGTTGGCAGCTGCAGTTGCCCAGTTTTCTAAAATTACAGGAACTTTCAATCTACATAATTGATTGCTCTATATTTTGTGTATCTACCATCCAGACTATACTGATAGATGTAACTGAATTAAGGGATGAAACCTTGTATATTTTTTGTGTTAAATGACAGTGTCTCTTCTGTAGACTTTAATAAATCAACAGCTCAGGAGGTGAAAAATGAGAAAGTGTGAGGAGAAAAAATAAGCACTTTAAAAAAACTTTTTAGTGATAACAGTACTGTATTCAGTAATTACAGAAATGACTAAAATTGCTCTAATACACTGTTCCACTATGTGATCAGTCAGGGTCTTTCCAGAAATGGAAGTCACTAAATAAAGTTTCTTCACTAAAGCTTCAAAGGATGGGGTTTTTTTCTTATTTTCAGCAAGGAGCTTTTTTTAATAAAGCATTTGGTCTCATTCTGAATTGTGATTGCTGCTGTATTCCAGCATCAGCCACACAGGGAAGGCCTGCTTGAGTTCAATTGGCATCATCTTGAATAGAGAGCAGATTTTACCATGTGCCACTCAGCAGGAGCAGATATTTAATTTTTCTTATTGGGAGAATAATTTCTTTGTTAAAGTGTGCCAGAGCCCAATCTGCTTTTATTTTCCATTAAATTATTTTACATTTATTCTGCTTATATTTAAATTGTGTTTAAAGGGAATAGTTTCCTGAATTCCCATGATGTTGCCTCCAGACCAGCAGCAACTGAAAGGTGGCTGAGTTCTGACTTTCAGATTTGTTATGATGGTGACACAAGTTCCTATTTGCCATCTCTAAAAGCTTAACTGGTACTTGAGATTATTTTACTTAACATCTCAGTAAAAGGTTTCTTTTACAGATGGAGTTTAAGTTACATACATTTAAGTACTTTTACAGAAGGTTTTGTTATTAAAGCTTTGATTTTGAGGGGAATCAGTGGAAGAACAGGTAATCATTGTAGAAATTTGGGATGTTATTTTTCTTTGCAAGGAGTAAAAGTGGAGGAAGGGCACAAATGCTGAACGAGAACAGAGTTCAGCTGAGCCAGGAGGGCTGCAGTGAAACCAAGGTACAGTAGCTTTAGTCTCTCAAAGAAATCAAATCTGGGGCCAGCAGCACTGCAAGCCAGGACATGAACTCACCCACAGTATCAGGCTTTGGGAGTATTTGAAATCAGTGAGTATCAGTGAGCAGGGACCAACTCTAAAATGCTTTTGGCACAGAGCTGTGAGGGCTCAGCTTGGCCTAAATCCATCCCAGGGCACAGACTGGGAGTCAGTCTAGAGGTTCAGTAAATAGAAACTTTCCAATTTGAGAAGTTAAAATAACTTTACGCTTGTGTCACCTCCAGAAGCTAAACTTGCAGGTTTTTTCCTTGGTGAACTCTCAGCAAGGAGGAGGATGTAACAGAAGAGGCAGAAGGGCTGGTGGTAAAACCAACCAACCCATTGGGATATCAGGGAGGTGTTGGCCACACATCAAAAACCTGATGGATTTCACAGAGGGAGAGAACGCCATAAAGTGTTTTTGACTTGGTGTTTATCTAAAGCAATTGCCAACAATAATTAGTGGGGAGCACAATCTTAGCAAGTACTGCTCAGATTTTCTTCCTTCAAACCATGTTTTCCCAGTTAAGTCTTAAGAAACACATTGTGCTTTCATGTCTGGAATCAAAACACAGATAAAAGTAATGAAGTCATTCCAAACTTGGTAAAGCAGCCTTCATTAAGTTTCACATACTAAATTCAGGCAATCAGCAGGAAAAAAGTTTCTGGACCATAGAAATTTCTATGGATGAACAGGGGCAGGTTCTTCAGTGTGTCTTGCACAGAAAAGAGTTTCATGGCCTCCTTTAAAACATAAAGAAGCATTAATTAAAAGCAGAAAGAAGGTCCAAAATGAAGTCTTTGCATAGTTGGTGTCCCAAAATACTGACATTCCAGGAAGCATCTCTGTTATTACTGGAGATGCTTAAACAGATTCTCAAACTGATGTTTCAGATTCTAGGTTGACTCTTCTTGGTGACTTTTTGAACCTAAAGTTCAGAAAAGTCCAAGATTTCTTTTCCTATTATTTTGTAATAATTTTACTAATTTATCCTGCAGTGGCCTTCAGATGTGTGGCACATTCTGTGAGTTTCTTTAAAGAGTTTTCTAGCACTGTAGTGCAAATTTTTCTGACACACAGCAGCTATATAGTATTATTGTTCAGCAGTAGGAGCATCAATGGGATTCATAAAAATAAGGAAATTTTAACTTGTTCAGTCACACTCTTATATGTATGATTCTGGATAAATTAAGGCACAAGGGGCCTGGATGTGAAGGAAATAAGTTTTAATCGTGGTGTGTGTATTTTTGAAGAGGAATTGTGTTGTACCCACCCAGGGAGTGCTTGCACTGCTCACCCTGTTGATTTACAGAGCTCAGGGATCAGACTTAGGTAAGGACATGTAACCCCTAGAATGACACTCAGAACCAGTATAACTGAGGGAAAAGCAGACCGGGGCTGGAGGGCCAGGGAGTTTCACCTGGGAAGGTGGTTTATTGCCTGATGCTTACCTGAGGAAGCAGCCTGGAGGCTTCCTTTGTCCCAGCTGGTGTGGTGGGTTTTGCAAGGGGTTTTGTAAAGGCAAGTCTCTCCTGGTCAGTTCTGTTTGAGTTTTTCCCAGCTAGAGTTTGCCTTCTGGCTCCAGCAGCACTAAATGAATGTGAATTTTTAAATGCAGCAGTAGAGGTGTTTTCAGGAATGCCATCCATCACCTTGAGAAACATGTGATGCAGGATTTACCTCTCCACACCCTGCAGCCACAGTTCCTTTGCAGGCTGGGTTTGGTGCCAGCCACAATCCAGGAACGCTCTGCAGCCCAGCTTCCATCTGCAGATGACATTTCTCACTTCATGCAGCTCTCATTATGCATATTGAAGTTAGGGGCATAAGTTAAGGTACTGTGGACACTGTAAATAACATTTTTTTGTGTTCTGGTTGCCTCTGCAGTTGATGAAGGTCGCCTGAAGGAGCTGGGCAGGGTGAGAGTGCTGCACAAGAGAACCGTGATGCCTTACAGCGTGTACAAGAAGAGGAGGAAGGGGCCCAGTGATGAAGCCAGTGTCCAGCAATATGCAAGCCTGGTGGGACAGACCTGCTCAGAGAGAATGCTGCTGTTCAGGAGCTGAAACCCCCTGAGATGGCATTTCAATGGCTCCACATTTCATTGCACTGCCCCTGGGTGATGTGTACCATAGTCGTGTGCTGGTGTGCCCACTCAGACAGGCTGAAGCACAGGCATATAGCCAGGCTTGTGTCAATACATGGTGCTGTGTGTAAAGGCCAGCTCCAATAAATCTTACAGTACAGCAAGGCTTTAGCAATATAAGTTTAGAAAAACACGCTTGCAGTATATTTTAATTAAGTAGTTCTAGCCTTTCTATGCATTATGAATCATTCTAAGTATCTAAGCAAAATGAAAAACAGGTTTTGGGTTTTTTTTTCTTTTGTAGAGATGAAGGTTGACTAAATCTAGATTAAGAATCATTAAGTTACAGATGTTTTCAAATAGCACCTTGGGTATCTGTTGTTAAAAATTGCTGTGAAATTTGTGCTTGCATTTGTATGCTCCTAAAATCTTGCAAGAGGACTGAAACGTGCTATTACTTTCCAGCATGATACCATTTTATTTCAGCAGTATGTTTAAAAAACAGGAAGGAATTATTTTCACTGCACATTCTTCATTTGTTTAAAGCAGTAAGTCAGTGTCAGAGGTCCCAGTGAGTGTAGGAGTTCGTGGTAGGTTCTCAGTGGCAGGGGATGCAGTGCTTTGGAAAACTTTTCCCTTCAGAGAAGAAGCAGAACAGTTGCACTATAAATATACCAAAGATATGCAGCCAAGTGGCACAGTGGTTTTTGGTATAAGCCTTATCCTTTGTCTAACAAGAGTGGGTATTTCAATGCACATGGCTGATGTGAAATAGAGCTCAGGAGGTTTATCCTGCAGCTCTCAGTGCACATTTCAGAACTATGCTAACAAAAACAAGACAAAAGGTACCACTGCTGGGTTTTGTTGCAGGTGCTTTTTTTCTGTAGAATTGTACAGGAAGACTTAACTACCATATTCCAGCTTTTTTTACTGACTGTTTTGTTTCTGGTGCAGCAGCTCATGGGTTAACACCTTTAATAACATTTTAGTAAATACTTCTGTTGGAAACACAGGAAGTTGTGATCCTTTATGAAAGCACTTTATTATCTCATATATATGAGCATTGTCTGTGTCCCCATTAAGTCACATAAGTTGGAGGAATTTGGGGAAATAACACTGTTGTATAATTCAGTAATGTATTACAACATTGTAACATTACCAATGCATTTGTGCTTCTTATCTTCTTGGATAACAGGGGCTGGTATTTACCTTGAATCCACTTGGAGTTTCCTGTTAGCCTTTGAACAAAGATTCTTATTCAAGGATATGTGGGTGGTTTTCCCCCAGAAAGGAAACAAGTTCAGTTTTACCCTCTGAGGGTTACATCTCCTGTCATTCATACATTCATTAATTTAATTTTAAACACTTGGCCACTGTTATTAATCATTAATTTTTATGTGGAGCAGACGTAAGAACTGGGGGAATCAAGTGCAATGCAGGTTTAACTTTGTTTTTCATATCTGTTTGATATGAAATTAGTGTATATTGCAATATTATTGATAGTACAGCTTCAATAGCAACTTTAAAAAGTCATTTTATGTTTTATTAATTGGGCTGTACAGTATTGATCTGCTCCCAGAATGGTCATTCACGTCAGCATCATATCTGGTGTGTGTTTATCTGTGGCCTGGTACTGAGAGGTTTCTTTGCACTGTAGCTTCTGGTTTGTCCATGCCTTACCTCAGCCTCCTGCCATGTGGAGAAGCACTGAATAATCCTCATGAAGATTATTATGAAGAATTCCTTTCTGTGGAGAAAATACTTTTACCACTCTGTTAAACAGTGTAACATTTCCTGCCTACACAATGTGCTGAAAAGTGGTGATGCCCATATGGCTTGCAACCAAAATAAATGAGAAAACCTTTTTATGTGATACAAAATCAGTTAACAAGCACTGAGGAATTTCACTATGAATTGCAAAATCTTCAAGGTTATTGAAGCCATTTAATGATGAGCTCCTGGAGAAGTTACAATTTCTGTTCAGTTTCAAGGGAGCAGACTTAGTGTCCCCACTGAGAGTTCCATCTCTTTGTGCCCCTATTTGTCACTGATATGCCTTGGATTAGACTTTTATCTGATGCTATTTCTCTTGGGGAGCTTTTAAGGACTGCAGTTAAAGGAAAGGGAGAGAAGTATCAACCTAAAAACTGAGCACAGCTTGAGGTTGTCCTTGGTGTGGGCACTCACTGGAGGCAAATGAGCATTTCCTGTGAGTCTGAAATGGTGCTTTCACCCTCTGACCACCCCTGGGACTGCAGCACCACAGCACACTGGGCTCCTGCTCAACTCAAATATGGATTTATATTAAAAAGCAAAACCAGGCAACACCGAGATTAAGTCCAAACTGAGTTCATCTCCTGTGGTTTGCTGAGATCTGACTCACTTTAGTGTTATTTTAGAAGGAAACTGGGGCAGTATTTTTGAGGACTGATGCCTCCATCCCTGTTTTTGGAAGGGAGACAGAGGCTGAGGATGAAGTTCTGTAAATCTTGCCTGTGACTTCAGTGGAGCTGAAAATTCACTACTATTACAATATTATTTAATATATTGTAATTGACAATTACTGAATTTAGAGATATTTAACTTAGCACAAACTATTTTATAAAAGTTTTTTTGTGTGTGTAGCTGGTTTGGGAGAGTCCATCTCCAATGTAAGGTTGCCTTGTCCTGTCATCTGTTGATAAATGAGCATAAAATGGTGGTAAGAAAATGAAGAGTTGTGACCATTGCTGAAAAATGCCATTTTTTGTTTTAGTTGGAAAGAAGTGGGAAGCTTACACATGTCCAGCATCAACACGTGTCAGTAAATTCAAGAACCTGCATGTTGAGTTTGTAAGTGCTTTTTAGCAGGCCTGTTTGACTTACAAGTGTAGAAAATAAAGTTATTTCCAGTCTCTGTGAATTATTATAAGAAATAATAGCTCTGAATGTGATTTCTGCTTAGTTTGTAGGAATTTCATAATCCTGGAGATTGACCAAGTGTCCAGTGAACAGCAAAATCAAAGAATCCATCAAAGGGTAGCAGCCTTTAGAAGACAGAACTTGCAAGTTTAAAATCATGTCCAAAACTCATGACCTGTTTTGGAATGAAGTTTTAGTTCCAGCCAGGCAGATTAATGAAGAGATTGCATGAAATATAATTGATGCTTCTTTTCTGAGTAGGATAAAATAAAATAAAGAGACTTTTCACAAATGGAGCCTAGACAGGACCAGCTATTTATTTGAGTTCAGCTCGGTTGAACAAAAACCTGTCTCTGAATTAAGGAGCCAAAGCAGCCAAACACAAAAATTTGGGTTGTGTGCATAAAGATAACCCAACATTGCATCATTTTCTGACTGAATAAGGCAGAATTCCAGCTAATTCTGCATTCCTGAAGGAGACTTTTCTCACAGCCCAGCACCAGCATGGCTTGAAATGTTGGTGGGACTTTTTCTGTTCCATTGCTCCTGTGGAGTCCACATCCATCAATCTTTTTGAGATTCTGTGAATTTCCTTGCCAGGTGATCACTCTGGAGTTCCAGCCTGTGTTGTTGTTATTAGATTTCTAAAGTCCATACCTCTTGGGTGTATTCTCATGGCTGCAGATCTTCGCTGCATGGACTCTTTCTTCTGCACGCTGTTCTCTCTTGGATCAGGGCTCCTCCAAGGCTCTCCCTCACTGGCTTGCCTGCCCCCTTTTATCCCAGTCATCTTCATTGGTTACAGCTGCAGCCCAATTAAGGACATGGCAGCTGCAGCCCATCAAGGGCAACCAGGACCTCTGGGGCAAAGCCTCTATACAGATATTCAAATACATTTCCTCTACTATATTTCCCCCTTTGCTTTTACTTAAGTTAACAGTTGTACAGATGTTTAAATACAATACATTTTCTCATGACTCACAGGCCATGTTCAACACCCACATTTCTCCATGACTCACAGGCCATGTTCAACACACATAGCTCCTTGCTCAAAGGCCATACTCTTTCACAGCCTCCTGACCCAAAGGCTATGTTCCATCACAGCTCTTGGCCTCCACAGCCCTCGGCTGTCTTATCTGCTGTTAACTATCACATCGGGATCACCACTTGTTGTTCTTCTATTATTTCTAGAGTCCCATATTGTTATTAGATTTCTAGAGTCCATACCTCTCTGGTGTATTCTCATGGCTGTAGATCTTCACAGACTCCTTCTGCTGCACGCTGCTCTCTCTCAGGCCAGGGCTCCTCCAAGGCTCTCCCTGACTGGCTTACCCCTCCCCACCCCTTTTTATCCCGGTCATCTTCATCGGTTACAGCTGCAGCCCAATTAAGGACATCACAGCTGCAGCCCATTGAGGGCAACTGGGACCTCTGGGGCAAAGCCTCTATACAGATATTCAAATACATTTCCTCTACTATAAGCCTGATCAGCCAATGTTTCTGAGTTCCTTCTCATCATGGTTGTCCCAGATAATCACCCAGAAATGATTTTGTGCTGTCCTGATCAGACTCTCTACCCAAGCCTTAAGGTCTTTCTGCATTTGGAAGGGTGAAGGCAATTTTCAGGGCAGAAATCATCACTTTTCTGGGAATCACCAACATTTCCCAAAACATTGTAGCCCCATCTTATACCAATATATTTATAGAGCTGCACCTTCAGTCACACTGAGTGTAAAATGCTGAATTACTTTTGCATTTTCCAAATTATTTGGGGTGGAAGGGTGAAGGCAATTTTCAGGGCAGAAATCATCACTTTTCTGGGAATCACCAACATTTCCCAAAACATTGTAGCCCCATCTTATACCAATATATTTATAGAGCTGCACCTTCAGTTACACTGAGTGTAAAATGCTGAATTACTTTTGCATTTTCCAAATTATTTGGGGTTTTTTAAGTTAGTCAAAATGAAGGATGGTAGGAGCAGATGTACAATAGTAACTCATCCTAAATGTAGCTAATTGTGGTGAGTGGGTTTCTAAAAGTGTTTTAGAAAATAATCTACTATATGCATTTTGTAGTACATTTAAAGCTCATCTCGTGAGAGCTTTGTTTCCTAACAGCATTAAAATAAGAATGGGAATTAATTAAATTAACATGTAAGCCTGAGTTCAGCATATATTAATGCTCTCTGCATTAATACAGAGCAATCTTAACTCTGAAAATGCCCTTACTGCTGATCTCTGACAAGTAGCAGCTCAGAAGCTTTCTGGCTAGATTCTTTCTGGTTATGTTTTACTGTTTTGATGTTTATTCATTTCCTTATTAGAACTATTCCCATCAGATTTTTGTACTTCCCATCAGTTATTTCCACTTCAGTTTTGACACATAATACATGTGTCTGCCAAAAGTCCTGCTGAGAGATTGCTATCAGGACAAAAGAAAGTGTTGGAAAGTCTGTTAAGCAGTGAGAAGAGAGCAGAGTCCACAGGGACAGTCAGTCTGCAACCTTTGTGCTGCAGAAAAAGCAGGATTTATTTATAATTTAGTCCACTGCAGGCTTAAATAAATGTGTCAGATTTCATTCATTTCCCTTTGTCTGTGACATCTGATTGTCATTGTCCAGGGAGAATCAATGGGGCATTGTGGAACAGGAAAATAAATTAATAAATGCACTGCGTTTGTGGCAGCAAGCTTGAGTTAAGGGATGAAATCACATGGATTCCCTTGGAATTCTCACTCCATGTCTGCACAGGAGCAGGGAATGGGGGCTGGATGGGGCTTCCAAGAAGGATTTGTTGCTTCTCCCCTGTCTCCTGCAGGCTGGAGCAGAGCAAGGACACATCCACCACCCCGAGAGGATTCCTCACTGTGTGCATTCATCTCTAACAAAGCTCCTGGGACTGATTCTGTGCAGTAAATACTGAAATATTGCCAGTTTTAATGTCCTCTCTCCAATTTTGATCCTTTGGTTGGTGCTGCCCGTGCAGAGCCACCCCTGAGGTTCCTCTTTGCAGCAGCTCCAGCCCTTCCTGGAGACTGGTGCCAGCTCAACCTGCTGTGTTTTCTCTAAACAAATCCCAATTACCTTTCCAAAATTTGTGGTTTTAAGATAATTTATTGAGCTTTCTTAAATATTGTCCCGCTGATCCACTTTTTTTGCCCTCATGCCAGCTGCCCCAGTAATTGAAGCAATAATTATTTCAGTGTTTTACATTGGCAAATAAATGTTAAAATTTTTCACAATTATGATCACTATTCTGTCTGATTTTTCTGTTTAACACAGATCCCTCTTTGCTGTTTATTTACCACACCTCAGTAAAAGGTGGTGGAGATCCAACCCTCGCTGTCCCAGCAAACAGAATTTTTTTTTCCTCAACTGCTCTGAACCTGCAACCACCAGATGGCATTTCCAGCCTGTGCAGGTCATTGCAGCATTAAAGTCACTTCTTGTCTGAGTATCCAAATTTTCTGAGTCTCTTCTATTAACGTCTCACTCTGAGTTTAATTTTTTACTCTGCTTTTAATTTGGGTCTATGAGGAAAAAAAATTAAAATTGTCAGGTGGAGTTGATGAAGTGGTGTTTTAGTTGAATGAAGCACAAATTTATTTAAAAATCAGGATTAAAAGATGTTTCAAGAAAAATAATCTCGATTTTTTTTAATGCTGAATTTATTAGATATTTTCTAGTACCAGTAAATTACTGAAATCAAGATCCATAGGACAATTACAGAGGGGTCAGTTGGCAGATTTACCTGTCCCCAAGTGCTCTTGGTGCTGTTTATTTCCATGTTCCACCCAAACCACGTGCAGCTGGAGCATTCACAGTGTCTAATGTGCATTATTCTTGTGCTCCATCCATATTCCGCTTTCATTCTTAACCTTATTTTGATACCAGGATTTCCTTCTCACCTCCGCAGAGAGTTAACTGATGTCAAAATAAGGTTTCTAATAGTGAAATCAGAGGTCAGGAGACTGCAGCACTTCATTGCATGAAGGGCACTGCAACCCATTTGTTTTGTGACTGCATTTGTCTCTGTTGCTCAAGGTGAAAGCAAGGACACATCAGCTGAA
Organism: Molothrus aeneus; assembly: GCF_037042795.1. Lineage (NCBI taxonomy): Eukaryota > Metazoa > Chordata > Aves > Passeriformes > Icteridae > Molothrus > Molothrus aeneus. Next base: position 31,446,365 of record NC_089653.1, on the reverse strand, counting down.
AAAGCAAGGCTCCCAATTTTAAATAAATTATTATTTTTCATACAAATACATTATTGTATCACCCAGAAACCTGGAGGAGGCCTGGCTGCAGCAGCTGCTCTTTGTGTCCTCAAATTGAGATTGTCCTCATCCCTGACATTTTTGCAGTCCATGAAATCCCAGATGTGCTGAACATTCTCCTTCCTGAGCTGGCTGTCCTAAAGGGAGTGAAAAACTGCTTTTCCTGGGCAGGGACATCTGCCATGGGACCAGGCTGCTCAAACCCCATCCAGCCTGGCCTTGGATCATTCCTGACACCCCTCACCTCAAACCCACCCAGGTGATCCCTTCAAACCTCCTGTGTCCAGGAAGTTTTCATCCTGTGTTCATCCAGTTTAATGGGATGGAGATATTCCAGGAATCCAGTGCAGTAGGATGAAGTTGGAGGTTCTGCATCTTCTTTTGGTCAGATTTTAATACATTAAATCTATATTTTTCTTTTATTGCCTTGTATTGTAAATAAAAATCGTTAGTATTTACACTGTGGAGGAAAAGCAGAACAATTAAATAGAACAATCAAATAGAAAAATTAGAACAATAGAACAATAAAATAGAAAAATGATATTTGCTAAAATTAAAAATGGACATTCCTGAAAAGACAGAACTCTCTTTAAAAATCCCAATCAGTCCAAAGGAGTGGAGTTGTCAAAATACACCTCCCATATGCAGAGAGGAATGCGCTTTGTATGCCTGAAGATTCTGATGCTTTCAAACAGCTGCTTCTCCATCCCACCCCCTTTGTGTTTCCTTTTTGCTGTTGTGCCCTCAGTTTTTCTTGTGCACATCTTCCAGTTCTTCAGACCTCTTAGGAAGGGAGACATTGATCAGTGACAGGAGCTCAGGAGCACGTTTAGCCAAGGGCTCTGTGCTGTTCAGAGTGACCTGGGAGAGAGCAGGAGCACGGTGACATTTGCAGTGGATAATGGATAAATAATCTATTGACTGTGGGGCAAAGCAAAGGCAATCAGCAGGAGGGCTGTGATGGTTTCATTGAGCCCCATGAGCAGCACTCTGTACATTGATCCAAAAACGCCTCGGAGCTGCAGCTTCTCAGTGTCGTGGCACTCCCCATGGGCACCTTATTTTGTAATTTGCTGGTTCTTCAAAGTGTTCTGAACTTTCCAACATCACTGAATCCCTCACTGAGTGTCACCCTGTGCCAGGTAAGAAATTAAAATCCAGGCTGCTGAGTGGGAGTGGTTTCCTCCCCTTCTCTCTTTGTTGAGGGCTTTAGAAGTGACTCCGCTTTTCCTAAAAGTGAGGTCAGGGAAGCCAAATTCACCCATATCTGGCCTTCACCAGGCTCCTCATGAATGGGCTCCACTGAGCATGTTCATTTTTTATTACTCTGCATCATGCACAAGTGACATTGTGGCTTTAAAAGCCAGCAGTTCATCCTCATTTGGAAGCCCTGCGATCACTGGTGATGTGTAGAAATAGCTGGGTATTTAATAAAAAGTTCAATTCTGACATTAATAGTTGGATATTTAATAAGAAATTTGACATAAGAAGAAAGTGGTTTCCCAGTTCCTCTTCCAGCCAACATCTGGGATTCTTCCCAAACCTCTCTGTACCAATGTTCATTATTGTATTTTATAGTAAGTAAAATCAGGTTTACAATCTCCTGAACCTTCTGGTGGTACTAAAAATACAGCTAATAATTGTCTATACATCTTGTTTTTACTGGAAATAAAAATCCTCTGGATCGAGACGTAGCCACGTACTATAGCCAAGCTGTAAACACTTGTCCTCCAAAAAAAATGTTGAAATAGAGTGGAACATGAATTTATAAGCTCAATGGTTTGTCTTAATTGTGTTACCTCTGACATCACAGGCTTGGTAGAATAACCACATCTCTCATGATTTCACCCTTTTCTAAGGGTTTTCACCTGTGGCTTTGTCCCTTTTCCTGCTGCACACCTGCCCTGCTCCCTTTGGCGTGTCAGGTCCATCAGGATCCCATGCTTGGCACGCTGCTCAGCAATTCCACCTATGGAATGTGTGTGCAGAGATGGTATCTGGCCACTGGATACATTACCTGAGATTTCACAATGCTCTCACCGAGTTAATCCTCCTGTTTTTCAAGGATTGTAGAGGTAAGGAGGGCCATAAATTACCTGCACTATTGTTTTTGTTGTTGAATTGAACTAAGAAAAATGGAGGGCTTTTTATGTGCCAACTATTTACTTAGCTGCCTGCAGTTCTGTGCAAGTTTTGGGTGAGGAGGTTTTTCACAGTTGAGTGTGGTTGTGTTTGAAACAGAAAATGGTAAAATCTGAAGCTGTTAGAGTTGGTGCAAGCCTTCACCAAGTTTCTGATGATTCTGATGCTTGCAGCTTGGAATATTTTGCACACATGTTCTGACTTTGCATCCACAACATTTCTTAAAGCAACAAGTCTGCAGCAGACACGAGAGCTACCATCAGGAAACTTGTTTGACAGTTTAAACAGGCAGCATCTGGGTTTCCTACATTTCATAGTACACAAAAAAGAACCGGGATTGCCCATAGCTCAATTAATTCAAGATGTTGTCGCATGGTGGAACTCTGTTTTGGAGATGTTAAAAAAAAATCTAATTGAAAAAAGGGGTTTTGCCCTCATGTTTGGCTGAGTTTCATCAATATCACCTCCTCAGTGGAATAATACTGAGAGCAGTTGGCTTGAATTTGGAGAATTAAGATAAATTGGTGGCCATCAGGGCTGTCCTCCTGTGCTTCCAGCTACCTCTCTGTTAGAAGTGAATTTGGGATTTTCAAATTTCAAAGCAGTCTAAGAGATTTGAATTGGGGGCCACTTAAGTGTCTTTTTAAAAAGCACTGAAACTGTCACCATTATCAAGAAAAGGAGCAGTTGCCTTGCAGGGCTTGGGCTCAGCAGAACACATAAACAGATGCTTAAGGCAAAACCCACAAGGAATGTTTTGATGAGGTGGACTCCAGGAGAGCCAGGACACCACAGTGAGGTCCAGCCTTGCAGCAGAGGACATAAAACATCTCAACAATTTGGTTATAATTAAAAGGACTCTGTTCTGGGACCTGCTTCCAGATTTTTGTATCTACAAAGGACTAATATAAAATAAAACTAATATGAAATCTGCTCTTCTGTGACAGAGTGCCCCCAGCTGCCTGGAAGTTGGCTGGGTGGGAGAAGTGGGAACGCTTTCCCAGAAGCTGCAGTCACGGCTCAGGTTGCGATAGCGGCATTGAATACCTGAGCCCGTGGTTTCATCTGTTGGCTGCACTGGGGCTCTTTGCAGGGCAGGAGATTATTCCAAGAGTTGTGTCTCAGCCTCTGGCTCCTGCCTCTGGTGACACGAGGTGCTCCTGCCACAGGAGCAGGTTTCACACGGGCTGGGCCGGGCCATGGCCAGAGCTGCTGCTATGGCTGGTGAATTGCTGGGGTCTCTCGCTGCTCACAGGGACCCTGAGATAAGTAAGAAAGTCTCTTTTCCCAGCCTGGTGATTGAAGAAGGAGTCAGAGCTCTTCAGTTCTCAGTCTCAAGGTTGTTTATTGTGTCTTATCTATAAAACTCTGTCTCCTGTCCAGCCAAGGTCTGCCCAGCAGGACAGACAGAGGCACTCTGCCTGCCCCAGGGCAGGATTATGTCTTTATACTAAAAACTGCATGTACAATGTTTACAATAACTTCCCAAAACCTATCACCTATGTTAGACAGTGAGCTTCTACTCTAAACCAATCCAAAAGTGCCAATATCACAGCAGAAGATGGAGGCCAAGAAGAAGAAGGAGAAAGGCTGGATACACCCAGATCCCTCCATCTTGCCTCCTGAACCCCCATACCAGAAACCCCAAAATCTACTTTTTGACCTTGTGATAAATTCACTGTCACTCTACTTAATTTGTCATGGCTTGCAGATCTTCATCTAAGGTTGGTAATTTGCTCCACAGGTCATAATCAAACCCACAGGCACCTTGGGCTCTGTGCCAGGGTCTCTGAGCCCCCTGGCAGGGGTCTGGGCTGCTCAGGACAGCCAGAAGGATGTCCTAGGTCCTGACAGTGAATTAGCCCACAAATAAAACCAGTTTTGTGTCAGTGTCTGTACTCAGAAATCCTTCCCCACACATCTTCCTGGCTTTTTGAACATGCAGTGAAAATCATGCACACTTACTTGAAACTTTATGTGCTGACCTGAGTATTATCTCTGGGGAGGACTCCTTGGGTCAGTCAAAGTGAATTAAAACCAAATGCATCTGTTTTTCATGTTTACTCTTTCCATAAACACTGCACATATGCAGTGTGCAGCTGCTATCCTGGAAGGTTTTCTTCCCCCTGTTGGAGGGATCCGTGCTTTAGGAGCATATTCTGTTGATAGTGCTCTAGAAGGAAGAAGTGATGCTGGCCCACTTGACAAATCATTTATCAAACTGGAGGAATTTCAAGGAAGGTAAGATGGGCTAAGACAGTCAGTGCACAGAGCATTTCAGTAAATAAAAGTCACAGGAGTCAATGCCTTTTCCCCTCTGCTTAGATCAACCCCAGACAAAACAAGATTGAAAGGTACAGAACATTTCCTTGGGGGATGATTACCATTTATTTTTATTGATTAGGGCTCTCAGGCTGTGACCTCAAGCACTCCTTGCAGTTCCTTCTCCCTGCTTTGGTCCCTCCTTGCTGCTGGTGTTTGCTCTGATGGAGCAGCTTGTGCTCCCCTTTGGCACTGAGGGCTCCCCAGAGCTGCTGTGCTGCTCCATTTTGCTGTGTTGAGGCCAAGCCTGACACCAGGAATGTGCTGAGCCACTCAATCCCTTGGATGCACCATTCCTCCTCCTGAAAAACAGGGGATGATATTTAATGAGCCCCACCAGGAGCTCTGACATCTTCAGGCAAGGACATGGAGGGGCTGGAGCGTGTCCAGGGAAGGGAATGGAGCTGGGAAGGGGCTGGAGAATCCCTGAGGGAGCTGGGCAGGGGCTCAGCCTGGAGCCAAGGAGGCTCAGGGGGCCCTTGTGGCTCTGCACAGCTCCTGCCAGGAGGGCACAGCCCAGGGGTCGGGCTCTGCTCCAGGGCACAGGGACAGGAGCAGAGGGAACGGCCTCAGTCTGTGCTGGGGAAGTTTCAATTGGATATTAGGAAAAAGCTCTTCACAGAAAGGGCTGTTCAGCCCTGGCACAGCTGCCCAGGGTGGTGGTGGAGTCCCCATCCCTGGAGGGATTTAAAATCCATGTGGATGCAGCACCTGGGGACATGGGACAGTGGTGGCCTTAGCAGTGCTGGGTTGATGGATGATAGAGAGCTTTTCCAGCCTTAGTGATTCTGTGATTCCATGAAGGGATTGTAAGTGCAGAGAACCACTGTGGGTGCTGCAGGGTGGGGCAAAGCCCAGCAAGGAGTTGCTCCATCAAGAAAATGACAGATGAGGTGAAGCTCGAGGACAAATTGCCAGAGAATTTTTGTGAATGAAAAACACAGCTGAGTGGAAATGTTTGGGTAACAGGGAGCTGGACCTGCTGACCACCTCCCTTCCCACCTCAATTATTCTGCAGTTCTAGGGCTGAGATTCCAAGATGGACTCTTCCTGTCCCATCCCTGAGCTGACGCGTGATGGGAGCCACCAACCTGGGGGAAGAGCACGCACTGAAACCCTTTCCTGCTTGAATAGGTTTGCAGAATGTCAACCAATTTCCCCAGCAGCCAGGACCTTTTGGATTCATTCTACATCCTTTTATTGCTGTTGCCATAGTGAAAGACACTCATTCACCTTTGTGGGAAACTTAATAAAAATCAGTCCATGGATCATTAGAAATGCTTGTGGTGAATTTTAGAGACGGGCTTTTCACAATCTGTTAATCCACTGGCTGAAGAGTTGGTTATCCCATTCTCTTGTGTGGGATCTTTACAGGACACAGAGTAGCTGTGCTGCCATTGACTACAGTTGTCTGGAAATAGGCAAAAAAGGCTCACAGCTACTGTGTGGTTTAATTTAAATGCCAAAATTACCTTGGGGGTGACTGTTTGCTCTCCAGAGAATGGAGCTGCCTGGGAAACCCCTGCAAAGTACTGAGCACACTAAACTGGGCTGGCATTCATCAGGAATTGTGGTTTAGGGGCTAAATGAGAGGGGCTGCTCCACAGATACTGAGGATGTGTTTGGGTTGTTGGGTGAGTTAACAGGGGGGCAGATTTGTGCAGAGCCAGATTCCAGTTGGCACCCTGGGCCAGTCTACCTGGGTGACAAAATGCAAAATACACCCAGCTACCCCTGCAAGAACTGCTTCTGGTTTGGAGGTGTGTGGATGCTGATTATGAACCCTTGCTTTGCAGAGTTCTCTAAAAAGGCAGGAGGAAGACAACGGGCAGAAACAAACCGCTGTGAGCACTGGGACATTTACCCAGTAGGGTTTTTCTGGTGTTTCATTTCACAGCAGACATTTCTGCAGTCATAAATGAATCTTTCTCCCATCCAAACCCATGCAGTGGCTTCACCATCCGCAGCCAGGCTTGGATCCCAGCTCAGGGGCTCTTCCTGCCCCTCCAAAGCCCAAATCCCAGCCATGGCAGGGCATCCCCCTGGCATGGGGAACTGCTTCTGGTTTGGAGGTGTGTGGATGCTGATTATGAACCCTTGCTTTGCAGAGTTCTCTAAAAAGGCAGGAGGAAAACAACGGGCAGAAACAAACCACTGTGAGCACTGGGACATTTACCCAGTAGGGTTTTTCTGGTGTTTCATTTCACAGCAGACATTTCTGCAGTCACAAATGAACCTTTCTCCCATCCAAACTCATGCAGAAACTCCGCCATCCTCAGCCAGGCTTGGATCCCAGCTCAGGGGCTCTTCCTGCCCCTCCAAAGCCCAAATCCCAGCCATGGCAGGGCATCCTCCTGGCATGGGGAACTGCTTCTGGTTTGGAGGTGTGTGGATGCTGATTAGGAAGCCTTGTTTTTCAGAGTTCTCTGAAAAGACAGAAGACAACGGGCAGAAACAAACCGCTGTGAGCACTGGGACATTTACTGGGAAATATCAGGCAGAAACAAACCACTGTGAGCACTGGGACATTTACCCAGTAGGGTTTTTCTGGTGTTTCATTTCACAGCAGACATTTCTGCAGTCACAAATGAACATTTCTCCCATCCAAACTCACTCAGAGGCTCTGCCATCCTCAGCCAGGCTTGGATCCCAGCTCAGGGGCTCTTCCTGCCCCCCCAGACCCCAAACCATGGCAGGACATGCCCCTGGCACGGGGTGGCTGAGCTGTGGCCAGTCCCCAGCCCTCAGTGGGGATCCCTGCATTGTGCTGGGGCTGGATTGTGCTCTCAATGGGATTAGCCTGGGGAAGGGGTGAAAGGCTGTGGGAAAACCTGCGTGTGTCGCGTTTCCCCGTCGGGCTCTCGCAGCTGAACGTCGCCACCCGGCCCACAATGGGGTTAAAAAAGTTAAGGGAGGCTGTTGTGGTAGCTGGATTTTGAATTATGTATTCATGGATCTGCATAATAGCCTTTCAGATGGGGTATTGTTGTTTAAAGGCACAGTCTGGGGATTGTGGAAGGGGAGACAGGGATGGAGAAGCACAGAGGGTGAAGAACGTGGAAAACTTAAGACTTAATCAAAGGAGAGTGACAAATTGTATGAAATGAGATTTTCTCCCCTGCTTGCACTGTGCCTACAGGACAAGTTTTCACTTGGAAATGCTGACTCCTCTCCCAGCCTGATCATATTTGTGTTTTCTCTCTTGGCTGGGCTCTGAGAGCCCTGAGAGGGAATGCAGCAGAGCTGTAAATGCAGATCCCTGCCCTGCTCATCCCTGCTCACCCAGCTGCTCCTGCATTTTCCTGTCTCCAGCACAGGTGAGATGAGCAATGGGAGCTTCCCTGGTTTGTTTAATGCCAGGCTGCAGCCATCAGACATCCAGGAGAGGGAGAGGTGTTTGGACAGGGATGAAGATGGCAGAGCCCCAGCTCAGAGCTCCCAATGCAGCCTCAGTGACACAATCACCTTTTATCCACAGCTGGAAGAGGAGGGCGGTGATGGGCAGGAGCAGTGAGAGGAACCCTCTTTCCTGCTTCTTTAATGCACACAACACAACACTGGGCTCCAAACACATTTTCTTGTGAGCAAAAAAGACTTTTTTCTATTATTCCCCCCCACCCCAAGATTATCTTGGAAATGCAACACAAAAACTATTTTCTCCTCCAAAGAGTCCATTCCAAAATGCAGGAGACTCTAATCACGCTGTAGTGGGCCCTCCCCAAAGCCTTCAGGAGCCTTGTTCAGCGTGCCAAACGCGCTCCTTGACGGGGAGAACACATCCCCTTTATTCCACAGCGCTGCAGAAGTGAAGAATTCCCGTTCTGCTCCAAGTGGATGTACAATCTGCAGGAATGTGCCCAAATAAACTCGCTGATTTGGCAGGGCCAGCACTAAATTCATTAGTAAAACATACATTATAATGTCCCCAATCAGCTCAGTGTGGCCTGTGCTGCTGCTGCTGCTGAACAAACGTGCACATTGTCAGCTGTGACAGCCTCTGGAATTTGGCCCAAAGCTGCAGTGCCTCAAGCACAGGGATTTTCCATAGCATCTATTTTTAGTAATTATATAGAGCCTGCTTAGAGTAATACCTGGACTCCTCTTGATGTTCAATGTGTTTATTCTCCCTGTGAGGTCAGCAGGAATGAGCACAAGCCAGTTTAGCTGTGCTGTGGCTCTTTTCTGCTGAATAGCTGGAAACTGGGGAGGTTTATGCCTCTGCAGGGGAGGCCCAGCCACAAACACACCAAGCTCGAGGCCTTTTTAATGCATTAGGTGCAACTAAAGGTATTTCCAGAAATGTCAGGTGGCCACCTGCTATTGGTAGAGGGTGGACAATATGTTTTTCTCACTTCTTGTATTTTTCTTGACGTTTTGTATGTAAAATACCATTGTTATGTAGATGTAAACACAGTCCATTTTACATGACAACAGTTTTCATTTCCCAGAACTTATGAGCCAAGGAGGAGATGCACTTGATTAAACTGAATTTTAAAGGGGCTTTTTGGAAGTGGATTGAAAGTGACTATTTTTTTTTTGTTGTTGTTGTTTTAGCTCTCTCATTCTCTCCTGTAGAACTGGCTGTGCTGGGCAGTTTTCTCAGTGGGCCTTGCTCCCATGGTGTAGCTCCACTCCCTGTGGAGCCACAGCTCACTCTGTGTCTTCTAACTCCTTCTAACTCCTGTGCTGGCTGGGCTGGGTTTTTCTCTCCTGCCCCTCATGCCATCTTTTGGTCAGCCTTGATTGGTTTTTGAGGGTTGGTGCTTGCCACGTTCCAGCTGGTTCCCTGTGCCATCACCTTGGGCGCATGAACAGGCTCCATCCCAACAAACAGGATTTTCCTGGGGCTGTGTTTTTCAAAGCTGCCCAGACTCATCCTCCTGTCAGTCACATCCACTTTCTGCTCCTTGCCTGACCAGCCAGCAGGCAAATCCTCTGGCTGCCCTCATGGTGGTGTCACCTCTCTCAGCTTCCGAGCTTGCTGTGACATCCCCTCAAGTAACATCTGGGCTTGGAGGTGCAGCTGCCCCCTCCTCCATGAGTTTTGGCCAGCTCCAGAGAATGTTTGACTGTCCTGTTGCTCGGTGTGAGGTGCTGCTGGGCTGCCTGGATCCTCCCTGAGATGTGCAGATATGGGAATAGGTGGCCACTTGTGACAGTGTTCGCAGGGGTCTCAGGATGAGGGAAGAGATGAGGATCTGACTCCATGTTTCAGAAGGCTGATTTATTATTTTATGATCTATATTATATTAAAACTATACTAAAAGAATATAAGAAATTATTTTATCAGAAGGCTGGCTAAGAATAGAAAAAGAAAGAATGATAACAAAGGCTTGTGGCTCAGACAGTCTGAGCCAGCTGACTGTGATTGGCCATTAATTAGAAACAACCACATGAGCCAATCCCAGATGCACCTGTTGCATTCCACAGCAGCAGATAATCATTGGTTACATTTTGTTCCTGAGGCCTCTCGGTTTCTCAGGAGGAAAAAATCCTAAGGAAAGGATTTCTCATAAAAGATGTCTGTGACAGCCAGTCCCTGGCTGTTTGCATGGCACCCTCTCCCTGCTCTCCCAGCCTCTGGAAAAGGCTCCCTGAGCACATCCCTGTTTTCCTCCTCTGCTCCCACAGCCCTGCAGATCTGTCTCCTGTTTTCTTCACCTGGGACCAGCCTGTCTCTCCTTGCTGCTGCTTCCCCTCCCTTCCTTGCCCCCAGTCTGTGGCTGCCCCTGCTCTGCCCTGGTGCTGCTGAGCTTACTGAGGGTGACCCCAGGGTCCTTGTGCCTGCTCAGCTCTGTGCTGCAGCTCTGCCCAGCAGAGTTCCCTCTCTGCTCAGGGCTGGTTTCACCCTCAAGTGATGCTCTGAGGGCTGAACCCCTCTGCTCTGGGGGAGCTGGGGGTGCTCACCTGGAGGAGAGAAGGCTCCAGGGGCATCTTAGGACATTCCAGCGCCTAAAGGGGCTCCAAGAGAGATGGAGAGGGCCTTGGGAAAAGTGTCTGGAGTGATAGGACAGGGGGGAATGGCTTCAAACTGACAGAGGGTGAGATGGGAGATGAGGAAGGAATTGTGGATGGGCAGGCCCTGGCACAGGTGCCCAGAGCAGCTGTGGCTGCCCCTGCATCCCTGGCAGTGCCCAAGGCCGGGCTGGACAGGGCTGGGAGCAGCCTGGGACAGTGGAAGGTGTCCCTGCCCACTGGGTGGGATTTAAGGTCCCTCCCAACCCAAACCAGTTTATGGTTCATTCTCTGATACGGCTCTGACAGTCCTTCACCAAACCTTTTCTCTGGAAAATTCTCCTGCAACATGATACTCCTGCTCCATCTGTGTCCATCCCACAAACCTCCACCCCAGCTCCCCACACTGTTCCCGCTGCTGGCTCTTGGCCCTCTCTCCTCCTGTGTCACCCAGCTGCCACTGCAATGCACAGGCTTTGCTCTCAGCCTGGGACAGTTCCTTTAAAAACGTCTCCTCTTGAAGACAATCTGTTCCTGTGTCCTCTGTTCCTGAGAACTCCCACCCCTGTCTGGCAAACTGTTCTGTCTTCCAAATTAAAGACAGAGCCCCAGCATGTTCTGCTCTGCAGTGCAAGTATGCATCCCTTCCTTTTCTTCCTGATTTTTCTGTAGGATGTGTGAAGAGTGAAATCTCTCTACACCCTCTTTCTGTTTGAGATTGCACAAGTCCCTGAACACTTTTATTACGTGTTCTAGAGCTCATTAATCCTGGCAGTAGCACATCATCCACTTCTTTTCCCTTTCCCCCTGTGAGATAGAAAGAAATTTTTCTTTCCTTTTCTCCTCTTTATTTCTCTCCTGGTAAGCTGTGAAGTCAGTCTCAGTTCTTGCTTCCACTGCTTGCACAAGTGTTTTCACTCAGGAAGCTCCAGTTCCTTGGCAGTCTGAGTCCACATGGCTGAGTCCAAACTTGTTTTCTTTAGGAGATGCAATAGTGAGAGCCTTTGCCATGCCTCTGTCTGTGACCCCTCAGATGTGGGACAGATGTGACAGGGAAGCCCCACACTCACAGACCATACAGGCTGGCTCACAGGGAACCAGGGCTCCAACACCACCCAATTCCCCTGGCTCAGCAGGGATTTGGGAACAAACCTCACCCCTGCTCCTGGCCTCCTGCAGGAACAGTGCAATTCATCTCAGCATGCTCTGCACTGAGGTGTTTCACCAAATCTGATTGTTTGCCTTTGCTGTGGGATAAAAGTGAGTGAGGAATGAGCTGCAGCACCTCAGCTGCTGGGGAGGAGGTTATGGTGCACTGGGGTCCAGAGGGATCTACTGCTCCATCAGCCCCATGGGATCTCCTGCTCCATCAATCCAGAGGGATCTCCTGCTCCATCAATCCAGAGGCATCTCCTGCTCCATCAATCCAGAGGCATCTCCTGCTCCATCAGCCCCATGGGATCTCCTGCTCCATCAATCCAGAGGCATCTCCTGCTCCCTAAACCCCGTGGGATGTCCTGCTCCATCATTCCACAGGGATGTCCTGCTCCATTAATCCACAAGGATCTCCTGCTCCATTATTCCAGAGGGATGTCCTGCTCCATCATTCCACAGGGATCTCCTGCTCCAGCCAGTGTGACCACGAGCAGCACCTGAGCATTTTGCCCACTCCATGACCACTGTGGCCAGCTCAGCCATGGGAGATGCTTCACCTCCCTCAAGGGCAGGGACTCTGCTTCACCTGGGGCTTGTGCAGCCCCTGGGGGGGCAGGCTCAGCTGTAGCCCTCAGGTGATGCTTTGAGTCAATAAATACCACACCTGTAGCCAGGTAAAGCAGCCTAAACCATGCCCAGGTGAATCCTCACTGCTGATCCCCACTGTGGTGTCAGTGGCAGATTCTGAGGCATTGTCATCTTCAAGGATTGGTTTGGATGATTCTCCTTCATTTTCCTTCCTATGGACTGACCCCCTAATCCCCTGGAGATCCCAATCAGCGTGAGCAAAGAGTTCCAGGATTTCTGGAAAACCCTCTGGATTTACTGCTGTGAGATGATTAACATTCTTGAGGTAATTTTAAATTAAATGAAGGAAACCACAGCATCAAACCGTAGCATTTCCAAGTAATTTTGGTAATGGAATATCATGTCTAGATGTCCGTGACATGTTTGATTTCTTTTAGGCTGGGTTTCTAATTTTATTTAACCAGAGCATGAAGCCTTGCAGTCAGGGGCCTGAGATGTTCACTTTTGGAAAAGTATGAACACCTCCTTGGCAATACTTGAGAGGAAAAATTTAGGTAGGTTGTAGGGCATAGGCCAGCAAGCCTGTCACTTTGGATGTAGAAAATGAGGTCATAAGGAATTATTTTTCTGCTGTTTTTAAACAGATTGAGGGATAAAATGTTATGCAGAATAGCAAGTTGGTTTTGTGATCTGTATTTCCTGTTTGTTGACTATTGAACTACTTGTAAATGATTTAAGGGAAGGAAATATGAATACTATTTTGGGAATAATATGTTACCAAATACTGGATTTGCAGTGATTTTTCTGGACACTCTTCTCATGGACAATGTCCTTTATTTGAATGTCATGGTACATACATGAAATTATTGAATGTTACATTTCTGGTGTGCAATAGCATATGAACCAGGGAGTCTGATTGCATTGATTTTAATTTAGCTTGTGCTGCTCCTGAATGACAATCCTAACATAAACTTTGCTTTGGAAAGTATTACTTGACTGCTTTTGACTGAAAAAAACCCTGGGTTGCATTGGAAAAGCAATGCTTCAAAGAGAGTGATCCTTTTCCCAACAAGTTAGAAAGAATTTGTTGTGGCAAAGTGAAACATGGGGTTTTATTCAAATTCATAGGTCAGGAAGCAGGAATATGTTGTCTTTGTGAAGCACAGTTTTTTCACACGTTTCTTTATGGCCCTGGATCTGGTATGTAAGGAGTGGAGAGGCTTCTTAAAACTCTGCTTTAAGATGGAATGTTGAGAGTTAATGAATAAACCCACTGGGGTCTAGATAAGACTCTGGGGATCTTCAGTAATGGAGAAAATGAGGTGGACAGCAAAAGTAAACACTTGTTCCTACAGGAGTGCTAATGTACCTTTAAAAGCCCAAACGCTGCAATCCTTACACAATTGAACAAATGCTTTTTTTTTTTTTTCCTTTTCCTGCTAAGTGAATTGGCTCTTTCTATGTAAGCAGCTTTGCTTGGTGTTGACTTAAAGCCACCTCAGGGGTTTGGAACCTGTGACTCTCCCCTTGGAGCAGCTCTGGGTGTGGATGGGCACTGAGAGAGCAGCTCTGGGTGTGGATGGGCACTGAGAGAGCAGCTCTGAGTTCTGATGGACACTGAGAGAGCAGCTCTGGGTGTGGATGGACACTGGAGAGAGCAGCTCTGAGTTCTGATGGACACTGAGAGAGCAGCTCTGGGTGCGGATGGGCACTGAGAGAGCAGCTCTGGGTTCTGATGGGCACTGAGAGAGCAGCTCTGGGTTCTCATGGACACTGAGAGAGCAGCTCTGGGTTCTCATGGACACTGAGAGAGCAGCTCTGGGTGTGGATGGGCACTGAGAGAGCAGCTCTGGGTGCGGATGGGCACTGAGAGAGCAGCTCTGGGTGCGGATGGGCACTGAGAGAGCAGCTCTGGGTTCTGATGGACACTGAGAGAGCAGCTCTGAGTTCTGATGGACACTGAGAGAGCAGCTCTGGGTGTGGATGGGCACTGAGAGAGCAGCTCTGGGTGTGGATGGACACTGGAGAGAGCAGCTCTGAGTTCTGATGGGCACTGAGAGAGCAGCTCTGGGTGTGGATGGGCACTGAGAGAGCAGCCCTGGGTGTGGATGGGCACTGAGAGAGCAGCTCTGGGTGTGGATGGACACTGAGAGAGCAGCTCTGGGTGTGGATGGGCACTGAGAGAGCAGCTCTGGGTGTGGATGGATGCTCAGAGAGCAGCTCTGGGTGTGGATGGGCACTGAGAGAGCAGCTCTGGGTGTGGATGGGCACTGAGAGAGCAGCTCTGGGTGTGGATGGGCACTGAGAGAGCAGCTCTGGGTGTGGATGGGCACTGAGAGAGCAGCTCTGGGTGTGGATGGGCACTGAGAGAGCAGCTCTGCTCCAGGAGAGCAGGGTGGGCTGGACTTGTGTCCTCTGCCACCTCACAGCTCCATTTTCCTCATCCTTCACAGCTGCCCTGTCCCACAGTCACCAGTTTAACATGGTCCTCATGGGTTCTTAGCAGTTTCCTGATTCCCAGAAGTGTTTTTGTAACCTTTTCCTCTGTTTCTGCCCGTGAGGATGCTTTGCAGGGAGGGGATTGTCACAGCCTGGCTTTCTGTGGGACTTGTAAACAGATTCAGGTGCTTTTTTAAAGCCAACAAAGCAGATGGAGACAGCTTTAAAAAAAAAAAATGAAGTTAACAGGACACTTCATGAGGTGTGCAGTGAGAGCTGACTTTGTTAGAGAAATGTTTCAGAAAGGAAAGCTACAATATTGTGTGTTTCATGGCATGTAGTGCAAATTCACTTAACTTTGTGTACCTGGGCAGCTGGAGCTATGTGGGTCTGACTGGAAATCTGATCTGACGCTGAGACACATCCACACTCATCCTCAGGCTCAGAGCAGGATTTGGGAAGGCATGCAGTGGTTGGAAATGAATGGGATTTGCACTCCTAAATCAGTCAGACACGTAAAATATATTTTGTTTTGCTTCTTTTTTTTTTTTTTCTTTTTGTTTTTTTTTTATCAGACTCAAATCAGAAAGGCCAAAATCAGGTCCCCTCACTGTCCCATTTTTCCTCCCAAAGACTGTGCTTACCCTAAACCTGAATTTGGCCTCTTTGTAGGCAACATAATCCTGATTTTCATATCATAGCTTCCTGTGTAAGACCCCATCTGCCCTCTGATGCCAAATCACACGTGGGCTTGAGAAGTAATTTATAAGATCACCTTGTGGAAACTGGCTAACAATCCTCTGCATTTCCCTCCCCATATTCCTTGCCCTATTTCTCCCCTATTTCCCTCCCATTTCTTTAATGTGGAAGCTGGCCCTACATCTTCTTTAATTCTGTAAACCTCTGTGGCATTTAAGAAAGCATCAGGATTTGCTAACACTCCTCTAATCCTTTGTAGCACAGCTTTTGAGGGTGGGAAGAATCACAGGTAGTTTGTTTTCTTCTCGGATGGGTTAATAAGACTGGATGCAAAAAAAAAGTGAATTTCAGAGCGAGCATGTTCTTTCAGTTAATTGAACACATTGTTTCAGGGTATGTTCTTAACTGCTGCTTTAAAAGTGAGCCAAAACCTGTCGGAATGGTAATTGAATAATGAGCGCACAGGAGTCAGAGAGCTGCTGGATAGAAATAACAATTTAATCACAGCTGATGGCAGAGCTGGCCTGCCCCAAATCCCGGCTGGGGCTTTTCCCCTGGCGCAGCCGCGTCCCGAATCCCCGCAGAGGGAGCGGTGGCGAAGTGCAGCCGCAGGCACGGGATTTTCTCGGGGCTGTTGTGCATCTCCCCCGCACGGGCTCGCAAAGGGCCGGGGCTGCTGCCCCTCTGCGTCCCGCACGGCGATGGCTCCGCACGCCCCTTTCAAGGGACGCGCTCGTGTTCCCCTCTCCTCACGGGGGCTTCATCGCCCCTAGAGGGACAGCCCCAGGCACCGTCACTCCGGCCTCGGCACGCGTGCCAGGGCATCCAGGGCAGGAAAATGCAAGTGCCCAAATGCAGGCCGGGGAAAAAGGAAACTGGCACAGACGAACAGGTGTTAAAGCTCCTTTCTTAAAAACTTTCCCATTTCCCTTTTTTCCCCATTTCCTTTTTTTTTCCCATTTCCTTTTTTTTTCCCATTTCCTTTTTTTTTCCCATTTCCTTTTTTTTTCCCATTTCCTTTTTTTTTCCCATTTCCTTTTTTTTTCCCATTTCCTTTTTTTTTTCCCATTTCCTTTTTTTCCCCATTTCCTTTTTTTTTCCCCATTTCCTTTTTTTTTCCCATTTCCTTTTTTTTTCCCATTTCCTTTTTTTTTCCCATTTCCTTTTTTTTTCCATTTCCTTTTTTTTCCATTTCCTTTTTTTTCCATTTCCTTTTTTTTCCCATTTCCTTTTTTTTCCATTTCCTTTTTTTTTCATTTCCTTTTTTTTTCATTTCCTTTTTTTTTCCATTTCCTTTTTTTTTCCATTTCCTTTTTTTTTCCATTTCCTTTTTTTTTCCATTTCCTTTTTTTTTCCATTTCCTTTTTTTTTCCATTTCCTTTTTTTTTCCATTTCCTTTTTTTTTCCATTTCCTTTTTTTTTCCATTTCCTTTTTTTTTCCATTTCCTTTTTTTTCATTTCCTTTTTTTTCCATTTCCTTTTTCCCCATTTCCTTTTTTTCCCCATTTCCTTTTTTTTTCCCCATTTCCTTTTTTTTTCCCCATTTCCTTTTTTTTTCCCCATTTCCTTTTTTTTTCCCCATTTCCTTTTTTTTCCCCATTTCCTTTTTTTTCCCCATTTCCTTTTTTTTTCCCCATTTCCTTTTTTTTTCCCCATTTCCTTTTTTTTTCCCCATTTCCTTTTTTTTTCCCCATTTCCTTTTTTTTTCCCCATTTCCTTTTTTTTTCCCCATTTCCTTTTTTTTTCCCCATTTCCTTTTTTTTCCCCATTTCCTTTTTTTTCCCCATTTCCTTTTTTTTCCCCATTTCCTTTTTTTTCCCCATTTCCTTTTTTTTTCCATTTCCTTTTTTTTTCCTTTCCTTTTTTTTTCCATTTCCTTTTTTTTTCCATTTCCTTTTTTTTTCCATTTCCTTTTTTTTTCCATTTCCTTTTTTTTTCCATTTCCTTTTTTTTTCCATTTCCTTTTTTTTTCCATTTCCTTTTTTTCCCCATTTCCTTTTTTTTCCCCATTTCCTCCTCTTTCTCCTTTCTTTCTCCGTTTCCCCCTTTCCTTTTTCCCCCTTTCCTTTTCCTCTGTGCCTGTCTGCAGGACCTTTCCTGTCCTGGAGCACGGTGTTTTTCAGGAGCAGGAAAGGCAGATCTGCTGTCTCTGACACAGAGTTTGTGCCCTTCCATCCCCAGCAAAATGGGCAATCTTTAAGGTCCTTCCCAAACCAACCCTTTTATGATGCTCTGCACAGCTCTGCAACTTTAGCAGGGTTTTATGCAAGGTGCTAGATGCCCATTCCCTAAAAATACTGCTTCTCTCCACCTCCTGCAGCTTCAGCTCTTTGCCAGTAATAAAGAATTGCTTGATGAACAAAGCAAATCCAAACCATGTTAAGAACTGGGATTTTGGGGAAAAAAACTTTTGTGAAAAACTGCTGTAGTGTTGTTGAGTACAATCTTACAGACAAGTAAACTTGATTTTCTTCATTCAAAGGAAGTAATGCTACCCACCCTGAAAATTCAAACTCTCAGTGTTCTCTGTTGTTTCTTCCTCTTTACCCCCTTTTCTGTCTGTATTGCTTTTGTACTTGCTTTACACACCTACTAGAAGATGAAGCTCTGTTTTGTTTGTGTCTGGTAAGGTCTTTCTGCTAAAAAAAAAAAGAAAAAAAAGGATGACTGCATTCCTTTAGCATGGGAAGCTCCCGGGGTGTTTGCAAAGACTTTTCCCTTCCAGCTTTGCTGCAATGGAGATCTCAGACAGAAATGCTGATTTAAAAAGTTTGTCATCTCATGGAGGAGTCAGGAAACTTTTTAGGCTGATTATAGAGATATGTCTTCAAAGGAAGTTAGGAATTCAGAGAAGACTTCACTGGGGCTGCACATCAAGGTGAAGAATGCATTTGAATTAGTAAATGATGAGGAAATTATTTAAACTCCCTGGAGGTTGCCTAGATAGGACAGTCTGGGGCAAAAAAATGGCAGTGACTTGAAACCTTTCCAGAGAGACTTCCAGACATGAAAATTGACTTCTGCTCACATCCTGCATCCAAACCCTGCCCAGGATGCCTTGGAAATGCTTTGCCTGGGAGGGGATGCCACCATCTCCCCAGGGAACTGGCAAAGAGCAGGAGTAGCTGAGTAGATCCAAAAAGTGATAACTTGCACCATGGTATGGCTGGGGCTCCCAAAAGATTTAGGTCAGTAAGTCTCAGTTTTGACTCTGCCCCTTCTTTGGTTTTATTATTCTTCTCACCCAGCCTTGCTGTGCCACAAGAGCCTCTCTGAGCAACAGTTCCTCAGTTTCTTTTGGGTGTGTGGGTTTAAAAACAAGCCTGTGCACAAGCTGCATCTTCAGGCTGCAATCCTGGAAATCCTTAATCATGTTGAATGTGTGAGTAGTGTCCTTCAGGGAAATGCTGCTGTTTCTGTGCTGCAGGTTAAGCCCAGGCACAAAGACATCCAGTATCTGGGCTCCTGGTGATTTTCTTGTACACATATGCAATTTCAAGTGGCTGTCTGTAAACTGCAAGATTAAAAGGGAAGCAAATGGGGAGAGGCAGAAGTGTTTTCAAGTTTCTCTCAGATGGAGGAAAGCACAAGGAGACAGGACTTTTGTGGAGGCTGTTTAAGCAGCTGGAAAAAATGCCATTTGTCAGGGAGTTAGGATAGTCTAGTCTAGACAAGATGAGTGCCTGCTTCCAAATCCTGACAAATTAATGTGTGCTGCAACTTGGAGACATAATTCAGATCCTGACAGGGATTTCTGCTGCATCACTGTGAGCACACACACATATGCAGTAGCATATGTACCCACAGAGGGAAAATTTCATTTGTTTTACCTTGTGGGTTTATCCTCACGGTTTATAAGTGACTGTCAGTCACTAGGGCCACAGGCAGCGCAGAATGTTTGCAAATGCCCAATTCAAGCTACTGGAAAGCATTTTCCCTCCCTTATCACTAGCTAAAAACCCACTAGCTGTCATTCAGAGCTGGGCTGGAGGGGTGAGCTGAGACAGTTCACTGGACTGTGAACAGGCAAGTGTAGTGGAGATCATAAAGGTGATCAAAATCTAATTTCAATAATCTTTCTGGTGGTTTTTGATATTTTTTCCTTGCTACTTCTGCATGTTGGATGCCCCTGCCCCTTGTCCCCGCTCCTTTTGTTAAGGAGAGTGTGATGGACACTCTGATGCTGCAGAAGGTTCTGCTTCACTGGGATACAACCCTGGCTGGCCAAACCCTCCTACAAATACATCATAATTTATCATATCAGCAGCATCCAATGCCTGCACTAAAGAACCTGATCCCATTTGCCTCTGAGCATAAGACAACCATCTGTTTGTTGTCTCAGAAAAAAGACTTGCACCCTTTTATAGCTGTAATAAAGCACAGTTTCATTGTCTGCAAGGGGTTATGGCCCTACCTTCTACCTGTGGCTGTGAAAATTTGGATTTTCAGCTCCAGCATTCCCTGTTGCTGTTCCCCATCTCTCAGAGTGCTGTGAGCTGTTTCACTAAAAGCTGTTCCCCCTCCACGCTCCCTGAATGTGGAATTTCAGAACAGATTTTCCCTGCCAGCCTGGCTCCTCATTCTTGGTCTTTGCACTTCCAGCATCTGGGAGCAGCGTAGGGAGCACATGTTGCTATAATTTATTTATATTTAGGGGAAGCCTGGTGTAGGTTGTGCAGTGCTGAATTCCCCTCTCGATGGCTGTTTCCTTGATGTGTCAGCACAGTGTTTGCAGAGCTTTGGTGTTTCCTGTAGTAAAGACTTGATTCACTGTTGTGTCATGCCATGAATCCCCTGCTAGCCCCTGAAATGATATTTTTAGTTTCAAACAAGGGTTCTGATGCTCTGCAAGGCTCAGAAAACTTCCATTTCTCTTCTCCTGAACACTTCTTTATATCTTTGTCTTTTGGATCTTTTTCTGCTCGTGGAAACCAAGGTCAATACTCTTCAAAAATAAAATTGGATGGCATAATTACTGTTCCGGCTCAGTTAAGAGCTTGAATGTTTCCATATTAATGTCTGTCATTCTCTTCTTTTGAATGACAGTGCTTCTGACTGGGAGCTGCCAAGAACAGTTTGAACATTAAAGATGCATGAGTAAAAACACTGTATTTTGTTAAGCCCAGTCCATTTGAATGTCTTAGAAATATGTGTTCATATCACATCAAAACTGCCAGCAGTGGCAGGGCTTTTCCTTTGCAGAAAGGGGGCCTTGTAAATAGTCGTATTCATTGGAGTTAAAATTAGGTTTCTGTGGTGTTGACTTGCAGCCAGCTTTTCCCACAGGGCAATTTATTTAAGGAAAAAAATAAGCCTTAAAATAGTAATGTACATATGACATATTCTGTGAACTCAAGAGTCCATTTGGACTAAAGCTTTCTTTGTATTTCTTTCATCCATGGTGCCTTAAAGGAACAGAATGGCAGCAAACAAATGTCCCTTGAAAATACACAGATAATGCAAAATTTCCCTCCAATTTGAGCTCCCATAGGTGCCTTGTGTGGGGCTATAGATAGAGAAAAGGAATTAAATCTTCCTTGAACCATTGATCTGGGAGAGTTTGCCCAGTACTTGGACCATGAAGGTGCCCTTTGTTCTCCCACTACATTGCTTGGATTTGAAAATTAAATCAGGATTCAGATGGACGTTCCTGTATTTTTTTTTTTTTTTAAGAGAAAATAGTAAACTCTGTGAATTGACCAGGACTTACATGCATCACTGAGCAGGTGAGCTGGAATTTGTGCTGCACACTGTGGCATCCTGGTTTGGTCCCCTCCAGAGGCAGAAGTGCCATGTCCCCAGGGGTGCCCATGCCCACTGGGGTAACAGTGAGTTTTCTTCCTGCCTTTTGGCCAGGGTAAGGAATAAATCTTGGCCTTTGTCCCAGGAAGGCATTATTCATTTCCCCCTCTCTCTTCTGCTCTCTCCTGGCACAGCTCCACCATGCCCTGGAGTGTGGCCTCAGGAACATGGAGCCTTCCATAAGGAGTCAGTGTGAAACCTCTTATGGAAAACAAAGCTGATTCAATTAAATATAGGAGGGGAGATGTGGGGTTGGCCTTCAGAGGGAATTAGGATCCCCTTACTGAGTCCTCCACCCTCTGGTTTGCCAAGTGGTCCTCCATGCACATCACAGGTGGATTTCTTGTTTTGATTTCTCTTGGAAAGGTCTTGTGGATATTGGTGGAAAAAGTGACTTATGGTTCAGGTGCTATTTTCATGCAGGTTATTTGTCCATCCTACTGAGCACTTGGAGGGGTTGAAAAACCAATTCTTGTATCTTTTGGCAGTATCTGCTTAGTGCAAAATTTGTTATCCTCAAAAGCTTTCTACTCACTATCAGTCCCAGATGGTGCTGCTGAGCCTGCAAAGCAATTGCAAGTGAAAGGAGCCTCCACATATGCACATTTTGTTATTTGATTTTGTGGGGAGTAAAATGTATCAAACAAGGTTAGGTCTCAACTCTTGTTTTTTTGGTTTCTGCTCACATCCTCGTCTGATTCCCTGCTACAGCAGGTTTCCCTGAGCTAAGTGCAGCCAAGGTGGAGCCTTAAAGGTGGTCATAAATCAGCCCAGATACAATAGCTCTGCTTCTGACACCTCCTGTAAGCCCCTTGTGAATTCCACTGGGTTAATTTGCAGTGTACTGTAGCTTAAAAACCAAAATCCGCATTTGGAGGGCAACGTTGCTCAAGAGTTATTCACAAAGACCAGTCACCCAGAAAAAAACACACATCAAAGGAAAATCTTTACACAGGACCTATATTAGTATCAATTATAAAGTGAATTCACGATGCTTTTTTATCAAGGAAGCTTCATGAACCTTGTGAGGGCATGGGAAGGCAGTACAAGCAACTGCAGTGCCAAATCTTCTTCCAGGAATGGTCATGAGGTTAGGGATGCTGGAAGAGATGTCTTCTGAGCTCTGCTCTCTCCTTGGCTCACCAGAAACACCTTCAATTCTCTACCCCCCATCTCTTTATATTTTATTAGCATCCTATTAAAGGGAGCCAAGAAGGATGAGACACAGCCTGTTTTGTTTCTCAGCCTGCAAACCCCACCTTATCTAAGAGATTTATGTTCTTCTTAGACTACACCTAAATTCTGCTTGTTTTATTTGAGGTTTCAGTAACTCAAGAGCCTCTAAAGCCAAGTAGCCAAGGAGGAACACAGAATGTGTGTGTGAAGGTGTACAAAAGGAGTAGAATCAACAAATGAAGATGCAATGAGTGTCCTTTACAAAGCTACTGAAATCTGTGATTGTTTTGTCCTGTCAGATTTTGCCTAGGCTTTGAAGCTCTAGAAAATGAACTTCTCTACTTCTCATTGAATTCAGTTAATGGCAGTGAATAAATATGAATCCATGAATAAAGCTTTGTCCACTCCTTTATTTTTAAAGCTTTGTCTGTGGCAAGCTTTCTGCGTCTTGAGTAGAGAAAACGAACCACTCTGCCTCTTTTTTTTTTTATTTTTTCCTGCAGGGTATGACAGCTAAACTAACATTTCTGCCTGCCAGCATCACTTGGAGCGTGAAATGAATCAAGGGCAAGAAAGAATAGCAGAAAGTCTGAAAAGCAAGATTTTTAGGTGTGTAGAAAGCCCTGTTTCTGTTTGCCTTACGCAAGGCTTGTGGGGAGGGCTCTGAAAGCTCCCCCTTCCCTGTTTGCTTTGGCTCATTCAGCAGGAAAGTTGGGGAGCATCTCCCACCAGGCTTAGGCTCCCTCTGGGTGGAGCGCTTGGGGGAGAAAATGTGGAGATGCTGAGGGTTAAGCTTGGATTTAGCCAGCTGGTTGACTTTAAATTTATAATATTTTTATGTATTGGTTGAAGCAAATGGAGTTTGATCAGCTGCTTGGGCCAG
Organism: Molothrus aeneus; assembly: GCF_037042795.1. NCBI lineage: Eukaryota > Metazoa > Chordata > Aves > Passeriformes > Icteridae > Molothrus > Molothrus aeneus. Next base: position 31,423,144 of record NC_089653.1, on the reverse strand, counting down.
GGCTGGATGTGAGCCTGGCTGGTGGGAGCAGGGCTGGAGCCTGCGTGGCGGCCGTGTCTCCTCTCCTGGCACTTCCAGCAGAGGCACAAAAACCTTTCCCTTCCACACACAACCTCCTGCCTCCCCAGTGCCAGTAAAAATAAGAGAGCAGCATGGCTTGAATAGCAGACCTCCCTCAAAATAACTCTGTGGTCGTGGGCTGAGGGCAGAAGCTGTTCCTTCTCCGCAGCACATGTGAGATAAATGGTTTGCGTGATACTTCTTTCCCCTTCCCCCCTTTTTAAAAGACAGGGTTCAGATTTTTGAGTGGTTTCCTTCAAGGAAGTGCATGAGAAGCTATTAAATACATATTTCTCTTGGAAATATCATCAGAGCCTTCCTTGCCTTGCACTGCAGAAAAGAAGTATATCAAAATGTTTTCGCTGAGGGGAGCTTCATCGTAGTATTTTATTGGGTTATTTTGCTCAGTCTTATCTATTCTTTGTCGCTTTTAGATGAAGTGATTCCTCTGGCAACAAATAATTTCTCCTAATCACACAACCCAGCCTGGGAATTTTCCTCATTTACTCCACAACACACTTCAGCAGATGGAGGAATAGGGAAAACTGAGGAATGCTGAGGCGCTTTTGCTCACTCCCACTTTCTGGCACCCGAGATTAAAGTTCTTTTTCTCACCACAAACCCCTGACCCCTTCGCTTTCGGTTAGCTCAGCATCCTCTAGATGGCCCTTAGGCACAGCTTACGCAGGATATGTGCAGGGGAGAGCAAGAATGGAGTTTCCTGCTGGGAAGGTCTTAGGGATTCTGTGAAATCCCAGAGAGATTCGGGGAAATCTGCATTATAATGCAGTGTTTGGTGCAGGTCTGCGAGCTGAGCGGGCACACAAAAGGTAACGGAAACTAAATGTGTCAGGCATCATCTTTCTAATCCAATGTGGTCTGTTTAATCTCTTTCAAAAGATGTCTTAAGAACTCCCAGTGTCTTCATTGAGCGCTGGGCTTTCACTGCTGCCCATATGGGGGCTGGGCTCTGGGGTGCCGGGGCTCTGACTGCTCCGCATCCCCCTGGCTGAGGCTTAATTAACTCATAGAGGCTTCAGCCTGGGCAGGAGGGCATGGTAGTGGGGCTGGAGGAATTGCCTGTGACCCCACAAACAGCTCCTGGAGGAGAGAACTGGGAATTCCTGCTCTTTCTGTCTCACACAGGAGGGACAGAGGAGCCCTGAGATGTGACTCATGCGGGGCAAAAAGTGCCAGCTCATTCCAGCTTCTGAACTTCTCCACCTGGATCCTCCTGTGCTTCCACAGCCCTTTCATCCTTGTTTTGCCTCCTGCAGAGGCCCCTGTTCTAGACTCAAAATTCAGTTTCTGCTTTCTCCCCATGAATTTGTCATTCTCCAGCTGTGGGAACGTGGGGCAGAGTTCAGAACTGGTGGGGGAGAAATCTGTGTTGAATGTTAATAAAGTCTTGTGGCCATAAAAGCTGTAGCTCTACTGCTTCATGGAGTTTGTTATCATGGAATCACAGGATGGTTTGGGTTGGAAAGGACCTTGTAAAGGTCACCTTGTTCCACCCCTGCCATGGGCAGGGACACCTTCAACTATCCCAGGATGCTCCAAGCCCTGTCCAGCCTGGCCCTGGGACACCTGCAGGGATGGGGCAGCTTCTTTGGGCATTCTTAAGTTATCTTAAATGTTATGTTATTATGTTATATGTTATGTTGGAGCAAGGAAAAAAGTCTGGATTCTTGTAAGACTTAATGTGCCATTAACCACACAGTAAAGTAAGAGTAATATGCCAGGAAGAAAATGGTTGTATTGAGCAAGAAAATGAAGGATGAGGAATGAAGAATTGGTGCAGGCCAAGCTTTCATCAATACTGATCTTTGCCTGCTTGTGTAGTTTCACAATAGTAATTTTTGGCTACTTTGGGCAGCATAAAGCATAAAGGTAGAGCATAAAAGTAAGGATCACAGGGGCAGGTAATGAGAACAATGAGTAGTAAATCAAGCAGGTTTTTTTTCCTCAGTACTCGTGGATCATCTTTATTTAAAAATTCTGAGTGAGCTTAGGAAGAAAGTCTGAATACTTAAAATGTTAAAAATCAGGAAACAAGACAGCATTCAGACAAATGCACATTGAGCTGTTCTCTGTGCACAGAGCTGGCTGCTCTGGTTGTGACCCAGGTGAGCTACACTGTGACTCTGCTATTTGCTTTGCAAAGGCACAAAAGAAAGGGAGAGGTAGGGGAAAAATGCAGGATCCCTTTATTTTAATCCCCCTTCTGATGTTTGGCTTAGCAGCAGAGTAATAACAAAAGAACAGTGTGTATTTATTAACTGAACGCTAAAACTTGTATTTAAATGTCTGTGGAAAGAAGAAAAGCCTAACACCTGTGCAACCAGCCAAGCTCTGTCTGTCCTCGTTGGCACTGGGACCTTCAGCTTCCCAAACTTCTGCCTGATGGGTTTTCAGCTCTTCCTGGGGCAGAAGAGCTGAGTTTTTCCAGGGAATTCACCACCACCACCATTCCATGCACAGAAAATGGCATTTCAGGTGGTCACAGCATGAAATGCTGGAAGGATTTCAGGGCTGTCAGTCACCCTGTGGGCCTTGGTCTTCCAAAATCCCAGCTGAAGCCATACATCAGCTTTTAAAGTGCTGCTTAGGGTGGTGCTGAGCTGGTGGATACCCCAGGAATGCCCAGCTGGAAGAGACTGAAGCTGTTCCTGTCTGAACCAGTTTGTCAATAAAGCCATACATCAATAACTATTTACAGATTGACATCCTGGGGCAAATTCTGGGTTTTATTCTGTCAATGCATTGGCACCAGTCTTCACCACTCGAGGGCAGAGGCCCCAGGGTTTCCTAGCAGGGTTTTTAATTACCTTAATATATTCTCAGTTGATGACAGGCAACTGCAGCACACAACATATTGCTCTTCTATAGCTCCTCTGGCATTTTCTGGTGGTATTGTGTGGTTGGAACTGGTGGAAAGGATTCAATTGCAAAACAAAATGTGAAAATACATTGAATATTTAAAAAAAAAATCCAGACTTCCATGAAAATGTAGCTATCTCTTTATTTATTTGTTTTAAATAGCTCTTTCATGTGTTGGGACAAAGGGACATTGTATTAATCGTGAAGTGTGAAATGTTTTTCTTGTTTGCTTGGGACAACAACTGGGAATACATGGATTTGCCTATTCACGCTTTATTGTTATGACAACATTTTTTTCACACAGTATTTGAAAGCCAGTGCTATGAAAGGAATAAAGTTGGCTATAAAGCTGGAGGAGTTTCATGCTTTTGTTTTAAGCTTGTGTGTGTGAGCTTTGTCGAAATTGTGAGTCTTTCATCTGTGGTGTCTGCCTGATTCAAGGGTTCTTTTCTTGTTCAAATATCCTTTAGTAAAACCCATTTGACTGAAAGGCTGTGCAAACACGAGCTGGCTATGATAAGAGTTCTACATGAAATCTTTAACATGCTTTGTCAGCATGAGGTTTTTTCAGCTGTGGTGCCCTAGTAAATATTCCCCCTCCTGCCTAAAATAAGTTCATTTTCTCCAAGTGCATTTCTCATTTATAATTGCTGTAATTTTGTGATGGATTTATGACAATAAGCCTTTATGCCTTAGGTGAAATGTTAATCCACTCTGGATTAGAAAAATAGTGCCTTATTTCAATAGTTACCTAAAAAACAGTGCCCCAGTCCAAGCTGTGCTACTAAAACAAGCAGCACCAGAAGAGTCAGGTCCCAGCCATGCCTGAGTTTGCACTGGATCTATTTTCTGTGTTTCTCTTTCCTAAATGAGCTGCCTGTCAAGCTTTCTTTAGCACCACTCAAAGGCATTGTAAGGAACCTCATCTTGTGACTTTGCTAGAGGAGGACACATACATAGCTTAATCAAAGTCAAAATGCATGATTTTTCTTTCAAATGGGGTTGTCACATCATGGCATGGGCAGGAGCTGAGGACAGGAGGGTTCACCTAAACCCTGTCTCTAGCATCCAAGAGAATTTGTGAAAAAAGAGCTGCTTGTTCTGTAAGAAGCTATTCATATCATGCACCACACAACTTATTTTGTCTATCTGGTTTGGTTCTGAAATGGGTTTATAGGAGGAACAAGGAGCAAAACTTGTGCTTGAAAAACTCTTTGTTTCAGTGCTGTTCATTCCTGTGTTGCTGTTTTAAAGTCTGAGCTTTTCCAGCTCCCATTCATCCCCACTTACCTTTGCTTTTCTTGGTAAAAGTCTGCATTGGCACTCAGCTCTTAGACAGGAAAATGGAGACATTTTACCACATGCCTCTGCTGAACACAACTAATAACACGCTGGATATTTTCCACTCCACCCAAACTGCATAATTGCTCACCGTATGAAATGAAGTTGAATCTGTGTAATGATTTGATGAGTAATTTTAATCAGGGATGTGAAGAAACTGCTCTCAGGTCTGGAAATGTAAGTGCTTCCTGTAGTAAACAAATCTTGTGGTTTTAGCATTTCACTTCATTTGGTTTTTCAAATGACAGAACATGTTCCTTCTCTTTCCCTACGGTCTCCAAGGCTTAGGAACAATTTTGTAGCCCAAGTTAATTTGTTCCTCCCTTAAACCAGTTAAAGGGGAGAGAGAAAATGTCATTCTCACCTTTTCCTTTGACAAGGAAAGTCTTGACCTTGACTTCTCTGCTTTCACCTGTCCTTCAGACAGCAAGAGTGCGATTCTGCTGTGGTGGCCCCTGACAATGAGCAGCTTCTTTGGAGGGTGGCCACTGGACCAGTGTCCTGTTGGAAGAGCACATGGGAGATGGGTGAGCGAGAGTGGGTTGGACACATTTCAGCTCATGGCAGTGGCTGCAGGCACCTGGAGCCAAATGGATCCACCAAGGAAATCTCCTCACTTGTGGCAGGAGATGCCAGATGAATTTGGTTTATAAACAATCTTTATTACACGTCCTGCGTGCTTTCAAGGCTCCTATATACACAAGGTTTGCTCCAGTCTAACCTTTGAAAGCAGAAAGAAGCTGCAAAAGGAGTGGTAAAATTACTTTTTGTTTTTTTGTATTGTAGTGCACAAGGAGTTGTCTGTACTTGGGATGGAAGAGCCTGATCTGATTCTTGGGTTGTCCCAGACAATCTGTGGCTACAAAGGCCAAGGTACTTAGTTGTCCAGAGCGAGTACAAAACAGAAATTCAAAACTGAACTTTTCAGTTGCCATGTATGTTATCCACAGGCAAATTAAATATATCATAACTTTTGCAAGACTATATAAAGGAAGATAAATCCTTAAGATAGGCTGGCTGTTTATTTATTACAGCAGTCTTACACTTTCAAACTCCCCTTCCCTGCAGGCTCCTGTGTGCTGCCAGGCAATGGATCACTGTGGATATATTGTGTGTTTGTGTGAACACCCAACACTGGTCACAAAGGCAACCCTTGGGAGCAGAATTCCTGAGAAAATGGGAATGCTTGTAAGTCAGGAACTCACATTTTAAAAATGCCCTCCTATATTTCCATGTGATTCCTTGGTTTTATGAATTTTCCATTAATAATCTTGTTTCCCCAGAATGTTTCCAGCAAGAAAGCACAAACAGGGAAGTGGTGTTCATTTTAATATATATGTAAATAGGAGGACAGTGGTGTGATGCAGAGGATATTAGCATTGAGCAGTACTCCACCATTTGCTATTGGTAAGCACCATTTCACACTGCAGTTGGAAGTTTAGAGTAATGGTCCCATGAGCTATCCTGTCTCCCTCTTTTATTAAATTCTTTGTCATGGATTTGTCCTTTGCCAAACACATCACCTGCTCTTTCAAAACTGAGAATCTCCAGATGTTAATTTTTTACTAAAGCAGATTCAATGCTCCCCCTGAAAAATACCATGGCAAACAAAAGATGCATGCTGTTACAGAAATGATAGGCTTCTTTTTTTGGCAGGTATTCAGCAGGCTGAGAGTGCAGGGAGTGCCTGCTGAAGTTCACGATTCCTGAAGTGCAAGAAATGTCTTTTAATTCCACTCTGCAGAGAACAGGGATGTGCAGCTTTTGCTGGTCTGCAGCATCCATGGTGCAGGCTCTACCCTGATGAGAGCAATTGGTGAGAAACTGTCCTACCCCTCTCTACAGACAGTTCTAGAAGATATTGCATTAAATTTCCTCCTCAAGCCTTAAGTGTATCTCAGCCTTCATTTGGTAAGAGAATTTTAAAGGACCTCAACTCAAATCACTTCTCTGTAGCAACCATTGTCCACATTTGTGCAGCATCTGCCACGTGGTGATGACCTGGCCGCTGCATCTCCCTCCATTTGGGAGGAAGAATCCCACTGCTCCTCCTTTACAGAGAGGACCTGAAAAGCAGAATGAAATGCCTTTTGCAGTGTCTCAATGGGGCAGAGACAAATTCTGAACTTTGGTCTTACCAGACCCTCACCAATATCCCAATTCCTTTCCTGCATTCCAAAGGTTTCAGCTAAATAAACCCAAATGGGCAGCATCACCCTGAGAATGTGCAGTTGCTTCTGCTTGGCCCAGGGAATGTTCCTGCCTGGTTGGGGAAGGTTTCCCAGCACTGCCCATGCAGTGCTGGGTAGGGATTTATGTCACATCCAAAGCACTTCTGAAATTCTCACCATGAGAACTTGGGATATGGAGATTTCAAAAAGAGTGATTGGTCTGAAAGGGAGCCCAAGGCATGAATACTGCCAAGGTGAGTTGTGTGTACAACATGTATTTAACAGAAGTGTAAAGTATTGATTTTCTGTGGCCTTGATAATTTCACAAATAATTTTGGCACTATATTTTGTTCCCTAAGCTGTTTAAGGAGATACTGCATATCCATGTTAAAAAACCTCATAGCTCAGCCCCTCCTTGTCCTTCACTGCAGAAGCACACCTGAGCTGTATCCATCTCCTCTCACAAGCATTGTCCAATACTGCCCTTCCCTGGGTGTTAACCTGATTTATTTGCTGCTCCTTGAAAGACTGGTTTCTTCATTCAGCCTATGTCTTTTATCACCAGCCTTCTCCTTGGCTCTGTTGATAACACAGTTACAGCAAAACAGAGGATTTGATAATACTCTAATTTATTGAGTTTTTAAATGTTAAATACCTCAGCTTCCATTTCCTGCAGACAGAGCAGGTTTTGATTCTGGCTGCACTGAGGGGTTTTAGGTTTGGTGAAGATTCGGGATGGACACAAACTGAACCCTTTTATCTTCTTTTCCTTTGTAAGTAACCTTCAGAGCCAGTCTGGCTGGAGGATGTAAGTCTGGCTGCTTCCTTTCTCTGCAGAGACACTGGATCAACACCTGTGACACACAGCTAGGGATGGATTCCACATATTGCAGCACTCACTCCCCTGCCGACGCAGGGACAGAGCAGATTGTCAGCTTCTGCTGCAGCCATCCAATAACCCTCCATCTGTTTTCCATTTTTAGTTTAGACACAAGCAATAGACCTGAATCAAAACCATGGTTCCAGACCCCATGAGGACTGATAGAAATTCTTCTGGGCTTAATAATTAAATAAATAACAACAACAACAACAAAAAAATGTTTAATCTCCCAGCAGAAATGCACGGTGCTGTGCACGTGCCTGCAGACTCATTACCTCATTCACTCCAGCCCCCACGCTGTCAGGGCTTGTTCCCTGTCACATCTCAAGTTCTACCAAAATTTCTGCAGGGCAGGGACTATGTATGTTTGCCTGGTCATGTATCTATGGGAATAACGTGAAGTACTAATGGTATTAACAGCAAGTGTGAAAGGCAATTTGGAAACCGGAGTTAATTTTGAAATTTGGCTCTTCAGTTCACTGTGAGTAACCAGGGAGAAAGCAGGGAGAAACAAGAAGCCTGTCATTAAATGTAATTAAAATTAGGGATTTGAAATCAGAATTTTCATCCAAATCATAATGGCTATCAAAGAAATGGCCAGTGAAATCATCAGCCAGGGGCCAGCCCAGTGCCACCCCAGTGTGGCCACCAGGATACCTCCTTCCCTTGGGGCTGCAAGCAAAGGTGATGTGAGCCCGTGGGCATGGCCCGGGGATGTGGCACTGGGCTTGGGCACAGGAGGAGGAGAGGCTGCAGTGTTGTCTTTGGAGCCTGATTTGGGATAAATCCATCCCGCCAGGGGAAGCAGTGACTCAGAGGGACCACTCCTCCTCCTGATTCCTGATTCCTGTCCTGATGTGGTTCTCTCCCCACAGCCTCAGTCATCGCCTTCTCCTCTCCTCCATCTGATGATGCATTCCCAGCCTGCTGGCAGCCCAGGAGGAGTGTCTACCTGGAAAACTGAAGTAGCATTGATATAAGAGAATAATGTAATCAAAATGCAGGATTTTAGGGTGAGGCTTTCCAGGGACTATCTCAAGCTCCTGAGGACTGAAGAGTCATCAGGGTTAAATTCTAAAAAGAAGCTAGTTCCCAAAAGACCTTTGTCTGAAGTGGTGATGTCAACAGGAGAAAGGGGAAAAGTCTCTTTTGCTAATGTTTGTCACTTGGAGACAAAAATGACTGCCCAGGGCGGGGGTCTGGAACTGTGTGGGAACTTTAATTTCCCTCCCAGTACAAACCACTCTGGTTCTCTGATTACCTGAGGGCTTCATTGGTGATGTCAGAGGGTTGGAAAGCATTTATGGAGTGAGCAGATGAATCTCTCCACAGGGAGGGCAGTGACTGCACCAGTCCTTTGCTCCCCAAACATTAGACATTTCCTGACTGTGCTGGGTCTATGGCACCCAGATTTCATTGCTCTGTTTCATGTCTGTGGAGCCAAATGGGATATTCAGCAGCATCTCAGACAGTCCTCAGCAATGGAGCAGACCTTGCAGAGGAATGTGTCCCCTACATGGCTGCAGGGACTCTGCCAGGTGCTCCCAGTCTCCTTGGATGAGCACACAGGGAGCAGCCCTATTCCCATGGAGTGGAGCCAGGTTACAGGGCTGAGGCAGAGCTGGATTGCTGCACTGGAGGCTGCTGATGGGAGAAGCCTGGTGGAGCTGCATGGCTGGCTGCTGGCAAAGGGATGAGAGATGTTTCCTCTCCTTTTGGCAGAATGAATAGTTTGATCTAGTTTGGTTTCCCCTGATATGGTGAACAAGCTGACAGCCCTGGTGAGTGCCAGCTGAGGAGGGGAGAGGAGCAGCAGAGCTGCTGAGAATCACAAGAATATTATGTGGGGCTGGGGCAGGCTTCCCTCTAGGTCTTATTTGTGTTTTAAAACCTGGATATGGCCTTGGAGTTGGTTGAGAGAGCTTCTACCTTCCTCCACCTCCAGCCCTGCCCATGAGACAATATCTGAGCTGCTGAGCCAGGAACCACTGCCATTCCAGAGCCTCTGGTGTTATCCCCTCCCAAGAAAACAAGCATGTGGCTCTCTGCAGGGTGAGAGAGGATTTGGGCACTGCATTCAGGCCTGGATCTCTGAATGGAAAGACTGAGCTCTGCACAGCACTGAGCAAAGCTCCTCACAGCTTTCTGCCCAGAAGCTGAGTCTCCTCTGCCAACCTTCAGCTGTGCCCAGCGTTCCCAGAATGTTGTCCAAAGCCATCCTGATTTCTGCTCCCCACTGCAAGGAGCTCAGAATTAGGATTAGGATAGGTGGGTGTTGTCCTGGCCCAGTTTTGGAAAGGCTGGTTAACAGGAGTTCAGCACTGAAAATACCTGCTATGGACATGACCCTGCAGAGCTCATCCAGTGTGAAGGAAACAGTTTTTGTCTGAGTCTCCCAAGCCAGGAAGAAAAAGTGACTTCATAATTTTTTTTTAAAAAAACATTTCAGCTTCTGCCTGACTGCTGCATCCTTCCTGTTATTTGCTGCATCATTGTTCATCCTCGCTGGGGAGGGACAGGGAGGGCAGCCCTGCTGTTTAATCACTTGCCTCCACTGCTCACTTGTGGTTAATCCTTGCTCCTCAGCACAGCAAGTGGAATGCAGTAGTGCTGCTTTGCATTACCGCCCTGGAGCTGAGAACCAGGCCAATATCATCAAAATTCAAGGCATTCCTTTCCCAAACCCACTTTACATGGAAAAGTACCCTTAACTCTCTCTAGCCCCGAATACCAGGCTTGAGGGCCTCTTTACCTGCCAATGATGCTGGGCAAGCTTTCAGCCCAGATAAATCACAAGCAGCTGGGGAATGGGTGGAGGCTCTCGTTTCACCACTTGAAAGGCAACTTTTAAAAGTTGGTTGGAATTCAGCCTTTAATTTTGCACCCACAGATTTGAGCCTGTAATCAGATGTGAGCTGGGATCTGCAGATCCCATCTGCTGCAGCACCAACACCACCTCTGCCTAATCCAAGAGAACAGTTAGGTAATTAAAGGTCTGGATGTGCTCAGCTTTTCCCACCGCTGAATATGGGCAGAGCATTAGAAGGCTTTGGGTCCTCTGCACTCATCCTGGGTGAGCAGATTCCTGTGCTCCTTATCTCCTGGTCATTCCTTTGGGATCTCTAAGCGCTCCCTGGAGCTTTCCCATTTATCACAAGCTGCTTTCCTAAATTAAGTGCTCTGATACACTGCTCCAAATGAAATTATTACTATTACTGTTGTTATTATTATTACACAAAACCCCCAAACCCACACACTTCCAAAAATGAGACTTCATTTAGTGAGGATTCTTGAAAATATATTAATTTTATTTTCCAAATCAAAACTTCAGGAAAATTTTGTATGCAGCATCCATGGCTCGGGGTTGTGCCTGTGGGCAGCCAGAGCCTCAACACTGCTTCCAGGGGAATATTGCTCCACACAGCCCAGCAGAAAATTGTTATTTTTACTGGCATTTGTGCTGCAGCAGAATTTGGAAGAAGACATGGAGGAGCTTTATGGCATGGTCTGCTTGCTCCTGTTGTCACTGGTGAAAAAAAAAAAAAAGTTAAATTTTAAAACTGCAGCCCCTGTTCTCTGCATAATGATGGGGAAAATGGTGCTCTGGTTTGCTGCCTTACCTGAAATGTCACTGCACATCTCAAAGAAAAAGTCAGAGAAGTAAAATGAAAAAATAATATTTTTTTTCATTTCTTTCCTAAGTGTATGTAATAAGTATGGAAGGAGAAGGTATTTTTTTGCTGGGATACTCCTTGAAGAAATCACTGGTATTTGTGTTTACTGCTGAATCCTATCATATCAGATTTACTTCAGTCACAGAATGATGGATTTAACTCACAGGATGATGTGCAATGGAGCAAAATGATTGGACTTACTTTAAAGTACATGACTCTCACAGGTGCTGTCTTATTTTATTAAGAAAAAATTAAGTCTCTGCACAGAAGCAACTGATGCTTCTTCAGGCTAGGGATGTGCTCTCCCCTGTCCTGTGGGACTGTGATCCTGGTGATCTGACTGATTCCCAGCTGAAGTGAATGTTGTCTGGGGTGATCCCAATGCCCAAACACACCAACCATGGCTGGGGGCAGGAGACTTCCCCAGAGAAGCCAACTCATGCCAGGAAAGCATCACTTACAGTCAGGCACGAGAGGGGAAATGCATTTTGCTCTGGGGCTGTGCTCTCAGCAGCAGTTCTCAGTCTAGATCATGATTAATGCTGTGTCCAGCCTAAAAATTTAGAAATTTCTTTTATATATATAACTGGGCATTGAGCTTGCTTTTTTTTTATTATTTATTTTTATTTCTTGACTCATTTGAATGTATCAGACAAAGTCTTTTTCCTCTCCTGGAAAAACTGTAAATCTCTTATCATGATTCCATCTTGGTATGCTTCTGGTTCTCCTCTCCATCTTCAGTCTGGAACCTGCATCATGACATAATCATATTTGTAGTTCTATGTCTTGAGATTCATTTTCTTCTTTCCATCCTTTTGCTTTCATTACCTTGCCTTGTTGCAATTCAGATTGTAAAACCTGTGGGGCAGAAATTTTCCTTCTACAAAAGCACACCCAGGGTGATCAGCAAGCCACGGTGCAGAAGGCACATTGTGTGTTCTCATGGGCTGCTGGGATGTTCACAGGGAAAAGCTCTTCATTGCAGATGAAAGCAGAGCTTGGAAATGGAGTGGAATTTGTATTTCACAGAATCATTTAGGTTGGAAAATGCCTTGTTAAACACCATGTAATATTTATTCCACATTTGCTGGCCTGAAGCACTGAGCAACGTTGCTGAGGGCTGTTACCTCTCCCAGCAGAGGCTGTGGTGGGGGGTTTGTGAGGCTGTGCAGGCTCCTTCCAGATGCAAGACCCTGTCTTAGGAATATCCTGTTTTATTATTTATTTAAAGGATGTTTTCATGACACTGCAATTTCTAACCCAGCATGGTGAGACCATAAAATAATAGCGGGTCTGTTTGGGAGGACGTGTTTTATTTGGCACGTTTTGGGGAAGAGCAGTACAAAGGAAGAAAATAAAGTTGCAATGAGCTGGGCTCTCTGTCCATTGGTAACCACTCACCACAAATAACTGCTTGCTGCTGCCCACACGTGATATTTTAAGGCCTGAGCTCTTAAAAAGAAGCTCTTAAACATCAGCAATATTTAGTGCTGTGCAGTCTCCTGGCCACACATAATGACTGCAGTGTTTTTTATGAAAATGAAACTCATCACAGTCTGGGCTTTGCTTTAAGACCTCACATCAATCACTCAACCCCAAGCCGTGCCTCACACCTTTTCAATTCCCAGTCTTGCTCTTTCCGTTAAGTTGCTCTTAATGTCTCTTTTTTCTGCCTTCTTCCTTGCTGCCTACTCCTTGAGGAAATATCCTCTTTCCAAAGCTGTTTGCTGAACAGTCCTCCTACTGATCTGGAGGAGAGAGGAAAACCTGATCAGGCCCATAAGGCAAATGCAATTAGAGCACAGTTATTGACTGTTACAATAAAAACAAACATAAGTAGTACAAAGATCAAGCAGCACATGAGGCAAGTAAAGGAAAAAATATTTTTGCCTACCACAAAATTAATGGTGGGACTCACTTCCACAGGATATTGTGAAGGGCAGAAATAGAAATTATTTTTTAAAATTAACTAAGAAAATGAATGAAGGCTGGATTCATCATCACTTGCTGTGAAATGCAATGACTCAGGTGAAAAAAAGCTGCTCAGAAAACTCCCAGGCAGTTGGTAGGAGCTGGGAGAACCAGGAATCCACTGCTGGTCCTGTGGGATGTGGGATGGATCTGACTCAGCCACTCTTACATGCTTTTCAAATCATGCCACCTGTCAGGAATAAAACAATTACAAAACATAATTACAAACTGCTACAGACTGCATAAATGCAGTTAATTCAAGGTATGGATTTGCCTTACTGATGAGATGACCCAGTTCTTCAACCTTTTCATCTCTCAGTTTCTTCCTTTCTGCCTAATATTATCTTTCTCCTGCTCTGGTAATGGGAAGTTTTGTTTTGCTGCTTCTCAGGGCTGTGCCTGTGGCTTTCTGTCTGTAAAGTTGTCCCACACATCTAAAAGTAAAGCAGTTTATTCATTTGCTTTTGCTTTCTCCCATTCCTGACAACCCCAAATACTCTGGCTCTCCTTGCCCCTTGGTCTCCTCCTCTCTACATAGTTGAGAATAAACACTGCAGAAAACCTTTCCACCAAGTAGGAAAGGTTGGTAGGGCATTTTCAAAGTGCTTGGTCCCTTATCACAGACCCTCATGGTGAAACTGGGGCTCAACCAGCACCAAGGCCACTGCTGAGTGTGTGAAAACTCTCAGCAGTGAGAGTTTTCATTTGAGCCCCCCACCCTCTGGTTGTTTTGAATTAGGGTTTTGGCCTGGGATCACTGCATTACACGGTGTGATGTGAGAATATATAGAACATATATTGCAAACAGAGCCCAGCACTGCTGGCTGGCTGAGCATCACTTTATCTCTTGTGGCTGGTGGAGTGCAGGATGCAGGCAGCTGAATTTCTTACACTGACACAGCTCCTTCCTCTCTAAGGTTATGATATCATGAAGGAAATGCAAGATAAACCATGGCTTCAGCAATCTCCTTTCTCTTGTCCCTCCCCATCCGAGCTGCTGGTGCACACAGACACTGCTGAGCTTTGTTTGGGGCCCTGCTGGGCAGCAGGACAATGGCCAGTGCCACAAGCCACCAGCTGTCCCACAGCAAAGGCACCCACAGTAAACAACCAGGGACAATGGGGGCTCTGGAGAGGGGGAGTGGGGTTGTACCAGGGCTGGTGACTGTACCTGAGGTGACAAAGGGACAATTCAGCCCTTTGGGATGGCAGCATGGCGCAGAGAGAATCAGTGAGGAGAGATTAGCAAGGCCTGGCTTGTGCAGGCTGGCACATGATAACATTATTGGTTCTGTCATTTGATGCTGGCTGAAGAATGCAGGAAAAAAAGTGCTTTTAGCCAGCCAAGTTAGCATATGATGGTGGCAAGGTTATTTTATGGCATTTTCTGCTCCCTTTTTTCTGTCCCCTGCAGTCTGGTGGAAGGTCACTCTGCTCCTTTCATCTGCCAATATTCCTGGTTGTCAGACAGCACCAGGATGGTGGAATTCCTGCCACACCAGCCCCAGAACAATACACCCAGAAAGTTTCTGGGTGTATTGATCCCTGGGCAGTTCACTGGCAACTGCCCAGGGATCAATACACCCAGAAATTTTTAGAGTGACTCATCTTGGGCAGGCTTTGAAAGTATCAAAAACTGAATGCCTGGCTTAAAGCATCCAGAATGGAGGAAAGGTAACTCACACCTGTATAAAAAGTGGTCTGATGAGGATTTATACTCTGAGGAACTGGATGGCTCTGCACAGCACACAATGAGAAACCCAGCAGTAGGCACCTGGTCTTGAAGGTGCTGGTTTGTGCTCTCCATGACACTTTGTAAAACCAAAATCTGAGTGTAAATAGCAGATAAAGATTTTTTTTTAAATGGCCCATTGCCATGAAGAAGTGAAGCTGGGCAAGCAAACAAGCAAAGGCAGCTGAGAGAATGAAGGTCCCATAACTCACAGTGCATTTGTTTACTTTCTTTGGTGCAGGTGTGAGCTGGGTTTTTGTTTCTTGCTGCAGGTTGGAAGGAAGGCTGCCTGCTCCTTGCCATGCAGGTAGCATAATTCCAGTACCAAAGAATATTCTTTAGCCACCTTTTTAATGAAGGTACAAATGCCTTTTGGAAAAAAATAAGTCCAAGGGCCAGCTAAAGTTGAATAAATAAAACCTGCAAACTGTTTCATGCAAGGCTCTAAGGATGGTTTTCATTTATTCACCTCATCTCCCCCTGAAATAACCTAAACTGAATGTTCATGGATTACTCTCCCCAGTTTTGCTTCCTGGCCTAGATCTTTGCACATTTTCACCTCTCAGGTGTTGCAAATCCCCACAGACTCCCCCTGAGTGCAGACTCTGTTCATGCTCTCTTCTTGGTTCTGTTAGTCTTTTGTATTTTAAACTTTGTAAGGATTTTTTTATAAGGACTCTTTTTTTTTTTTTTATTTTAGACCCTTTTAGTGCAAGTTTAATGGAATTACAGAGAATTTGGGCAAGGGCAAAGTGTAAGGGCAGTAGTGAGGATGGCTGAGTGAGCCCAGGTCAGAGCTGCTGATTATAGAGCATCAGTTTTTGGGGAATAGTGGCCACATCCAGCCTTAGGAAAGGGAGTTCAGTTTTCAGAACTAAATAAGCTGTGAGGAAGCCCCTCCTGGAGCTCCGGGTGGAGGAGGTGTATGTGCAGGAGCAGGAGGCAGACACCCAGGCCAGCTGTGTAACCTGAACACCTTTCCTGTGGGATGGATAACAGGGAGAAAAGCAGCACATGGATAAAGCAACCTGGGTGGACTGACAGCATTATCCTGTGTGTGAGGATGCAGAGGCTGGAGAGCAGGGAGAGGAAGAGAGGGAGAAAGAGGAAGAGCAGGCAGCTGCTCTGTGGATGCTCCGTGTATTTGGCTAATGATGGTAATAAAACAGGATTAGCTGCTAGCCCTGGATTGATGGCCGTGGCAATTGCTAGACACTCTTCTTCCCTTCTGTGAGCAAAGGAAGGTGGCTGCATGTGGGAATTACTTTTAAAAGCTCATTAGCTGGGTGTTAAGTCTCATCAAACAGTTAACATTTCAAACAAGTGCAACCTGGGTATAATTGCAGCCTCTCTAAATTTGTTTGCCCCATTAATACCTGCCGCTATCAATTATGTAATTCCTCCTCAGCTGTTTGAATGCTCGTTTCAAACGGAGCCGTACATGGATTTATTTGTTTGTTTCTGACCAAAAGATAGCAGTTTTTTAAACCAGAAGATGTGTTTTCTGCTCCATGAGCCCTGTAATCTGAAGGTAAGAGATTAAGTGGGAGACAATGAGGATGGTGAGCTTTGGTTTCATGCTGCAAAATCCATAAGAAATTTCAAGGCCGGGTTTGGGAAGATTGGGATTTGGAGGACCTGGTTTGAGTCTCCCAGATGTGCCAAGGAGTTCCCACCAAAGCAAATGGAGCCTGAGTCATGCAGGAGACTTTAGCTCATGTTTATTCCAGCAACAGGAGAACCATAGCAGCAGGAAAACAAACTTTGGGACAGAGGACAGACAAATGAGACATTCCTGGGCAGCGGGAGTGAGTTCCACAGGGATGCCAGAGGGGAGAGAGGGTCCCCTGCCCTGGAGCACTGGGGGAGTGTAAGAGGGGTGAATTGTTCCTGCCAGGTTGATAAGGAAAACAAGAACCAGGAAAAATCTTTATCAGTGCTGACCCAAACATTTTTGCCATTTCTTACCTCAGAATATTTGCTTTTATTGCTGTTGATTCTCTTTTTGTCTGGCTGCTGTGTCTCTGCTGAAAGTTTTGTGGCACAGATGGTTCCCTGGTAATTTCTGTGTACGTCCTCCAGGACAGCTATTTAAATTTTTCCATTTTTTTAAAATGACACCTGTTGTACGTGGGTATTAACTGGAGAGGGCAACAAAGTGGGCTGGCAGGTGAAAGCCCTCCTCTTGATCTCCCTGTGCTTATCTTCAATGCTTTTAAGCGCAGAGAATCAAAATAATTAATTAGGGCGGCATTTCTGCGGTCAGAGGGAGAGCTTTGCTTTGGCTCTCAGCTCCCCACAGCTGCTCAGCTGCCACGTGAGCAGGCATTTCTGTGCAGTGCATATATGGCACTCTGTGCTCCTGGTGACTGAGAAAAGGGGTTTATTTTGGAAACTGCTAATGGCTTTGTTTGCACATTTATTCCCTCTGCTGAGAGAGGCTGCAGGCTTGTTACTGTGACCTTTTGTGTTGCTGTGATAAGAAGCTGTTGTGGAGGAAAGCAGGTCTGGATGCTTTGGGCATCCAGGGGCCTTTGGAAAGGCCTCCAAACCATCCAGGCAGAGGGAGGCAGGATGCTGATTGCAGCTGGAATCATAGGCTGGGCAATGTTTGCTAGGGTAAATATTTGGAATGTAGGCGAAGGAATTCAGAAGGAAAGAGGTCAATGTATGTACTTCTTCAAGGCACTGGGTTGCTGGTTTTGAGAGACCAGTTCTGGAGGCATCTCCAGCCATGCCAGGGATGCTTCCAGTTTATTTCCTGTAGAGCAGAGGGATGCACATGGAGGGGAATGTGCCTTCCTCCCATTTCAGTCAGGAACCCTGCAAAGCTGTAAGACACCAGCTGAAAAGGGGCTTTTGCTTCCTGGAAAGGGAAATTGCAAACTACCCTTGAAGACTGAGCCAGCAGCATTCTCAGTGTTCTCCCATCTCCAGACCACCTCTTAAATATAGCTGTAAAATAATTCAAGTTTAAATGTTAATTTTTATATAAGAAGCGAACTATAAATTATTCTTGCTCTTTATTTTGACATTAGAGCTGCAAACAACTAAGGCTCGTCATATTGCCTTTATAAATTAACCCCCCAAAAGTGGCTCTAATTCACTTTCAAGATTTGGTAATATTGGTTGCCATACATGTTCCCAGTTTCTAGTAGTAAAAAAAGTCTACTTACATGAATCATAATTTATGAGAGGGAAAACTGAATTATGAAGATATCCATGCTGAAAGTACAACATGATTTTTTTTTAAATTATTATTCTTGGTTAGATAAGTGGCTTGGAACTGGTGATTTAAAGAAGAAAAACAATGCTGCTTGCTTTTTCAGTGGCCTCTTCAGCTTGTGCATGTAATAATATATAAAATGAGGCATATTTCCATAGCTGCCATTCTGGAGTGAACAAAGCTTGTTATTAGCTTGTCTAGCCTGGTTTGTTTGATTTGAACTTCAGTCAGGGGATGAGTGCATGCTTGACATTTCTTCTGCACTAAAATGTCTAAAGCAATGCCAGCCTGGGCTCCATTATGGGAAACGAGTAAAATCCATTCAGTATGTTCATGAGCAGCTATTCTGACTTTTAATATACTTACAAAGTATATAACTGCTCTTGGCTGCTTATGCAGCCAAATGTTTTTGATATTTAAAAGAAAAAAAAACCCAAAACAAAAACTAGTGTAGGTTTTCTTAGATATGGAAAAAGTACCAGCAAAATCCATATTTGTTTTATGTGGCTGAACCTGTTTATATTGCCCATGCTGAGGATTATGTGCCCTTAAACAGGAGAGGAATTTTGTCTACAGCTGTTGTGGGGAGCCTTTATTATAAAAGATGACACAGAAAAAGTGAAGAATTTTCTTAATGAGTGTGTTAGTCATGAGAATAGAAGACAGATCTGTGATTTTAGCTCAGTTCCTCAAACTCTGGAGATATTTCAAGTACATCCCTGACCTGATCCCTGTTGAACAAATAAAGTGAGTATATCTTGGAGGTTATTAGTTTCAATGGGGTTTACACATGTGCTCAATAACTGTGCACAACAAAAAGCTCTGCTGAGTTCAGGTTCCAGGTTTGCTTTTCAGGTCAAGAACAATGGCATTTGTCCTGAGAGCTACAGATGTAACCACTGGGGGTGTTCAAAGTGCTGTTCTCCAGGCTTAAAATTGTTACAGAAATAGACAAAGTGTGCTGCTTCTTCTCAGATTCCTTGGAGAGGTCTGATTTGGCTGATGGCTTGCCATCAATATAATCATCAGATAATCCCAGAATGAAAACGTCATTAAGATTGGAAAAAGCCTCCAGTGAGCCTGATATTAACTGAGCATGGCCAAGGCCACCACTAACCCATGTCCCCAAGTGCCACATCCAGATGTTTAAACCTTCCAGGGATGATGACTCCACCACTGCCTTGGGCAGCCTGTGCCAATGTTTGACCACCCTTTAGAGAAGAAACTTTTCCTGATATCTAAACTCATCTGGCACAACTTGAGGCCATTTCTTCTTGTCCTGTAGTTTGTTACTTGGGAGAAGAGACTGATCCCCAGTGATGTTCATCACTTTAGATATTGCTGTGCAAGCTCCAGGCATCTCTTTTAATTAATGGCATTCTTTATGTCTCTCCAAGTATGCCCAAACTTTTTTTTTTTTCTCCTTTTGCCACAGCAATTAATTAACCTAAAGGCTGATCTAAATGGCAGTGAGTATGATCAGAAATCAGTGTGCAGAAGCAGCCTCTCCCACACACCTTCATGCTAGCTCTGCTGGAACCCTGCTAGGGCTCCTTCCCACAAGATGTGTCTGAGCAGGGGGCATCCAGGCTCTGCCCTTTTCCAAGCAGCAGAAGCAGGAAGCGGTTTCAGAGTTCCTCCTTTGGGTTCGTGACACCCAAACATGGATATTTTTCTGGTAAATACAGCATGCATGCAGCCTGCTTGACCTCAGTAAATACGGAGTGAGCCTGTGTGTAAACTTGAGGCCAGTGCACAGTTGGTGACTTGGAGAGGCTGCAGGGACCTGCCATCAATCACAACCTGCTTTTAGGGTGAGCCCTTGCAAGCAGAGCAGGCTCTGTCAGTCAGTAAAAACTCCAGATGAGGAGGAGCTGACTGGTGACAAAGCAGCACTGCTGTGTGAGGAAATTCATCTGTGGCACTGCAATGTGTGCACAGTAACAACAAATCCATATCTTTCCCCAAATTAGTCACTGTCAGTTTTTTTCCTGGTTGCTAGCAGATATCACTTGAATCTTCCTGACTAGACTGAGTCCCAAATAGTTCCAAAGTGCCCCCTGGTCAGCTTGTTATGGAGAAGAGAGTGAATTCTCCATTCACAAACTCTGTAAATTTGTGTTTCCTTCATGCTATCCCTACCTTGTGATATCCATGATCCATTAAACTTTCTATCTCCAAATCTTCATATAAAGGTCAAGGCTGGCACCTGGTATCCGTTGTTTCCCTTAACACTTCACATCAGACAATGTAGCTAACATCCTACTATCTATTGTTTTGCTCTCTGTGGGAAACTTGATTTTTTTTCTGAAGATTAACCCAGTCACCCAAACCAGACATTTTTATGTTGGTTCCTGTCAGAACATTTTCAGTAGTGGCCCAGTAGTGTTAAAGATGGAGATGAAGCAAGACAATATGGCTTCAACAAAGCTAATAGGAAAAACTCCCATGAACTTCAGCAGAATCAGGATTTAATCCCTGCTATTGTAGAGTTAAGAAAAGCTCCATGAGAGAGAAGTCTTTAAAAGAAATTATTAGAGAACAGTTATGATTTAGCATGTCAAATGTATTTAATTAGAAGAATTTTTCCAGTACCTCTAGAGATTTAGGGACAGGCAGTGGGACCTTTTCTGTTTGGAAAATACTTTGCCCATTGTGGGCACTAGGAGAGGAAAAAAATTGAAATAATCTGTATCCAATTGCAGTTAGAAATGTAATACAATGGGATAGGGCTGAGACCCACAGGGAAGCAGTGGCAGCACTCCCACTGACCTTAATGGGAGCTGGACCACGTCCCACACGGCCTCAGAGACGTTTGTGGGGGAAAAAATGTCTACTGCAAAGCTGAAAGATGAGAACGAAGAAACGCATGGATTTCAAAACTCTGTGGCTCGAGTGGGGCCAGAGCCAGAACCTGCTGAAGCAAGCACAGAGTCAACGGTCAGGCAGGCTTGGATTGACTCGTTCTGTTGGCTCTTTTGTTTTGCAGAAAGTTTTGTGGGTTTGTTTGCTCCCACTCTTAGAAAATACCTGTTCATCAGCAGATAATGCACGTTAGCAACTCCTCTGTGTAACTGATACGCTGGGTTTTATCCAAAATCACGAGTTTTATCCAAAATCACGAGTTTTATCCAAAACCACAGTGTGTTTTCACTAATGAAGTCCAGCAGGAGCTGGTGACCTCCACTCTCAGCAGTGGGGGATGTATCCCATGGGATCACCTGTGAGCAAGGGCTGGGAAAAGGCTGGCAAAAAGGGGTCTCACAGTGGTGGGGTTTCTGTTGTTGCAAGTTGAGGCAGATCATGGTGGTAAAAATGCTGCTGTCTCACTGGCTTTGAAGACAGCAGAAAAATGATGAGGGGGTAAAATTTGCTAGAGGTAAAATATTTTCTGGGTTTAAAATGCAGCTGAGGAAAGGCTTAATGGCGAAAAGGCATTTCCTTCATGTAGAAGAAAAGGAAAACCCAAAGAAAGAGAATGAAAATACCTTCAACCTCAACAGGGCCAGCAAAGGCCAGAGAGCTCCCAAGCTGCTGTTGCTTCCTTGCCAGTTTGTGAACATAAGGAAAGAGGCCTCCACCATGGTTCAATTCACAGAGATTGGGTTTCTGATGTACAAATGTGGGGAGCTAAAGACAGGACAAACACAAAACCTCTTCTGGATACCAGGACGAGCTTTGCTCTGTGTCTCTCCAAGTGCATCAGTTCTCCAAACTACATAGAACAGTTTCCAGAACTTTCAGCAAAGCAGGGCTCACCAACACCAGCTTTGTGGGGAATTAGGAGGGTCCTCACCCCCAAAGAGCTCTCTGAGAGACAACACACAGAAGGAGCCCAGCTCCTGAGCAAAGAGCTGCCTGTGCTTCCAGAAGAACTTGCTAGAAGCCACAATGCATCTTGGAAGGAGCGGGGATCATGTTTCAGCCCTGGATTTTAGGCGCACGTTGTGACAGCCAGCGGCAGACATGCCAGGAACTTCATTCCATAAATCACATTTCTTGCAAAGGAGGCCTCTGTGCTCAGTAGTAGTAGCGTTTGTTTCTTCTTTTTCTTGGCTGCTTTGCTTGGAAGTAGTGTAAAGACTTAACCCTGGTGAGAAGGACCTGCAGAGAAATAATGGAGTATGTGAGAGCTCCGGCTTTTGCCTTGTTAAATGAAACTTTGTCTATATAAACACCCTTGAAAAAACCCACTGGTAATGCTGCAAACATGGGATTCAGCAGTGGGCTGTTTTCATTTAGCCTCTTGGCAGCATTTTTAACAAGAATATGTTTTTTTGTGACTTTCAAACCAGACACATCATCTTGGATGAACTATAATGGTAATAAAAGCATTGCAAATATCTCTATTTCTAACCCAGATTTTGCTGGAAACATCTTACTGCTCAGAGGAGAAATAGAGCCTTCACGTACTGAGTGCAAATTGCTTAGAATTGAGCATATTCCTGTCTTTACCTACACCCCAGCTCCACTCTTAGTGCTCTTTGGTTGGCTCAGTATCACCCCCTTGTTAAGGGTGGCTTTTACTTTCATCCAGCTGTGCTGCAGAAACTTCAGAAGCTGCTGACCTGATGTACTTTGCCTTTTCCCTCTGAAGTGTGTGATGTGTTTAATGCAGCAGTGTTTTGTATACACAAAGGCTATCATCACCCCAAATTACCTGTTTGTAGACAAATGTTTCCTCAGTCAGTTGCTGAGGGTGAGGAAGATCTCTG
The DNA here is from genome assembly GCF_037042795.1 of Molothrus aeneus. NCBI lineage: Eukaryota > Metazoa > Chordata > Aves > Passeriformes > Icteridae > Molothrus > Molothrus aeneus. The sequence continues at coordinate 31,400,494 of NC_089653.1, read as the reverse complement.
CTGTCAGGTAAGAAAAGGCCTCAGTCTGGAGCCAGGTCTGCTTTGAACATTTCTGAATGAATATTTTGTAAAGAAATGTATATATGGAGACATGGTGTTCAGCTTGATTATAGTGGTGACCCTAAAAAATGTAAATGGAAGTGGAGATAGTAATCACAAAAAGGGTTTCATTAGCAAAGGCACCCACTGATTTGTAGAGCAGACAATTTGAAATTCCTGCTCCTACCTGGGATGCTGAACCCCATCATCAGCTCATCATAACCTTATGTAGTCCTCTGTGTATCACTGTCAGCTTAAGGTTAGGCAGGAATTTGCCCTCTCTACTATCTAGAAAGTTACTCTAGAATCTCTCTCAATATCTCAAAACTTTCTAACTTCCATGTGTTCTACATTTTCTTGTCATTGCCAGCTGGTAAAGTTTGGCATAACTGTCACTATTAATCCTGAGCAGCACAACTCTATCCATTGTACCAATGAATTCAGTCTTTTTATTCTTGTCTGATCTGATCCCATTCTCCCTGAATAGACATTCCCATCATCCTGTGTTTGACAGTCCTTTCCAGTCTTAGGCTATCAACAAAATTCAACGTCCTCCTATTTCCTGCACCAAGAATATTAATGAAAATATCTAATATTGATCTAATATCTAATATTACTATTAAGCTAATTATCTAATAACGCAACACTCAGTGTCTGGGAACTCTGCTGTTCAACTCTCTCTATGTTGATGTTCCTCCTGTCAGTTTGAGATGACGCTTCCAGCTTCCCTAAGAATTCCTTTCTGGCTCCCTGCTGAAAGAGTTGCTGGAAGGGCTAGGCTCTGCCCATTCCTCTGCTCAAAAGTTGGGTGAAGACCAAAAAGCACATTTCTTTACAATTTACTGGTCATAGAATCACAGAATGGTTTAGGTTGGACAGGATCTTGAAGCTCATCCCATTCCACCCCTGCCCTGGGCAGGGACACCTTCCACTGTCCCAGGTTGCTCCAAGCCCTGTCCAGCCTTGCCTGGGACTCAGAGGGATGGGGCAGCCACAGCTTCTCTGGGCACCCTGTGCCAGGGTTTCACCAACCTCACAGTAAATAATTTCTTCCTAATATCTCATCTAAACCTGCCCTCTGTCAATTTGAAGCCATTCCCTCTTGTCTTGTCACTACATGCCTTTGTAAAATGAAAAAAAAACCCCAAAACCAGCAGAACTCTTGAAGCTGGGGCTGTCTCTGAGCCAAAACACATCTTAATAATAAGTTGAGTGAAAAAATGAATTGTGCCTTCTGCAAAATCACTGGGTATAGAAGAATCATAGGTAATGGGATATTTATCACCAAGAGCACCCAGTGCCTCATTGACTGAATTCATGCTGTCCATGAAGGTATAGATTGGGGGTGTTGTCACACAGCCCCTGTTTGCCAGTGCAGTTCCTTGAAGATGTGGCCTCAGCACCGAGGAGGCCCTGCTTTGGAGCAGAGCTTCCTCTGGGAACCCCGATGGCAGCTACAACGTCACCACCACCGACCACAGCAGAAACCATCGCCTCCAGACACGTTCATGTGGAGCAAACACCATGTGGAAACCCAGAGCTCTTGCTGTTCCCAGGGGCTTTGCTCTTTCACCTGTGTCCTCCTTCACCCAGTGAAGCGACCATCAGTGCACCACAGCCCATTGAGGCCTGTTTGGGCCTCACCAGGGGAAGGAGCGAGGCAGCAGCACCATTGTGGTGCAGGTCATCCTTCCAGCTCATGTGGTGCTCCAGGAGGCAGGCAGGGAGTTAACTTTGTGCTCTGCCATGGCTTGGAGCTGCCAGCCAGCCTGTGAGGAGGAGCAGGGCCCACGCGCCAAAGCCGTCAAGCTGTAACACGCCACAGCCATGGCGGCGCTCCCGGCGCGGCTTGGCCTCACCCCACTGCTCCTTCTGCAGCCTCCCAAAGGCCAGTGGAAAATAACAATCAGGTGCTGCATTGTTTGCCTTCAAATCTCCTGTGCCAAACACAACAGAAATTCCCTGAGCTGTGAGGTGCAGACAGGCACAGGAGCGGCCCACTGGCGGTGCGTGCTCCTGCTGGATTGTGACTCTGCAGCTCAGGGCTTTTTGTACTTTGGGGTAGTGGGGACAGCGCAGCCATGCCGTGCCATAGTGCTTCAGGTTTGTGTTGGTATTGTCACTTCACGGAGTCACAGAGTGTGCTGAGTTGGGAGGGATCCATCAGGACCAGCCAGTCCAGCTCCTGGCCCTGTGCAGGACATCCCAGCTATCCCATCCTGGGGCCAGGAGTGTTGTCCAAACACTTCCTGAGCTCTGTCAGGCTTGGTGCTCTGACCACTGCTCCTGTTCCAGTGCTCAACCATCCTCTGGGTGAAAAACCTTTTATTAATACCCAACCCAAACCTTTCCATAAATATCTAATTTTAATGACGTTTGATGCAGTGCTGTCCCTGCTGTTGGTGCATGCTGAAAGCACAACTGACCATGTTTTATTTTTTTTCAGATGTTTAATTTGCCTAAACAAGAGACTGGATAACTGGCATTGATTTAGATTACTCAGGAAATTCCTGTAAATGTAGCAAATTTGCAGAGTTTACTGGCTATTGCGTGCAGTCTCTCCCTGACAGTATGTGCATCACCCCATGCTTCTCTGTGTGACAAACCATTAGTGCCAAAGGGTTCTGGTGTGGGGAAAGGACCCTTTAATGAAGCAAAATTATAATGAGGTTTTGTGGCTGAAAGCTGAAGCTGAAGAATTCAGACCAGTAATAAGGTGTGCATTCTTGGCCACTGGAGAATTTAATATCTGAAACAATTTGCCTAGGGATACGACGAATTCTCTCTTTGAAAACTTAAATTAAGATGGGGTTATTTTTTTTTTTCTAAATAATCTGGTTCAACCAGAAGTTATGGTCTTAATGCTGGAGGTTCTGGTAGCAAGTACCTGACCCAGGCAATGCAGGAGTTCAGACAAGACGCTGCAAGTCTCCAGTTGGGTGAAATAAAATGTTTTAAATGCTGTACTAAAGCATTGCTTACCTTCATGCTTTAAGTCTTAACTCAATCTTTCCTGCACGAAGAAGTGGAGGAAAAGTGAGAACAAATGGCATTTTCTGAATTTTTCTGTGATGTGCTTTTACTTCTGTATCTATTCCTCCAATAACTTCTCCCTGACATTAAATATTACTTGGCTTAAAGGGAATTGTCTCACCGTTAGAGAGCCTCCTGATCCCTTTTAGTGTCCTGGGGAATGGGTTACTGCTTGCCTGATGGAACACCAGTGCTAAGGGATAATTCACCAGGAAATACCCCAGGCCAAGCAATGAACTGCACAGCAGCCCTCTTTCTACTCATTTTCCTGCAAAAACAATCCTTGTGTGCTTAGATATTTAAGGAATGCAAAATACAGTGGTGGTAGTGACTTTTGGAGTTGCTAAGTATATTTTTCTTCTCTTCTCTTAGCATAGAGGGGAATTTTACAAAAGCCCCTATGGTGGGCAGGGCACAGACCTCCCTGGCTGGAGCAGGATTTCTCCTCCTCCTCCTCCTGGCCTCTTGTGGAGGGGCTGTGGATGAACTGCAGTGACATCCAAACCACTGCTACCTGCCCAAGTGGCTCCTGAGCCCCTGCAGATGAGCTGGGGAGGGTATGGGCATGGAAAAGTTTCTAATCCCTGGGAATACCTGGGCTGGCAGGAATTGCCAAGGCTGTCACCACAGCAGTGCTGAACAGGCAGCAACAGGCTTGTGATGAGAAGGGGAAAAAAAGGCAAGTAAGAAAAGGACCTTTGATAGAATCCCATAGAAACCACCCCTACAACCCAAGAGCATCCTCCAAATTCATCCAGCATGGTATAAATCAACTAAATTAATCCACTGTTCATGATCTAGATGAACCCTTGTACTGGTTTCAGCTGTTTCTGTACAAGGATCTTGAAGGAAAATGAAGATAAAGTCCTGTATGTGAGGTCTACTTGACTTTTCTCTGTCTCTATGATAGTGGTGAATGAACGTCTACAGGGAATGCCAAACTTAATTATGTTGTCTGTGAATAATGAGTCTTCTCTTAATACTCTGGAATTAGTAGGTAAACAAGAAAGTGTTTTTTGGGGACATAGATGTAGTGACTCCGGTATTTGCCATAATTTTACACTTAGATTTATTCAGTCAGTGGGTTTGATGAACCCTCAGACCATGTCCCCAAAATTACATCAGTCAGACTCCCTCTCTTGTGCTTTAGGAGCTCATTCTAATAAATGTTATTTTTTTTAACCTGTGAGCAAAGCAGGGTTAGAGGAGAACTGAAATACCAATTTACCTCATGTGAAAAGCAGGCAATGTCCAAAGGATAAAATACTGGAAAATTATTCTTTCATTTGTCAGCATGCTAAAGGCAGGATCCATCCTTTTGCTAGGGCTAAATTATTCTTCATTGTGTACAACACAGCTTCACAAATTATTGCTTTTTCAACCTTACTGCCCAGTAGTTACTGAAATGAACAGAAAAATTCACACTTTCATTTGGAAAGTTGTTCACTTTGGAGAAACAAATTTATTTACCAGCAAGAATTTTACTTTTTGAAGCAAAACCAGTACTTTGCTGGAGAGTGTTTTGGGGAAAACTGCATATGTTTATCTCCCTGTGTTTACTGAAAATAGACAGAAAAATCTTCTTAACAGAGGTTCTTTTTACTGGTGGTGAGGCACAGACCTGAAAAGCTCTGGTGGGTTGTGAGCTGGCAGCTGTGAAAGTTCTTATTTTCTTCTGCCTTTGTGGCTTTCATCAGCAGAGATGCACAGAGTGGCATTTGAAGATTGTAGCTCACCGGGAGAGTGGGAATAAAACCCTCTGGATAGGCAAGGAGATGAGATTTATACAAGGAATTTCAAAGCCTGCAATTGAGGACTGCATGCAGGTAATTTTTGCTGGGCAGATGTTTCTCTCTTGGCCTGAGACACACACACTTTACACTGCTTTGTGTTTGGCCAGTAAATTATTTAATGGAACAAACAGTTAATCTTCAGTCCCAGCCTTGACTCTGGCTCTGCTCTTCAAGCTCGTACTCACTCCAGAGCAAATGTTCCTGCTGACAAATTCACAGTGATTTTTCATGCTGTTGGCATGGTCTGGCACATTTCTTCAAGGAAAATAAATCTTGATATCAAATAGGGAATATTCACCTAAGGAGGAGCTGAGTAAAGGTTGGCTATTGGTTATTTGGGTGTACCTTCCTTCAGGGGAAGAAACTCATCCTACTGTTTAACTCTTGAAAGATATTATTGACTTTAAATAGAAAGAAAAAACTTTGAGAGCAGACTACAGTCTCCTGACAAATATGTAAAATCCTGTCTATGTGTATTCACAGAGCAGAGGTGGAACCAAACAATGAATAAAGACCATCAGTAAACCCCAAGTAGATGAGGCAATGAGCAATGGCCCAGAATGGTTGGGGATGAGCTTTTTAGCGGGGCTGGTTGTGATCAGACAAGGGAGGGGATGGTTTCAAACTAAAAGAAGGTTGGTATAAGGAATTATTATTTTTTTTTTGTACAATGAGTGTGTGAAACACTGGCACAGGTAGCCCAGAGAAGCTGCCCCATCCCTGGAAGTGTTCAAGGCCAGGTTGGTTGGGTTGTTGGAGTGACCTGGTCAAGTGGAAGCTGTCCCTGCCCATGGCTGGGGGTTGGGATGAAATTATCTTTAATGTCCCTTCCAACCCAAATATTTTAGGACTCTGTAATTCTATAAAGAATAAAAGAAAAGGTCCTGGGGGGCTCTATAGCAATAATAAATTCAATTATAAATTTCTAGAACTGGACAGGTGTATAACTGAGCCTTACTCCAGCACAATGACACCCTGGATGGAAAACTGCTCTAAGGGAGATTTGTCATATGGAAGTGGTACCCAGTCCTCACAAGGAAATAATTTCTGCTGCTTATCTACAAGCTTTGCTGCAATGTTGGGTGAAGTCAAATATTACACTCTAAAAGACAATTACGTGTCTTTCACTTCCTCAAGTCCCTCGAAAGCCAAATAGTGCTATCTAATCTAAACCACCCCAGCTCTTCTCCATCCCCTCAGACACATGCTGTGCATTACATTTCTGCAGAAATCCACTACAGTCTGCTTCAGCAATCCCTTTGAAGTCCTTGGAAGCTTATCTGTACTCCAGCAAGCAAGGGTGTGTCTCCAGGCCAGCTTGCAGGCGACCATAAAGCAGAAATTTATCCCAGAGGCCACAGGTGGCTGTCTGGGGATCTTTTTTTTCTCCGACTATAAAGAAATCTCCAGAAGTTACCCTAGAATAAAGGGTTTCTGAGGCTGTCAGTGCTGCTGAGTGTGAGTGGGAATGTAGCGTGGGCATGGCCCACCAGAACTTAAACAAAAACCTTCAAGAAAGCAGTGAAAATGGTCACAGCTGCCTTGTGACAAAACTCAGCAGGTAAAAACAAAGAGGGTTGGCAGGAGGCATCTGCCTGTCTCCCCTCCAAACCCTAGCAAATCCCCCAGGTGCACCCACCAGCACCAGACCTCACCTGCCCAGCTCCATTCCCACTCTCCAAAGGAGGTACAGACCCCAGTGCCCCTGCCTCATCACCATTCTCATCCCCCTTTCCCAGTAACTACAAATACTTTGCCAAAAAATAAAAGCTGGAAAATTGTTTTAATGCCATAAGAGAAAAGAAAAAAAAAATCTGACATTAATCCTGAGATGAAAATGGTTGAGCAAGTATTTATGTTGATTTAGGGCTGTTCTTGTTACATTCTTGAAACTACTGAGGTTATCTTGTAATCCATCTGAATTGCAGCTTGAGGCATTTTCAATTGTGCTGCATTTAACTATTCTTTACCTCCTTCTGCCTCCCAGTATTTGTGGAAAAACATTCATCAGGCTTAGGAAACCTAAGCCTATAGCCTCTGAGGTGTCTCTGCATCAGAAAATGGAGACAGCATTTCTTAAAAAAACAAATGTCAGAGTCTGATGAGATTTTGGATTCTGTTGAGAGATGACACTTTTGCAGGGCTGGCTTTTGGCTGGAGGAGGGTTTACTGAGCAGCTCCCTTTCTGTTTATTTTCTGAATGTTTGGAGTGAATGCACGTCTCTATAGATGTTTAGAAAGCAGCAGCACTGGAGATGAGGTTTATTTATTCCCAAGATATGTATCATGCAAACAGCTGTGCACTTCTTCTCCTCACTGCTCTGGTGATGAGATTCAGCTCCCAGCCCACAGATCCCACAAGGAGAGGCAGCACAGCCCCCCAGGAGTGGGGTCTGCAGTGCCTGGAGGCTCCTGCCTCTCCTCCAGCATCAGGCTTATCCCTTCCTGCAGCTGGAGCTCTGTGCTGCAGGCTGGAAAGGGGGAGGAAAACTGGACATGACCCAGTACTCACAGAAGCTGTGGCTGCCCCATCCCTGAAGTGTTCAAAGTCAGGCTGGACAGGGTTTGGAGCAACCTGGGACAGTTTAAGGTGCCCATGGCAGGGGAAGATGGACTTGCTGACCTTTAAAGGTTCTTTCAGCTCAAACCATTCCATGATTCTAACATGGATATGAGGATTTTGGAAGAGTTTTTCCCTCTGGTGAAGTTAATTCCCTTCTCCCACCATTCTCTCTATTAACAGAAGAGCTCCATATGGGTGGCAAATTTGCCAGAGTTTTGGACGCGAGGGCATCAGAAGGTTTTTTCTGCTTGGCCAGTTTGGTGATCTTCTCAGCATCCAAGAAAAGGAAGTCTCAATACTGAACCCTGGATTTAACATATCCAATGACCAGACAGATTTTCCTGGAGTACAAAGCAGCTGTCTGTCTCTAAGCACATGGGATCATAGCATGGGATCTTTTGCAAGTTGCTCCCTGAGGAAAGTGGAGGTTAACCCCATTTTTCACACGCCTCTGGAAAACACTCCTGGTCTGCTCCTTACCCCTTAAACAATCAGAAACCTGGGTATTCAAGGCAGGAATGAAGAAAGAAAAGAAACCTTGTGTTACCCAAAGAAACTTTGTATTTCCCCATCATGTCACGGCTCCGTGACAGTTTTAGGGAGAGCACCACATGAGCACCTTCCTTTCCTCCTTCAGCTTCTTTTCCTTTTTGTCCCTTCTCTTGACCCCTGGCCACTCGTGTGGCATGGAAAGAAACCCATTGCTGTAGCTGCTCCTGCCTTTTCGTTTGTTTGCAGAGATAGGGTTAAACCTGCATTATTTGTTATCTGTAAATGATGTTTTTCCTGTTGAACACAATTACAAATGCAGCTCCTTTGCTTTTAGCTCAATTTTTCACTGCTTGTTCCTCCCCCCCCCACCCTCCTTGGCTGTACTCTGGCGATCACAGCAGTTTCTGTTTAAAATGTTTCAGTTTCTCTGTTTTCTAGAATTAACCAGGAGCTTGTTGCTACATGTGAAGCAGGGCGGGACTGATGATGCCTATTTTTTTCTTTTTTTTTTTTTTTCCCTCAGAAAGTAGATTGCTGAATGTAAGGCTTCAGGGAATAAAATTTACAGGAGAGAAATTGCCTTGTATGTTTTTAAGGCAGAGCTACATCGCTGGCCAACACAGGATTTCACCCTTTGCATGCCATGAAAAACTCTTTTTAGAGCTAAAAATGCTTTCTATAAATCTGGGATTTCTATAAATCCTCACTCTTGCTACTCTTTTCTCTGTGGCCAAAATTGAATTTGTTGCTTTCAGATGTGTTGCTGCTCTAATTTGCAGATAAGGAGGCTGAATATTCCAGTAAAAATTTGGAGCCCTGTTTAAAACCTCCCCTTTTTAAGAGATTTTTGAGATTTATCATTTGTCACCAATCAACATCATGGCTCTTTTCAAAGGACCTGCAAAATTTTGGGACCCATCCAGCTGGGGAAGGTAGGGAGAGGCTATTTGTCATGAAACCCCCATGGGGGACACCTGTGGGACAGGGCTGGGTCTAAAAAGGTCCCCTTGGGAAATTAAAGGAGCACCAGGATTAAAAACCAGCAAAAGCATTGCTGCACATCCTCAGGGACCTGCTGTATTCCTCCCACTAGAGGACAGCAGCTGGGCTCGGCAGCCACCAGGAGCATTTCACAGCAGAAGCAAGAGTAAAACAGCCCTACCCTTCCTGTAGCAACTTGTTCCTTTCTAGTGGTTTTCACATAATGAATCCCAGTGAATATTTAACTAAGTCTCCCCTGTAATCAAGTTTCTGGCCTCTTTACTTGTACCCACAGTGCAAAACATTTCCTGACCCATTGAGTTCAGCAGCCCTGGGAGTCTCCAGCAGGATCTCTGCTCAGTTGGCATCAGGAGAGCAGCGTGAGGGTTTTTGGGTTTTTCTCATCCAGCAATCACCAACACGACCTTTGCTGTCCTTTAAGAAATGGAATCTGACCTCAGCTTGGCTATCTAAATCAAAAGCAGGCCTTCTCTTCAAGCCCTGAAATATGGCTGTGTGTTTATACATATATGAATATTCATTCATATGCATATGAATATTCAGTAATGCAAGTCTGGATTTCATGCAAAGCAAGCTTCCCTGCAACTCTTTATTTAAAAAAGAAAAGAATGAAGGAGAAAAGGGTGTTTCTGGGTCTGTGGGAGCAGGGAAAAAGGACACTTTGGGTCTGAGTGTGGGAAACCTTTCTGTGGCTTCTTTAGTCACAGAAAGAAGGCTTTAAGAAACTCCCCAAGCCAAAATTGTCTTTGGACTTTATCTGCCTGACCATCACCTTGCCATCCCATTTTTGGGGACTGCAGCTTGTGAACATGGTTACAGAGTTAACAAATGAGGGCTGTTAAACCTCGATGCATCTCTGGTTTTGTGGAGACTTTCTTGGGCAGACCACTGGCTGCTCTCCAAGGCAATCCAGTGAAATTGTGGGCACCACAATCACCTGGCTAAGTGGAGGAGGAGGCCATCCAGTGGGGACTGGAGCTGATAAAAGGCATGGCTTTCACAGAGAGAGACACATAAAGGAAGAAGCAAATTCCTGTGAAAACTATGCTAGGAGATAGGGAAGGGAAATTATGTGCAAAGGATGGGGAGAGGAGAAAGAATATTAACTGCCTGGAGAATGCTGACTTGAAAGATGTTTGAGGGTTAAGAAGAATGAGGCAGGGAAATAGTTGTAGGCATTCAGTGCTTTATTACCCAAGGTGGGAAGTAGGAGAATTACTTTTATTTTATATTTTTAACTGCTACAGAGTGACTGTGCCTGCTTGTGTCTGCACCTGGGCCTGTGGAAGAGAGAACTGGAAACAGAGAGCTTGGCACTGCAGCAGAGGATTTGGGAAGCAGGAGGGATCTGTTGGGATTTGGTGCTGTGGGACAGCTGGGTCACAGCACCCTGCCCAGAAAGAATAGAGTGCCCACACTGTGGGCTCCTGCCTTCCAGTCTCCTGCTCCTTCCAGGGTTTAAACTGTAACACGAGCCCTGGTGTGAGGCTGACTTCACACCTCCTGCTCCCAGGCTGTGCCTGGAAGTCGGAGCACCTCTGCTGAACCCTGCGGTGTCACCAGAGAGGAATCTGATCTGATGTAACGCTGCAGGGGAAGCTGCCACAACCACCAGCTGGTCCAGTGAGACACAGGGCTCCAGTAAAACAAACCAGTGGGTATTGATCAGCTGGGAACAGAAATGAGAAGTGCTTGGGCCAACAAGCAAAATATAACCAAGTTCTGTAACAGAGGGAGAAATTTTCTTTGCAGCCTTTGTCTTCTCGTTTTTACAAGTCTGGCTCTGTTTTGCTGTCCCCTGCTCAGCACTCAGAAGTTTATTCACAGGGTTTCTCTGCAGTCTGCTTTAAAGGAGCTCACTGCTAAAAGATCTTCTCCAATGGATGCTGCTTTCCTCTGTTTAGAAATTATACTGTTCCCCAAGAACCAGGGGTGCTCTACCAGGACAGTGTGTGACAAATTCTTTATGAGGGAATACATAATAAATTGAGGATTTTCTTTTATTTTGATTAGTTAGTATTCAATATTTGCATTATGGAAGTGCCTGGAGGTTCCAGCTGAGATCAGTGCCCTATTGTTCTAAGCCATGCATAAAAACATGGTCAGAGATGAGGAGCTTACCATCTAAATAGATGAACTGGATAAAGGGTGGGAGACAGGAAGCATCTATTATTCTCATTTCATAGCTGGAGATCTTGGACACAGACAAATTAAGTGCCTTTCCCAGGAAAGCCAATGGGGAAGGGCAGAAATCATTGAATGTCCAGGATCCCATTGTAATACCCTGCTCAAAACACATCATATTTCCTGTTTAAATATATCTTGCAACACTGTAATGAAAACAACAAATATTTGTTTGGAATATTTTCCTTAAGACACACAAAATGAGAGGAGCAGCAGAAAGGTTACATGGCTACAAGGCATAACAATCCAAGGGGAGTGTTGATACTCAAATGCCATTACAAGACATTGACAAAGCAGCAGTCAAAATAAGATTTTTTTCTCAACTACTTAGCCTTACTGCCTGAAGAAGTATTTCCTAGAATATTCAACTGTTCATAATGTAGAGGAAGATCAAAAATTGATAGACAAAAGCACTTAATTTGCCCCCTTCTCTAGGTTAACTAAAATGAGGTTTCCTTGTTTGATAAACACCCAGTAAAACTATCCTTTGATGGGCCAGGAACTGCAGCTCCCCCTTCCCATACACGTTTTCCTTCAAAAGAACTTGGTTGCCCATCTGCTTCACACTTTCATGGATAACTATTGGATTTATTTTCGTTAAAATAGTTAATTGTTATCTCAATTTTTCAGTTCAGCAACTTCTTGAAGTAATACCTGGAGAGAACTACTATGGAAGCCTCTCTTTTAGCAGTAGCTTTTATTTTAGAATGGGGTTGCTTTTGTATGAAATGACTTTCCCTAAGACAGTGAAAAATCTATAGACCAACTTTGCCTGTCTTTGAAAAAAAATATTTTCAGAAGTGGGTTCCTATGATTTGCTCCTTGGTACCCTAAAAAAAAGTTTGAAGATGCCTGGAAAGAGAACCATAAACACTTTGGAAACCAGGTAAATATTTTAGCTGCCAAAGTTTGGGTTTAGACACTTAGCTTTGGAAGAACTTCAAAGAAAAGAAAATTTAAAAAATAAAAAGAAATCTTAGACAAGCATTTAATCATATCTAGCATGGGCAGGAGAAATTTTTGGATGGGACAGTTGGAATAAGAGGGAAGAATTGTTGATTCCCATTGTCTTTCATGGAGAAAACCCTCAGTGATGTGTGTGGCTGAATTTGGATCTAGAGAGTTTTTCCCCTTAGACTTCTAAGACTTGAATGTGTGGGCTTTCATTTTCTTTCATTTTTTTGCTGATTTAACTTCTTGCATTTTATTCCTGTTTTCATCAGATGCAACTGTGGCACGTTAGCAGGTCCTGCACCTGGAGAACAGATCAGTACTGCAGAACTTCCATCCCCCGGGTACCCATGGCCTCCCCTGCCATCTGTCTGCACCGTGCAGGAGCCGGGGCTGCTTCCTCGCTGGAATTCCACGGAGGAGCCGGGTCCCGCGGAGCTCTGGCTGCCCTGATATCTCCAGCACTTGAAAGAAATGCCAGAGAGTCTGCGAGGAGTAGAACTGAGAGCGCTCAGCAGCTCTGTGCTGTGCTTTTTTCCGAGGTGACTTTTCCCACATTACTCGGAGGGGCTGGTTGCCCATCTCACCCCATCTCTCGAGCTATTTGTCACCTGCTGAACCTTCTGCCTTCATCCCTTCCAGCTGGGCTTTTATGGATGAGCTGGGCTCTGCTGAGTCCAGCCCAGGAGCAGCCCTAAGTCAGGCACATCTTCACCTGCCAGGTAAAAGAGATGCTGGGCAGCAGTGAATCCATCTCCTCCCCTCTGCGTGCCCCTGGCTGGGGATCTGGCCGAGCCCAGCTGTGCCCTCGCTGCAGCTGGAGCAGGGCTGGGACCCTGCCCCTGTTGAACATTAACTGTATCCCTGCCTGCGTGCGGAGGGAGGACCGGAGCTGGGCTGACAGCAGCGACAAAGAGCTGGCAGGGCTGAAAGATTCAATTTAACTTTCTTTCTCCTCCCCCGCTTCCATATGCGAGGGCACACAGCGCTGTTCCTGCTTTTGAAACTTGCGGGGCAAAGGAGCATTGGTGTCCTCATTTTCCTTCCTCCCTATTGATGTATCATTGCCAGGATGAAAAAGGACGTCTCAAGAGCTTTTGAAAAAATGGGTGACTACTCAAGACATTTTATAAAGGAGGAAGAATGGGGGAGAAAATAGGACTCGGTAGGGGGTAGAAGGAGCCTGAATGTGTGCCTTGTCTGTCTATTCTTTCGCTTGAAACCTGGAGCTGTTGTTCCTATTTCAGTTCAAACTGTCACCTTTAGTTCATGATGGCTTTACTGCCCTTGCTCCTGAACCTCAACAGATTGGGGCTTATTTACCTATTCACACTCTGCTGTGGAACCTCATTAATAGGCTTATTAGCCACACCATTCACGTGCAGGAGGGCTCACAGAAAGGATCCCAGCCACTTTGAGAGGAGGAGGAAAAAACTGTAAAGAGATTATGCTCTCATTCAGCAGCCTAACTGCTATGAAAGGCTCCCTGGGCCCACTGAGATCTCTTGAAGCCTAAATATGATGACAGAATTGATCTCCCCCCCCACCCCTTTAATTCCAAACATGCTTCTGCTTTTCTCAGATTGAGGAGCTGGGCTGTTGTGGGCCACTTTAGGAGAATGTGGCTCATTTAAGAGAAAAGGCTGCTATTGATAGACTGCTATCTTTTCATCCTCCAAAAGAATAAATTCTGACAAGTGCTTCCAGACCTTGGAAATAGGTGTTCTGATTTGTCATTTTTAGTGGAATGCTTCCTTTTCTTTCAGAGTATGCAAAGATATCGATGAATGGGGAAAGGTATTGCAGCTTCCTGTGCCAGACAATAATTTATGTGAGAATGTGTTAACAATGTTTTCAATGGGCGATGGACATGCCCGGTGCTGGGAAAATTGGATCTTGACTGTGACATCTCAGCTTCTCAATTAGAACATTCAGATGTCTGTTGCTTTAGGAACAACAACAACAACAAAAAAACCAACCCAAAACCAAAAAACTAAACCTGTGTTTCCAATCAATTACAAATTTGTCTGCCATCCCTCATAAAGAGTGCAGTAGTGGTGGGAAAATACATGCTGGGAGGTAAGCACATACTCTACAGAAAACTTCTTTTCAAGTTTTTGGTGTCTAGGTGTGTGTAGTCTTACACTGCGATGTGTGCCCTCAGTCCTTGAAAATCCCCTTGATCAATACTGCACACAACATATAAAATGTACAGTAGAGCTTAAATAAAGTAACATTAAATTGATCAACGCTGATTAAATTTGAGGCAAGCACCACTTATTGATTTTGTTGTCAAGCTGACTCTACACAAGCAAGCATTACACAGACTCCATATTCAAAACCTTTTAGTTGATGGTATCTAAAGCAAATGTTTTATTAAGCAAGGATCAGGCTAAGCTATATTGAATTCTGAATACCCATATTATGCAGTTTTAAATCTGTGTGTCCATACAAATGATGTTTGCATAACTTTTCGACAACTTTTCCCATTTGGGCACCACACAGGTATTAAATGTGCACTCTCAGACCAATTCACGGGGCAGCTGGAATCAAGCTTTGGACTGAGAAGCTCATGAGAGTGACTTTTGGAGCGGTCTTATCCGACCACCCTCTCTAGATGGAACTGGCCACAGGCCAGCCATGGCTTCTGAGCCAGAAACACTTCAGGAGAGATTTCGAGGACCGCTTTTGAGCTGGCACCATTTTCATGTGAGGATGCAGATGCTGGCCAGTGCCGGGGTGCCGGTGCCGCAGCCCGGGCTCACCCTCAGCGGTGGTGCTTTCCGCGCTCCCCACCTTTCCTTTCCTTTCCTTTGCAACCCGCTGGAAAACTTTCAGCGGAGCGCCCGTCCGGGAGCTGCGCGGGGTTCCTGCCCTGCAGCCCTGCGGTGGCCCCGGGATGAGCCGTCCCGCTCCCCCGGGCAGGCAGCACCCGGAGCGGGGCGTCCCCGCTCCCCTCCTGCCCCTCTCCGGCGCTGCCGAGCGTTCCGGGGCCGCGCCGCGGGGGCATCCGCGACCCTCGGGCGGGGTGCGGGCTCCCGGCTCCGCAGCCCCGAGGGCCGGGCGGGGGAAGGGGCTCGGCGGCGATTGGCAGAGCCCGGCAGCGCCGTCCAGGAAACGGCTCGGGTTGCAGCGGGGGGAGTGACCGGGGGAGGAGGAAGGAGCCGGAGGAGTGCGCCGAGAGGGGGAAAGGGGGGAGAGAAAACCCACCTCCCACCCGAGGGGGCTGTCGGCGTGACAAAGCTGCGGCGGCTCGGGGCGGGCGGCTGGATGGAGCGGAGCGGGACCCGCGGCGCGCTGCTCGGCGATGCCCGCGCGGGGGAGGAGGCAGCTGGCGCCGGGCACGGCGGGCTCGCCCCTCTGAGGCGGTAGCCGCTGCGGCCGAGCCAGGGCACGGCACGGGACGGGGCGCCGGGCCGGCTCCTGCCTCGCCTCGCCGCCCTCCTGCCTGCCCCGGGCGCGTCCCGCGGGGGATGCGCGGCGCTGCGCCGCTGCGGGCTCGCCAGCCGGGGCCGCCCGCGCAGTGACCGCGGCCGCAGTGACGGCACTTTCGCCCCGTCCCGGGAGCCGCCGCTCGGCACCGCGCCCCAGCCCGGGAGCCGCCGCGGAGCGGAGCCCGCCCGGCGCTCTCGCCGCAGGTAAAGGCAGCGGGAGGGCCGGGGAAGGGGCGGCCCCGGGCAGGGCTGGCTGGGCTGGGGGTCCCGCCGTGCTCTCGGCACCGTGTGCGCGCTGCAGCGGGGCTCGGGATCCCCCGGTGCGGGCTCGGGGCGGGAAGTGCCGGTGTGGGGCTCGGGGATCCCCCGGTGCGGGCTCGGGGCGGGATCCCCGGTGTGGGGCTCGGGGATCCCCCGGTGCGGGCTCGGGGCGGGAAGTGCCGGTGTGGGGCTCGGGGATCCCCCGGTGCGGGCTCGGGGCGGGATCCCCGGTGCGGGGCTCCGTTCTGCTGCAGCTGCGGCTCGGGCTGTGGTCACTCGGTGGCCGCTGCGGTGCGGGGGGAAGCCCGAGCAGCAGCGCTGTTCCCCTGCCTTCCCCGCATCCCCGCGGGTGTCTCTGGGGACGGTTCCAGCGGTGACAGCAGGACGGGCAGCACGGGCTGAGTGAGAAGGGGGGCTCAGCCCCGCCTCGGTACCGGCCCCGGCTCGGAGCCCGGTGCTGCCCCGCCGTGCTGCGGGAGCACAACCGCCCCGTCTGAGATAAGGAGGGAGAGAAATCAATGAAATATATATTTAAATGCAAAACGGCCCCTTCAAACTGGGACCCATTATGCGTTTGGTGTGAAACGCTATCAACATTTAAAACTTTATTGTCTCCTTTGTACCAAATCCCTGTAAATCTTCCACTAGCCTTTTCTCATTTTCATCTGAAAAGCCTGTTTGGGCTGAATAGACAGCAATCAGCAGCCTCTGGACTTCTCCCGCTCTCTGGAATGTCAATTAAAATGCAGATTTTTTTTCCCCCCCTCCCCGATCTCTTGGTGGCAAAAGACTTGAGAAAAACAGGATAGTCCTGGAAAGCAAATGAAAGAAGTTCAAACAATGAAAAAGTACTGAAGCTGCCAGCCGGTTCCCATTAGTCCTTCAGAATTAATGTTTAATAGCTGTGATGCTCAGATTTGCTTGGAGATTGAACTCTGCTGATGAGTCTTGTTAGATATATATGTGTATATATGTTTTTATAGACGGATGTATATTTCTGAATTTTCTGTCCATACACAATTCCTCTGTCAGTGGAATTGTGTACATAAAGCTGTTAGCTTCAAAGCTTCATCTACCTGGATTTTTCTGACGAAGCTACTGAGCTTTTAGAGCGCTTGAGGTTTCTTTGTGGAGGGAAGATCCATATTTCACTCAGATTTTGCTATTCCCCGCCTAATTGAGAAAGATGCTGAAAAGTTATACAGTGAGCAATGTATTGATTTGGTTAACATACTCTACAAATCGTACTGTCCCTGGGGAGTGATAAACATCTTATAAACAACAATGCAAGTAGATTAAAAAGAACACTGAGCATTGAATTTAATTAATGCCACTGCTGAACAAGTACTACTTGTTTGTGTGTGCGAGTGTGTTTAAACTGAAGTACAGCTTGGAGGAATTTGGTTGGGCTCCCAAACCAGTCTGCTTTCCCATGCTTGTCAGTTTGGCAAAGAAAATTTGGGCAGGTATGTGACGAGGTGAAAATTGACTTGATGAGCGAGTGGCAAGGAGAGCCATCAATCAGTGGGGGCTGACAACTCCTCCCCAAAGTGTAGGCTGAGAAGAGAGACAGAGTTCCCTTTCAAGGGGAAAAATAAACACTACGTGTGGCTTTCACTGAGTCTGAGACTCCAGGAGGGATTATGGTATTGTAGTCAGGAAGCCAGAATTGTGGAGGCCAAAAAGCATGCTGGGGCTGTGTTCCAAACATTGAGATAGAGGTACATAATTATCCAGCACAGGAGGTCTTTCCAGGGACTCGTCCCCCAGCAACTCTGGCAATTAAACTACGAAAAGAATTTGGTTTCGTTTCATCTTCGCTGGACTCCACTTCTTTTGGGAGAGGGCAACCCTTGAAGCCCGTTTGCTGTCCTGGTGGTAGAGTGCTTTGGCTCCATGGATGGGTGCAGAGCTTTGATTTTTGCGTTGCTGCACCTTCACAAGCCAGGATTTTGGGTTTGCTGCTGCCCTGTGGATGAAGAATCTCTTCTTTCTGCCGGCAGATGTTGAGGTACAGGAGGCAACAAAAATCTTCAGGTGAGGAGACGCGTGGCCGAGTAGCCTTGTGCCGCACTTCAGGCTTTAGGGTGAGGATAGGAACCACAAATGTGCTTTCAGTGGGGTTTAGTGTAGTCTGAAAATCTGAAACTGCAGGAATGTCAGTGGAATTAATGCTCTTGGAGTCTGAAATACATGCTGGCCTTCTGGTATGTTTTCTTTCTGCAAAACCATGATGGGATTTTGCATTTATCAACGTAGACTTTAATCGGAGTTTACAGGATGATTTATGGAAATTAAATCAGCATTACACCCAGGCTGTTAATTAGGGGTTTCTACCCACTTTACAGCTGGATAAACTGAGCTGCAGGGCTGTGGCTGCCAGACAGCGAGGAGGGCAGTGGACTTGGGTGGTGGCATCCAGGGGGGTTTGCTCCAGTCCTGCTCCACACACAGACTGGTCCCAAAGACAGAGCTCTCTTCAGCTCTACACCTGCTCTGTGCTTATTTAGAGAAGGGCTGGGCAAGCTCTTGGCAAATGTTTGTGCAGTGGTCTGGTGGTGTTTTCACTGGAAATTTAATGGTAGTTGCTAGCTTGTGGTCTGGGGTGCTGGAGCCAGGCTGAAATCTTTACAGGAGGGACGGGGCTTTGAGGTGATACCCACCGAGTTGGGAAAAGCTTGCCCTGAAGTAGCAGGGATTCACCTTGTGTTGTTTTCCTCAAGTGACTTCTTTATGCCATCCAAAACCTGTTTCTACTGACTCCAGAAGTTACTGCGTATAGTACCCAACGTAAAAGATGCCTCAACAGCGTTTGTGAACTTCGTGGCAGCTAGCACAAGGCTAATAAAAATCAGAATCAACTTTTTAAATGGTTGGCTTTATAAAAGGAGAATCTGTGTCTCTGTTTCAGCATGCTGAGGTACCACACCAAATCCCAATGACAAGGAGTTTGGAGGTTTACTTTATCTCTATACTCCCTTACTTTTTTTTTGTTTTTTAATTTTCAAGTGTTGAGGGCAGGAGGGAAAAAGAGGTTTTGTGTTATTTTTTCCCCTTCCAGACAAGCACTCTCCAAATTTCAGTTGAGTTTCATCACATCTAAGATGAATCATTGACCAGATTAGAACAATTGCTGCAGTTACTTTTTTTATCCATTTACTGAGGTTTTACTTTTATTTCTGAAGCGGAAAATCAGGTCTAATTTTCTGCTTGAGCTGTTAAATCACCCTCTGAGGAGGATGCTCTTCTGACCCTCACCTGGCATCATCTCAGTGTGGAGGCAACAGGGTCCCCTGAAGGGAGTGCCAGTTCCTTTGGTGCCACTTCTCTGTCAGACCATGGCTGGGTTACCACTTAACTCCATCCATTTAAATTTGTTTTATTGTGAATAAGATATATTTTTCAGAGGTGGGAGGAAAAAATGTCTATCTCAATAAGCACCATTGAGAGACTGAGCAAAGAAAGTTTTGTGCACATAGCTTGGCATGCATGGATGGAAAGTGGTGCTGGGCAGGTCTCCTGTGAAACAGGAATCTATACCATATTTTATACAGATTTTAATTAATGCAGTGTAGCAACCCAATATCACTGCAAAGACTTGAGCCTTTCACCTGCCCAGGACTCAGGGGCTTCCAAAGGACACTAAACTGAGTCAGAAGAAGGTACATCCATGGGGGGAGCTGGAAGTCCTGAGTTGAAATAGTCTTACAGATTTTTCCAAGTCTAAGCAGTATGTTTTTTCAACTGTTTTTCTTGTGGAAAATTACTGAATTCCTGCAAATTCATCTGTCTGCAGAACTGCCTAGGTGAAGGAATGAAAAACAAGGCAAACTTACATAAACCTTCAAACAATAACAAGAATATAATTTGTATAATTGTGGTAATTTGGTAGCATTACAGGTTATGTGCCTGCACATGTGGGTGCCTCTCATTTTTGAAAACCTGTATGTTTTTCTGTCAGTAAAATAACTCTCAATATGTGCTGAGAAGCGATTTTGTGAAAACAAGGAGGACTTGGTTACGCCTCAGGTGATGATGGAAACTGCTAACAGAAGATGAAAAGTCACTCACTTTTCACATATTCTTGAAGCTGGAAAACTATTTTTCCCATCCTCCTGCTCCCCTCCCTCTCACCTCAGCTCTGTTTGAGGCTTTATGAAGGTTTTTGGTTTGTGTTTGGAGATGTTTTTGCTGACAGTGTTAAATCTCTCTCCTCCCCGCAGCAGCAGCCGTCGTTCCAAGGGAGGAGGCATTACCCTGGCCGAAGGCACAGCTTTCTCTCCATGCTTCTCTAGAGGTGCTCAGATGGGATTAAAGTCCACATGGAGATATGGAAATGGACCAGGAATTTACTCTAAAAAGATGGTCAGCTGGGATTCGGGTTGCCTTATCTGCCTGGTGGTGGTCACCATGGCTGGACTTTCCCTGGCTCGACCTTCATTTAATTTAGTTGTTGAAGACACCACGGTGGAACCCGAAGGTAAATCACTCTCAAATACTTAATTCCTTAAAAGAAGTTAATTTTAAATGCTTGGACATCTGAAATAGAAGTCAAGATCTTTCCGTGTGCTCTGGTAAATCTAAGGCAAGTAACAGAGCAGCCCTGGAGAGTTACGGTTTCTGACTTTCCCTGCTCTCGCCCGGGCTGTGTTTGTACAAGCGTGAGTTTGTTTATTCTTGTGCAAGCCAGTGGTGTCAGTGATTTCACTTGGGACTGTCATCACGTTGTATAATCAAAGTGTACAGATGAAAGTTTTCAGGAATGGGTCTTTAAGGAAACCAGTCCGTGGCACTTTCGTGCTGTTGTGTGTTGCTGTCTCAAGGAATGAAGTGGATGAGTGGCTGCTGCTCTTTGGGATTGTCTTAACCTGAGGAGTCCAGAGAAAAATGAATCTTAGTCGTTTTCATTTGTGAATGTTTAGTTTTGCCAGGCACTCTGCAGAAATGCTGTTGCAGCTTTGTTGGTGTTTGTACTCAGGACAAACTTCCACTGTCTGGATCACAAGTTCTGAAGGTGTGAAAGCTGAGATCTCAATAGAATGGCTGGAGTTTATTGCTGTGAGAGCAAAGGCCAATCTAGACCTTCACGTTGAAATAGGTGTTTTGATAAAATCTCCTATTTTAAGCCTGCACTTGTTGGTATGTTCTTCTAGGTTTGTCTGTTCCTCAAGCTTTGCAAAGTGGTTTTCTTCCCTGGAGAGCTCAGGAGGGGCTGCTTTTTTATTGTTGTGGGCTGATTGTGTTGAAGAATGATTTTACTGTGTTGTGCTGGATCATTCCTGCTCTCTGAGCATCTGGGGGAGGAAGTGAGGCTTCTTTCATAAGGTTGTATCTGTCTTTTGGAGGAGTGATCACAGTTCCAATAACTCAGCTGTCAAGCTGATCTAATAGTCCACAGAGCATTTCTGACCTGGCAAGCTTGCTGCAGAGTTTGGCCTTTACACATTCTACTACTCATGTCCATGGATGCAGCTTTGTTTTTATTTAATAATTCTTCATGCAAAGCTTATTTGCTTCTATTCCACTGCCTCTAAAAATAGACGTCACCAGCTAACGCATTTTTAGAATCCACTCCAAGTACATTTTTATTGATGGCAGGGGATGAACTATTTAGAGATGATGAGCCCTCTTCCCTAGCAAACGTTCCTGAAAAAAAATTCTCAGAGAATAGCAATATTGTCATCTGTCAGCCACAGAGATTGTTGATAGCAAAAATGCTTGTGTTGTTTTTTTTTTTTTCTTTCAAAGGTAACCTGAGAAAAAAGAAAAAAAAAAAACCCAACTCTTGTTGCCACTTACTGTATGATTTGTTAATTGAACATCTGGTGCCTTTTTGGCTTTTCAGGAGATTGACAAAATCATGAATAATTCTGGTTTCAGACTAGCTTTGTAGTGAGGTCCCCTAGTTTTTAGGGTTAAGTCAGAAATAATGTAATTGAAGACTGGTGAAGTGTCTTACAGGAAGAAGAGTAATATTTTTTGAATGGTGGCTGATAATTTTGCAACTTTTCAGGGAAAGAATAGCTTTTATTTTGGAAAGCATGGTTTGAGAATGTGTCTCTTACACACTGAATATATTGGGGGGTGGAATCTGGGTTTTATCAAAGAGTAAATTGTTAAAAAAGATTTAAAACTTCTTTCCTGGGCAGGAATGTTACGGGTGTGAAACAATTTTAGATGTGGGAACCCAAATCATTACCAGAAACAAGGAAAAAAAAATCAGAAAACGCTTCTAAGTTAATGGCATAATAAGAGCTTTTATACTGCAGAATACAGGGAATTGTGTGGGATTTATATCTGAGATTTGGGAAATAAAACCTCCTTTATGTATTTTATTAAACCCTTTGATAAGAAAAAACAAACAAAAACACAACCAAGTTTTTACACAATCTCCTTCTCTGGGTTCTATCACTGCCACCCACAAACTCTCCAAGCCCGAACCAAAAAAAACCCTTCAAAAAAACTCTTCAAAGACAGAGCAGACTTATTTTTTAATTTAGTAAATGCCAAAACGTTTTGGACACAGCTAATCTGGGGGGTCAGGTGCTCCAATAATGTAAATTTTCGGTGGGGGTGCTGGCTGCAGTCATTAGGACTATGACATTTCATGCCAGCTGAGGAGGTCGGCAGGGCCGTGACCTTTGGTGACATTTGCTGATCTGCTCCTGAGTCTTCCTTCACGGACATGCCCTGAATTGTCTGCATTTATTTATTTATTTTTAATACAAGGTGCTTGGATTGCTATTGTTTATTGTCTTAGTGACTCAGACTATTGGAAAAGCTGTACACAACATTAACAGGAATTGAGATTTGTTCCTTTGGGTGTAACAGAGAAAATACCTTCTCTCAGCCATGTGTAACTTTAGGGGCATTTGAAATAATTTTCTTCAGAGTGTCTGGCTATGTGTAAAAAATACTGAAGTATGTGCTTTAGTTCAAGCAGTATTTATCTAACAGGATAATCAGCTGATGGATATGTGCAAGATGTCATGCATTAAGGGAGTGCTTTTTGGCTCTTCTCAGTCAGTCCTGAGTAAATAAATCTCCCTCTGTGACCATTGGGTATTACTCTGCTCCGTATGAAAGTGTTTACATTGAAAATGGCATCTTGATCCATTGTGAGTGGTAACGTTGGTGCTGATTTTGTGGGATCCTGAGCGTGGTGGATCTCAGCTGTGGTGCTTTATTCCCAAGCAGTGATGGCAAAACCCGGGGCTCTTGAGCTGTGTGAGCAGAAACAGGACCTGTAGGACTTCTGTGAGGACTGTCAGCTCTCAGATTATATCTCACATCAAGTGTTTACATGCATGTTTTTTGTCCTAGGGGAGCAGAGAGACTTTTTCTGCTTTTAAACATTTAGAAACGAGCCTCCCCCAGCGTGTACAAAGGCACCATTCTCTGAGCCTGTGTGTGCCCAGGCCTTTGATGGCAGCCAGCGTTTCACAAGGGCTCTGACCGCACACATGGGCTCAAGGCTTACTTTGTGAACTGAATAATTAGTTTGGACATATATTTGATAAATAGTGAGCTCTCCCTTGACCTCCCCTTGCCCAGGCTGTGTGTTATCACCCTGCTGGGGAGCTAATTTGGTCTCTTACCCTCATGCAATGCCTTGACACCGTCCTTGGAGCACCCACTCGGAGCCCCCGCCCGGTGTGGTGACAACGCGTTTCAATTCTTTTAATTTAGGTCAAATTTCAAAGGATTAATTTAAGCTTTCCACAAGGGACAGCCTATTTCTGTGTCCTGTGGAAAACACAGTAGTACAGAGTGGTCCTAAATTTGGGAGGTTCCCAGGAGCAGCAGGGAAGGGGAGAGATCCCCTTTAAGGGGTAACGTGTGCTTATGGTGGAAGTGAATAAGGAGTTTTTCTATGGGATTTACTCAGCCATAGCCACTTGCTGACACTAAACAACATCCAAAAATATGTATATTCAGCACAGCACCCTCCTTTCTGCAAAAATGTTGAGTAATATGAGCAATGTACCTTCGTTTCTGTGTAAATGTTGGCAGTGCTTAAAGATTAACGTCACCTGTGGTCACAGTGGTCAGCACTGTCCACTTGGAGCTCCTTCTTTAGCTGCTGTGACCTGCCTGGGTCAGGATGTGGGATTTTGTAAGGTGCTCCAGTGAGTGGAGGAGGGATGCTGTGGTGGTGGGATGTCCCCTGTCCCGCTCCCCATCCTGGGCTGTCCCCATGGGTTGTCTCCAGCCAGTGCCACCCTGCTGAGAGGTCACAGGGCTGGGGGGACCCTGCACATCCATCATTTTTCTGGGACAGAGGTGGTGTAGAAGCACCAGAATGCTGCTTCTAGTTTGGTAGGAAAAAAATAAAGCAAATGGTTCACCCAGGGTTCCCTTTTGGCTGTTTTATTTTGGCTTTTTCTTTCTCAAACGAGAACAGCGGCTTTGATATCTGTGAGTTAAATTAAGAATTCAAACCTATTAGTTAAATCAGAGCCGGCTTTATCTTTTTAATTTCTTTTCCTTTTAATTTTATTTCATGGAAGGGCAATTATTAAAGCCCATTATGGAGGGATGTGACATCCCCACAGCTTCGGGTGAGGGCTGGCTGCCCTTTCAGGGATCTGGTTCAGTAAGTTATTTGGCCCAGTACAGGATTTGCTAGCTGAGATTCTGGGGAATTGTACAAGCAGCCAGATTAAATCAGTCTTAATGTGTCCATTCTGTGTTTAAAATCTGCACCCCTTCAGCAGGGGCATGGTCTTGAGCTTCAAACTAATTGGACGTGGGTAGGGTTGTTATTTACAGTCAGTGTTGATGAGACACTGGGAGTTGGTAGTCTCTCAGTGTGGCTACTATTTTGCAAAGTAGCAGAAATAATTGCATGTTTTAGGCTTATCTGCCATACAGCTGAAGCTTTCTGAAGGAGTATAATGGTTATTAACTTTTGGGAATTTGATTCCTTTAGTGAGGGTTTGTTTTTTTTTCGGTTTTTTTTGAGCCAGAAGATTTTCGAAGATGCTGAGTTGTGAGGTTTTTTATCTTTTTATTCTTTTTTTTAAAACCACTTGTATAGATAAAACCCCAAACCAGTGGCCGACTCCAATGAATGCATAGTTTCCTAATATTAAAATAGTTCTTCCTTGGCAGGGAAATAGCAACAAATTTCAGGCCATAACAACTTTTTTACAGGCAAATTTGAAACCTCTGAAAGCAGAATTTACAATGAAAATGCTGACATCTCCAGTTATGCAAGGTTGTGTATGCATGAGAAGATGGACTATTGTGGTGTTTTAATAATAACCATAGCGTAGCTCTTAATGAGCTTATTTCTATTTCCAGCTTCCCAGCTTCACTAGAAATGATCTTTAAATGGCTTTAAACAAAAACATTCAGAGATTAGTGTTTTCTTAAAGTGAGTATTTAGTTTTGGATTGGATGGAAATGCTAGAAAAATACTGAACTGTGTCTTTTTCTGTCATTTATAGGGAAAAATTCCTTATTGGAAGTGTCAGATTTTCAAGTGTTTAACATTTTGAGACTCTTCAAAATTGAAGCTTTTGAGTGAAAGAGACTTTCTTCGAAGCAGCGCTCCTGAGCAGTTTAAGTCTTGTGTTTTTAAAAGAACCATCACCCACTTCGGCAAGTTATGTCTTGTCTGTGTGTAATAGCACACCTGGTTAGACTAGGGGAGAAAATTTATTTCAGTGTAATTAAAGAAGTGCAAAATTCAGGCTGAAAAGGGACCATGAATCCCAGCTGGACAAGTGGGAACATCTTCTGCAGAGGACTCTGATTTGTGTTGGTGGTGGGAAACAGGGCAGTATTTGGTTTGGCACGGAGCCTCCCAGTGTAAAATCATCCTCTGAGCAATTTGGGGACTGATTTGGAACTGAGGCCTTTGAGTTGAGGTCCAGCACATTGCAGGGTGTGTTTGCAGTGGGTTTTTTTTGGGGAGATTTGGCACAGCATGCTCCCCAAATCACAGCCGCCGTCTTGCAGTACCAGGGACTAAACTGACTTTTAAGCTGATTGAAAGAGAAGTTGGAGCAACTGAGCAACTTTGGAGCGACTTTGTAAGAGTCAGATCTTAAATAAGGACCAGATTTGCAGGAGTTCAGCAGCCAACAGCTCCTGTTATAATTACGAAACGTGCACTGGGAGTGCCAGAGCTGTTCTGGAAGTTTGGCCCTTCGGGTTTCAGTCGGGGCTGGGAGCGTCAGCAGAACTGCCTTGGCATTTGCTCCTTGGGGACTGTGCTTCCCAACCAGGACAGTTGCAAAACAAGATTCTGTAAGAGGAGTGGATTTTTTTTTTTAATGTGGACCTTTCTTTTAAAACTTTCAAAACCACCTTATAATTCATAAACCGATTATGTATGTCTCCAGATTGTCCTTTCCCATCTCTTAATTATCACAGGTGGTTTCTTTGGTGTTTTTTTTTTTTTTCCCAAAGAACCCTTTTTTAATGGTTTTGTTTTTCCTGGACTTCTGAATATCAGAGCACCTGATACTGGGATGCATCTTGTGGGCTTCATTTTCTGCTGGTTCAGGTTTTTGTGCCTCTTGTCACCACACAAATGCAATTATCCATATCAAAGAAAGGGACAGAAAGCTGAATTCTACAGTGCTGCTTTGTTCACTTGCTGTGCTATTATTATTTTAATTGTATTTTTAAAGTGACTGTAAGTGAAAGCATTTGGTGAACCCCAGTGAAGCTGAGGAGTTGAGGCCTGACCTACTTTCATTCCCCTCCTCACTCGTTGCAGGTTGTGTGTAATTATTGCTTTTCCTCCCCCACAAAAGAACTGGCTCATCAGTTTGGGACATTGACCCTGTCAAGCAAAGCCACAAGAACTGGGAAGAGGGGAAAATTCCTTTGTACCAAAGAAATGGCTTGCATTTGTGAGGGTTTACTGGAAAGGGAAATGTGTCGGAGGACGGGAAGGGAGAAAAATGAGCATGAATGAGGCTGGTTGAGAACAAGAAAATCATAGTTTGGTTGTACTTGAATTTTTTTTTTTCCTCTTAACTCTATTCAAAATAGAACAGCTTTGTTACATGGTAGGAAAAGGTAGGAAAAGAGTTTTGTGACACCTTAGGCTTTCTCCCAGGGGATTTGTGGCTGGTTCTGAGTGGGGTTGGAGTGGGATGCTGTGGCTGGGGATGCCTTGGTGGGCTGCACCCACCAGGACACAAGGCTGTAAGAACTTCCATTGTGGTTGGACAGACAGAAATTGATCAGAACACCATGCAACAACTCAGTTTTTAAACTGTAATAAAAAGTTGTGGGGTAGAAAAAGTTCATGCTAGGCTTCCTTTAGGATGGGCTGTGTGGAGAGGTGAGCTGCTGGCAGGACCTGCTGCTGGGCAGGAGCAGAACCTGCTCTGGGAGACTGGCTTTGCAAGTTTGGAAAGTGCCCTGCTCAGTGGCTCAGTGTTGCAATATTTAATTTGTTTCAAGGAAAGTAACATGACATCTAATCCTGAATGCTACCTGACAGTTCTTGAAAACAATTTTTCACACCCAGTTCAAATTTTGAGTAATTCTTGAGCATGTTCTGTTAAACATTGTTTATTTATGAAAATTAGTGCTGCTGAGATACTACAGTATTGAAGTACCCAGATTTCCCTGATATTGTTTACTCAGCAGGGTAGCACAGGTATTTCAGCCGTGCAGGATTAACATGGGGACACTCCAATAAATCTGCAGTGAACCACAGCTCTGTAATAGCTCTTCTGGCAATTCAGAAGGTTTGAGCACTCTTCCATTAGTATGGCAAAGTGCCCAGGAGCCACTGGTACCATCAGGAGTGATGGAGGTGTCTGGAATTTCAGGTGAAGCATTGTGTGCCACCTGGAAGGGCAGGTAGCCAGCCTGGCTTTTCACTTCAGGGCTTGTGCTGCTCTTTCTTTGTCCCCACTGGAGACTGTCCTCTGTGTGGAGCTGGAATTAAACAAGCTATGATGCCTCTTGCCTAAATATTGCTCTGGGTTGAAAGGGAGCCTGGTATGCCTTGAGGCTTTGAAGTGTTTGGAGAATATCCCGTGTTTTATACCCCAGCGTGTTGTGGATGGGACTCTCAAAAATGCTGAGAGGATGTTTTGGGGATATTGTTTCCAGTGCCTGTTTTCAAATCCCGCTTTAGGAAGTGGGGGGAGATGAATTTCGGGGGAACAGGCAAGATGAGACTTCCAGACGAGCTGCTAAAATTAAGAGGATTTGTATAGTCAAGTAAAAATGGGACCGTGTACAAAAGAAACAACTGCTGACTTGCTTGTAGGGAATCTGAATAGATGTTCTCTGCATCCAGAACTAACACTGCAAAATTGAATTGTGCAATTTTTAACCTCCCAGTTGTAATTTATTTCTTTTGCACATTGAGCAGTTATAGTCCAGAGCATGGACTTTGGCAAAACTGGAAGAAAAAGATTCTGTTTTTATGTTTGGATCTATGCTATGTTCTGTTCAGGTTTTATGTTGCTCTTGAAATGCAAATAAAGAACCTGAAAAAGTGCTACAGATTGGAATAGATGGAAGAAAATACTAAGCCAAAGAAAAACCTTTTGCAACCAAATATACGTGCTGGTATGCTTTCCCAAGGCTGTATATCTTATTATGGAGCCTTTCCCAAGCACACTTCAAGGCTGGGTTGAACAACAGGAGCTGGTTTAATTGCTCTGCCACTTGGTTATGTGCAGAGTTCAGTCAGGGAGATTTGAAGTTCTGCTCTTGCTGAAAGAAGAAACAATAAGAAAATGTTCCTAGTTTCAAATTCTGCTTTTTTAGAAAGAGAAGATTAATTTTTTTTTTCAGCTTTTCATTTGAGGTTCTGGCAAAACGTGATTCATTTCCCCTTTGTATTGTATAATAGGTTACATGAGAAGACTCTTCTGTAATGAGTTTGAAGAGCAGTTAATTATTTTTGAGATTGTGTTACATGTGTCTTAGGTTTGTTGTACTCCTCAGTTCACTTAGCAGAGACTCCCACTCTGTTACTTTAGACAGATGGTGGAGTTTATGACTTGAACAGAAATGGTCGAGATTTGGTGAATGCTGGAACCAAGCATTCACATCCTGAAGATGGCCCTTAGTTTCTCATCAATCTGATGAAATTTCAGCACAGTAATTTTAGGGGGTTTGGTGTGGCTTCTCAAGTTTGGGAGTGCTCTTTCCCTCCATGGTTGCCAAGTCTTTGTGCAGAAGCCATCCTGGTGCTTTCCTGTTTCTGGCCCCATCTGAGACCAGTGCTGTGGTGCTGCTGTGTACAGAGCCCTTCACCCTGCAAGGAGCTGGCCGTGCGGAATGGGGACAAGCAGGAAAGTGCCAGGGCAGTTCCCAGCAGCAGGAGGTGGCCTCGCTGGTCTCTCTGCTGTTTACTTTGAACTTGGCATGCTCTGAGTCTTCCCTGGCCTGGCTTCCAGCAGCACAGAGCCCAGGGCCAAGCCCAGGAGCACGTGATACTCGGCGTTTTTGACGCAGGTTGCGCGCTTGTGCAGCCGTAACTCAACAACCACGGCTATAAAGACAGGTAGGAGCAAGCAGGCTACGGGTTATAGGAATTTTTCATCTCTGCACGAAGCCTAGACAAGTATAATTTCTTTCTCTTTGGGAATGAATCTTTCCTTAACCACGGGGTGAGTGAGACACATCCACCCAACTGCTTGGCTTGGTCAAAGCCCTGATGAAAGTTTTCATGTCCCTCACCCTGTGTCAGCCAACATCCTCGTGAGGTTTGGTCCCACTGCCCTCCTCTGCTGGGTGTGATGAGGTCTGGGTGGCTGTAGCCAGGGCCAAATGCTGCCTGGGGACTGTTCCCTGCTGACCCAAGACAGATGGGATATAATCACATGGGGGTAATTTTTGGTTTTAGCAAAGTTTTTTTTCTTGTCCAAGGAGTCCGGCAAGTGGCAAAATGCTTTGTTGCTCACCAGAATTTTTATTTTTCTAAGCCTTCAAAGCTTAGGAAAACAAGATACAGTGCAGTGTAATATTTTCCCTTACCCATGATGACATTGGCAAGTTATTGCAATTGGAGGAGATTCACTTTTTTTAGATGGTTTTAGTATATGTAGCACTCAGTAGGAGTTGACATGGTCCAGGTCAGTGTGGCTGGAAGCTCAACACTTGCTGGAGCACCAGCCACGTATGATGTGGCAACTTTATTTTGCAAATGTTCATTTCCAGGGCAAGAGGATTATTCCTGTTCCTTGCATAAATTTTTTTTTTTTCTTTTTGGTCTGGTTTCATCTCTTTACCCGTCAGATGATTATGTCCTTATTCTATAAGGATAACAATACTAATGAACATGCCAGGAAAAAGTTATTTTGGAGAATCTGGCCCTTTGTTTTATGAAACTCTGTCAAATAGAGCAGCCCAGGAGTTTCTGTTAAAGGAACAAGTAAAGATGTAGAATCTGCTATGTATTTATGTTTGTAACTATCATGGATAGCTCTTTCAAGTTTTGTGTTTGAAGCTTTTCTACAAGGCCCAGATCTTTTTCTTCAGATTTGAGCAGCTAATATTTTTATACCTCAGATGGGGGGAAAAAGTTCATGCTCTGTGGAGTCTTGTTCAGGGACAAGGGATTTAAAAAATAATAAACTGTTAGTGTTTTAAAATTATGGGAGGAACTGTAGCAATTTGGAAAGGAAAGTGTTTTATCAGAATAGAGACTTCCTGATGGTGCCTGGCAGAGGCAGAGCTGGGCAGAGCTGGCAGCTGGCTGATAGTAGCAGTACAAATGGGACAGCAGGAATCCATGGCTTTGGAGCAGCTGATGGATGAATTGCAAACACTGTTTTGTGCCCCTTTGTCTAAGGAGCCTTTGTTTTGCTGTTGGCTAATGGGAGGTGGTGGTCACCATGGCCAGGAATGACTCTCTGCATTCTTAAACTGGTGGCTGTGTCTTTTGCAGGCTGATTTTATCATCCATTGTCAGAAGAGGGCATGGAGATCCTCTTGATATTGGTCTGCCAGCTTAAATTAAGGGAGAGTCCCATCATCTTGTCCCTGGCAGGTGGGAGGGAAGGCTGCACACCTGACTGGTGATACCTGGGCTGCCTTCTGCAGAGAGCCTGAAGCCTCAGGCTTGGCTTGCAAAGTCATGAGACCTATTTGACATCCCCATTCCATGTCGTTTGGTCTTGCTGGACTTCCCTCAATGACAGGAGAGCCTTGAGGAGGGGCAGGAGAAGCAGCAGCGGTGGTGGTGGTGGTGGTGGTTGGCAGCCTGGTGTTCCCTGTGGGGACATTCAATTTTGCAATGAACCTCTTGGATTCTTGACAGGTCAGGTCTGTTGACCCTTCTGGGCACACTGTGGTGAGTGTTTAGTTATTTACTAAAGCCTTTTGAAGTGAAAGTGGCTTGATGGGGTCTGAGGCTTTTGTGTTCTGGAGAGTTTTGTGGGAATCTTTGCTGGGGTTAGCTATTAGCTGATCGTTTCATTATTTGCCTCTGTAACTAAGTAACTAAATGACTTGAGACTTAAGATAAGCAGCTCTTTGTTAACATTTTATTAAATGGAGACTAATAATAATGATAATAATAAATTTAAAACCTAAGGAAGTATAAACCTCTCAGTGACCGAATTTGGAACAGAAACGTGATTTGGAATACAATTGCATATCTTAATAATCTGAAATAGAGCAGTCAGAGTGTCCCCAGTCCTCTATTGTGGTCATGGCTTTTATACAAACAGTCTTTACTCCACTTGATGGCTGGATGGCATAAACCATGCTGTGAGGCTGTATGAGCAGGCAGAGGAAAAGTTCACAGCTGTTTATTTAACAGCAGCTTGGTTTTCCATGGCAGTATTGTTCAACAGCTTCACCTACAAAGTTTAAATACATTGTGTGCACCACTGTTACAAATAAGGATGTAGCTGAGAGCAGAAAATAGGAGAAGCAGTGTTCCCTGTCCTGCAGTGACTAAGAACACCCAGAGTCATTCTGCGTGTGCCTTTGTTGCTTGTTTGGTGTTCTAAGGGGTGACAGACAGGTGTAATTCAGTCAGGCAGTGCACCTCTGCAGGAGGATCCAATGCCACAGTTACAGGATTTGCAGGATTTGCTTAGAAAGGAATCCTGTGCCTCCTTAGATGGTTTGGACCTCCCTGCAGTGAGCTGGGACATCTTCAGCCAGAGCAGTCTGCTCAGAGCCCTGTGCAGCCTGGCCCTAAATGTTTCCAGGGATGGAGCATCCACAGCCTCTCTGGGCAACTTATGCCAGTGCCACCTTCATTGTAGAAACTTCTTCATGTCTAACCTGACCAACCCAGCAAAGGCTGGTTCACAGGCCTCTGGTGATGGCTGAGGGTCCAGAGCTTCCAGGAAGCTTCCAGGAGGGATGGAGGAGCTGGATGTGATAGCAGGTCATCACGCCTTGCCTGTGGAGCAGGGACAGAACCCTGCTGTCAGCCACAGGGGAGCCACTGATGGTACAGCATGGACATGAGTTCAAAATTTGTCCCTAAATCTCAGAGCAGTGCAGAAATCCTTGTGCAGTGTCCCAGGGAGAGTTAACTTTGCAGCATAGGTTGTTTATGTGCTGCTGGGAATTTCTGAACAGTTTGAACTGGTTGAGTTTCGCAGTGAAGCTGTTGGGTGGATTCATGCCTCAGAATCCCACCTGTTCTCTGTTTGCTTTTGGGCACCATTTCAAACCCACACTGGAAAAAAGTTTATAGGCAAACATTATAAAAAGTGACAGTCTTAAGTGCTGCTACATTCTAGTTTGGCAACACAAAGGGCTTACCTGAAATAATTCACAATTTCCAAACATGACTTCATTATATCATGACAACACTTTGCTGCATCTTCCCTGATACTCTAAAGTGAAAGAAATGGAGGAGGATAATTTATACCAAATGCTAATACCCGTTTGAAACTTGTTTTTCCTTTAGTGCACCAGTAATTTTCTTTGTAAAAGGAATTTTTTAAATTGTAATTTGGAAATAAATTACTGTTCTCAAGTTTGGTTTTGGATTTGTGTTGAAAGACTCAGTGCAAATTTGGAGTTAGTGGTTTAAAAAGAGATGAAATCAGGGATGTGATATTCAAAAATTATTTTCATTTTAATTTCCTTTTAATTGTGTGTGGGCTCATCCTGTGAGTTTCCTGGCACTGTTCAGCAGAAGGCTTTAATGCATTTAAAGGAGGTTTGAGGTATCATCACCCAAGGTGGCTTTTAAAGAAGTTTTAACAGATATTTTTGACTCCAGTACATTGCTGGCACAGTGTAAACTCTGTAAAAGAAATTTTTTTGCAGGTAGAGCATTACAAAGAATTCTTACTAGCTTCAAAGTAAATTAGGTAACTGGCATCAGGTACCTTTTTTATTTGACAGTAAAATCTAATTAAAAAAAATTCTCAAGCAGACTCTAACACACTCATTACTGTGATGAAATATATGTAGAAAGGAGCCCATGCTCCTTCTGGAAATTCGATTTCTAAGAGCATAATGTAGCACTCAGTGAAACACCTGCATTGCAGACCTGTGGGTTCATGACTGTATCAGCAAGACTGAATTGGTTTATAAGAGGTATAAATCTGTATTGGAGTCTGTCCTAGACTCTTGAGATGGAACTCTGCATGTTAGGAAGTTTAGAGACCTTGTTATAAAATCTAAATCCAAGAAGCTTTACAGTCTCTGTACCTGGTTGTGTTGGGATGGGTTTCACGTGCCACCTTGGTGTGATGTGTGTGTCAAATCTGTTCTTTGGGAAAACACGTTTGCCCTAATGAAAAAGGCAGGAGAAGCTTTGATATGGCACATTCCTGTAATGACAGGATTGCAGGCTGAGTGGGAGAGAAATTGGGTCTCCAAGTCCATCAGTAGAACCTGATAGCTAAATGCATGAGCGCCCCACCATGCTGGACATTCTGGTGCTCATGGAATCATATTTTGAGTTGGAAGGGAGCCATGGGGACCATCAAGTCCAATTCTCTGTTCCTTTCAGGGCTGCACAAAACTCAGTTACTGACAGAACTTCAGCATTTCCAGACTCCCATCTCCAGTCCTGCTAGGATGTGATGCTTGTTTCAGGCTTCCCTGTTGAAAGTGTGATACAAAAAATAACAACCCAAGGAGGAGGAACACTGGTTTCAGGGGTTTGGCATTCTTAGAAGAAAGTGTGGACATCAAAGAGCCACCTTTCAGTGCTCCCTCAGAGTCCCAAGCAGCCAGAGAGATGTTTTATTGATTCCTAGGCACAGAGTTTGTGCCTGTGCAGGGCAGGACGTGGCTGGGGTGCGCGGGGAGCAGCTGTCTGTGTGCTCTGACCCTCCCCATGAGCAAACAGAAGATGCCTCTGTGCTTCTCTCCTTTATTTACCATTCCTGCCTCCCTTGGCGAGGCCCTTGGGACAGGGATAGTGTGGTGGTAGGGACAAACCAGCCCCAGAAGCTGTGCCTGTCTGTGGGACAGCCTGAGCTCATGGTAGGTGTGCTGAGCCTTCCCTCTGCACTGTGGAGACAGTCTGGATTGCCTGGATCTTTCCCCCTGCTGAGAGCTGGCCCTGCAAGGCAGGGATGAAGCTCTAGTAACTATAGGCAGATGTAGTTTCCCAAGGATGTTTTTTTGGAAAAAGACTGTGGTTTGACATTCTTCTTGTTACCAAAGGGAGCTGACGGATGAGCCATCGCGCTCGGAACTTCTGCGCGTACTGCGACTCTGAAAGCTTTGCTTGTGCTCCTGGGTTTCTGCTGTATTCACTGGGGAGAGGTTGTGAAATAAGTAATGAAGCAAAAAAGAATTTAAAGGGAAAAGTTAATGCCATGGAGAGAAGTGCTGGTAGTGCAGAATGGAAATGTAGAGACTGTGATGAGCACAGGGAGAAAAATAAAAGGCATCATATATTCTGTGTATAGGAACTCATGGTTATTAGCTTAGTAAGTGAAGGGGGTTTTGGGCATCCTTTTCTTTCAAAACAGAACTTTCCAGGTTTTAAAAATTAAAAAGCAACCGAAAATAAAATCAGGTGGGGAAAGATAATTATTCATTTGAATTGTGGACCCAAATGCTAAGACAGAAAATGGAATTTGCCTTTTGAACCCCTCCTTCTCCTACAAGTCCTTTGAAGCCTCCAGGTTCTGCAACCCCCATTGTCCCCTGCTCTCTGTGACTGATGAGAAGAGTAATGTGTTGGTGTGGCACTGGGGACAAGGGACATGCCAAGACACTGATCAAAAGTGCCTGAGCTTTACTTGTGGTGAACTACTTGTGAAATAACTTCAGTTTAATAACACAGAACACTGGGCTAATCTGGACAAAACATTTTTTTTAAATTTAACGTAACTTGATTTCCATGGATGAAAAGGGCCTTGACTGACCTGTGTTGGAAATTCTCTCCTTTCCCTTCTCTTTCTTCTATTTTTTCCTCCTTTCCTTCCACCTTCGCAGAGCCGCCAACCAAATACCAAATCTCTCAGCCAGATGTTTACTCAGCACTTCCAGGAGAGACGCTTGAGTTGCGCTGTCAATTGAGAGACGCCGTCATGATCAGTTGGACTAAGGATGGGCTCCCTTTGGGGCCTGACAATAGGACAGTGATTATTGGGGAGTACTTACAAATTAAGGATGCCACAGCCAGAGATTCGGGCCTCTATGCTTGCACTGCTGTTAGGACCCTAGACAGTGATACTCTGTACTTCATTGTAAATGTTACAGGTGAGTGAGTCAAACGCAGGTTTTTGCATGCAGAAGTTGTAAGATGTGATGTTAAGACGCTTTATGACCTTACATGAAACAGTCCACTAGGGCACAGTGAGTTGAGTTCTGTAGGTGTAAATTTTATCCCCAAATTTTAAATTGTATCCCCAAATTTTTGGGGATTTTTCTCCTTGTCCTGACCCTGAAATGGGCTTAGTTTGTGTCTACTCCTTTTTGCTCCAAGGGCTCTACAGAGATTAACAGCTGCTGTAGAGCTCTCTGTTTTATGCCACTCTGACAGAATTAAATTAGACAGAGTTGCTGTGATGATGATGAAGCCAGTAGAATGAATACAGGTTTTTGCCCCATGCATCAGAAGAGGAAAATGTGTGTTCTGCATCCTTCAAGTTTAGAGATAAATTTTTCTGGAGATGCTCAGTTCTGTTCAACTGCATTTCTGTAACAGAAGTTAAAATATTAAGGAGAAAGAGATTTTTGTAATTAGCAAACTCCCTTGGGAAAGTCTGTAGCACTTTAGGACTATTAGCTAGTTTTGTTACAATTTTATGTGGAAATAGCATTTTGTGGCTGGATTTTCTTTTTCTCTAGCTTCTGCACAACTAACATAAACACTTGTTCTTCTTAATATACAGTCCAAGATAGAGCTTATCAATTTGTTTTTCTGTAAAAAAACCAAAAATTAGGCTGGTTTAAAGACTTGGTTGTTTTTAATGTGCAGATGCTCTTTCCTCTGGGGATGATGAAGACGACAATGATGGGTCCGAGGACTTTGTGAATGACAGCAACCAGATGAGTAAGTAACAGAAGTCACTGCCAGAAGTCACTAGCAAGATCCACGTGGAAAACTATGTCCCATCTCTTGCACTCCTGTCTTCAGAGCTTCTTGGTTGTTAACTGCATGTACTGTCAAATATCTTTGTATCTTATTCTCCTCTGTTTTCTGTTTCTCGTAGCTCGTAACTTGGAAAAGAAAAATAAAAATAAACTAATATTCTTTTGAACGTGCTTTTCTGGTCGGTACTTTCTTTTTTCCCTTCTTGCTGGCATTTCTGCAGTTTCCTTTCTTTCTGAATCAAAGTTTGGTCTTTGTCTGGTTTAGGCTCTGACAGATTAACTTAACTTTTCCTGAATCTGAGCAGAAACTTAACAGAAGAAACAAAGATCCAGCTCATTTTGTTAAAAGGTGGTATGAAAACTTAAAAAAAAATTAAGTTGTAATGAGGTAAATCCTTCAATCCCTAATCTCAACAGAAATCTCATCAAGGAGAATGAATTTGGAGACAATGAGGCTCTTTTGTCTGCAAAGGACCTTAAGGTTTGTTGCAAAGAAGGTGATTCAGTGCTAAACCCCCATTTTATGTTACTTAGGTGTGATGAAAATGGGCTAGAAGAGTCTTAGACCTATCTGAATGTGTTAAACTTCGTCCCCTTTAGAGAATTCATAAAGCTATTAATAAGCTCTAAATAGAGCACTCTCTAAGAGGAAAAAAAAAGTATATAAAATTCATCTTGGCTCCTGATGCCACTGTGCAGTGCTGCCAAACCCCCTCGGTGACTGGTGGTTTGCTGTTGCTGGTGCCTGCTAAATTCAATAACAGAGAGCGCAGAAATCCTTTGGGGGAGATGTCAGTGAGCAGCACCCACAGTGGGCAGGGGGTGTATTTGCTGCTCAGCTTGGTCAGGAGCTGCAGCTGCCCTGCAGCTTGGAGCACTTGTCCAGGTGAAAAAGCACGAGCCTGATTTGGGCTGCCCCGTTCGTGCCTTTTGTGTGCGGCTGCCCCTGGCCTGAAGCTGTGAAACATTAGATGCTATTTAACGTGATATAAGTTCCTAGCTGCCTGTTTGGCCCCTGCCATCTGTTAGTGTGATTAACCCCGGGCTGATGCACAGGTGCCTCTGGAAGGGGCTGAGATCAGGCAGCTGGAGGCTGCCCTGACAGAGGAATGCAGTGGCAAAGAGAATTGGAGGGCTTGGAGAAGGGACACTGCTTTTAAAAGAGGTTGTCTAGGCAAAACCCACCAATCCAGGCAGTGTTAGCTCAGCCCTGAAATGGAGCCATGGTTAGAAATTCCTGTTAGGAAACATTTCTGATGTTTGCTGTTCCTTAAAGCTTTACTGGTATTGGTCAGAAAAAGGCTTGCGACATTTTCGGCGACAGTTATGCTTCTGATCTGCAGTGGTGGCTTTGGTGATCCATTGTGAGCATAAATGGCTTTTGGAAGAAGTGAAGGACCTGCTCTCAAGGCAGCTGTGCTCTGTAATGGTCTCAGAAGGATTCCTGCCCTTCCAGCCACAGGGAGCAGTGCCCAGCGGTTGCGCTAATGACGTTCTTGTAAAACGAGCTATCATTTTAAGCTACTGTTAATCAATCTTGATTGGGGAGCTGGTGAAAGGCCCTTGACAGTGTCCATCTGCTGGGACAGGGGTGTGTGCTGCAGCAGGGGCCAGCACACTTTCCCTGCTCTCAGTGAAAGATGCCTCTCAGGCGTGAGCGTTCAAACATCGCGGATGGCGGGGAAAGCGCAGCTGTGGAGATGGAAGGGAGGAAACTGCAAAAGACAGAATTGGGCCTGAGCAGAGCATTCCACAAGCAATTCCTTGATGGATTGCTCTTTAAAAGGTGCCCACTGTCTGCTGGGGGAGCAGCAAAGCCTCCCAGGGTCTGAGCTGGAAGCAGGATGATGACTGAAGGGTCGCGGCACCGTGTCCCTCCAAGCATTCTGTGTTCAGTGAAGAGTTGCATCACAGTAACTCCCTTGGATAATACAGGGCTGCTGAAAGAGGGCTGTGATTTGGCAATTTATGTGTGAAAGTCAGGGTGGGACTTGGTGCGGTGTGCCTTGTAAGCCTTCTTTTCCTCTTCCAAGTTCTCTATCACATCCAAGAGGCCACATTGAAGGTAATTGAAGGTACTGTGTTACAAGGCAGGTGGAGGAGTGAACCAGGAGCTGTGTCTTCCCTGGGTGTGCTGTGGAGCAGTACACAATGGCCAAATGCCCTTTACCTTCCCTGCCTGTGGGATGTTGAGCCTGGCAAAGTCCACGACCTCACAATGGGCCCTGGCTGCTGCTCTTCTACAGAAGTCTTTTAAATGTTTCCTCAATCATGAGCCTTGCAGATCTCAAATGATTTAACTGATAATTTGCATACAAATTATAGCTGTGATCATTAAGGATAAGCAATGGAAATTGGCCTGGTTATGCCTTTACTGATGGAAACAAAAGGCCATAGTCTTCAAAGGTTGTTGCTTTTTGATGAAACAATTCTGATAAAGTCCAGCTGTCTTGGCATGTTAATTATGATGAGATGAGGCAGGAAATGGCTGTAGTGCCTTCAACAGGAAGCTGAACCTTGGCATTCTCATTCCTGCATACTTAAAACTAAAACAAACCTTTTAGAGCTGTTTTATTTACACTGCTAAGTATTCTTTTGAGCTGTTTTATTTTCCTTGCCTCTGTTGCAAATACATATTTCGGAGGCCAAGGTTTCTGAATGCAGGTGGAGAGGCCGTTGAGGAAATCTAGTGTAATTTTCGAGGCTGCCCAGAAAACACAATTGCTCTTGGAGTCAGTGGAGGCTGTAGTGACTCTGTAGATGTGAGGAGCAGCTCTTCCTTGGGAGAGGAGGGCACTGGTGTGTACCCATGTGCATTTGACCACTGGCCTTGTGTGTATTTTTCAGTGAGAGGCACGCAGAGCAGATTTCACTCTGCGTTTGCTGTCCCTTCAGCTTGACAGATACTTTAACTGTCTGAAAAAACACTGTGGTAGATTTGTTCCAGACTGCATCCTGAATAGCTTTTTATTACTTCCAGCTTTTGTTGAAGGGATTAGTGCTCGTGGGGAAGGTGCAGGATTGGTTCCACTGCAAAACAGTCCCCTTTCTCCACAAAATGGCTTTGTTGGCAACTCAAGTTTTCCCCTTTGTTACCCTAAAGATGGGCCTTAGCTTGGTTCTTGGAGGGTCATCTCCAAGGACTTGGTTTTACAAGCTTAATGGTCATCATTCTGGCAGCAGTGGAAAAGACATTGCTGGCACTTACTGCCTTGTCCTTGTTGAGATTTTGAGAGGTAGCCCTAATTTGAGGGATTTCTATACTCCTGACCTGATACTGGCAAGGCAGCAGCTGTCGTGGTGGTTGCAATCAAGTCCACCAACTAATTTATTCTGTAGACCTCTGGGTAGCCCTGAAGATGCTGCTGCTCTGCCTTGAATTCTGGTCAGGCAACTGGAGGCTTTATGACTTCTTTTTTTTTCCTTATCGCCCTTTAAACAATTTCTTCTGGGCCAAGCAATGGTAAATTGGCACCAAGAACAAAAAAGTATCTAAATGTAATCCACATGCTGTTCCTTTCATGCCTTGAAAAGTTTCAGAAAGGATGAAACAAGGTTCAAATTCATCAAATCCTGTAGAGTGGAAACCCACTCAGGGGAGCAGCAAAAATTGGATGTTGCCTAGAAGTGTTTTTTAATTAAAGGTCAAATACAATAGTACTGAAAACCTTGGAGGGGTTTGATGTGGTCACTTATGGCGCTCTATTGCCTGCTTGAGGAGCTTGTCAAGCAGGCTTGGAGTTGACTACTTTTGTGTTTCTTTGTATTAGATAAGTCCAAATAAAAACTGAAGAGTCCTGAAGTGAAGTGGTCCCCTGGGCTTCCTAATTTCAATTTCACATGCAGGAGATTTGGCTGATTAGATGTAATGTCTGTGCAGTGTGGGTCAGCAGGATATTTTCCTCACTAATGAGAACTCTGAGCAATCAGGAATTCCCACCCGTTCCCCTGCTGCTCCTTGCTGCTTCATACTGGAGTCTACCCTGTGGTTGCTGTGAACTTTTAGCAGTGGTGCCACCTACTTCACCTGTTCTGGTGGCAGTGATGGGATGTGATGGACGTGGCCCGTGAGAGCAGTCAGCCCCTGGTACTCATTTACTGTGTTCATTATCAGTTTTAGTGAAGCTCGGTGTTTTTCCTCTCAAGACAAATAGAAGCACTAAAAGGTGTTTTAGGTTATGATGATTTAATCTATAAAGAAGAATGCTGTGTGTTGATCAGATCAATCACTGGATGAAAGCACGATTTGAGGGCAAGTGTGATGGTTTGTGGATGTTGCTGCCTTTTCCTCTTTTCCTTGAACACGCTGAGGAGCTGCCAAATGTAGGATGTCTTGAAGCATTTTCAGATGGTGCTTTCCATATGTGATGCCTGCATGTTTTTCTCCAAGCTGACCTGTAATTTAGGAGCATTGCAGGTTATGCTGAGGGTTGTGTGAAGAGAAGGTTTCCAAACAGGCCTTTCTCCCATTCTGGGGTGTTCCACAAAATGGAGCTGCTTCTCTTCATTCCTGCCTGCATCTACCTGGCCTCTTTTTTGCACCCATCTCTGTCAGAGATTTCCCTCTGTTCATTTGTTGTATTGGAGCATATTCCAGGAGCAGGTTGTTGATGGAAAGGATAGTTATTTTCAAGAAAATAGTTATTTTCAAGAAAACCAGAGGATGGGCTGGACCATAACAGTACAAACCTGGCTGTGTGGAGCAGCTTTATTTGGGGAGCTGCTGGTGGCTGCACCCTGACTGACTCCAGAGCCCTGGTCCCAGTCTGCAGCCTGGTGGGAGCTTCCCAGAGCTTGGCCCTTCCATCCTTGGGCTGCAGGGCAGCTTTGCCATGGGTGGGCCGTGGAGCCCGTGGCTCAGAGGCTGTGCTGGCCAGTGGCTGCATGTGAGCTCTTGGTGCCCTGTCCTGTGAGAGGGGTTTGTGTGATGGATGTGGTGAGAAGTGACCCTGCTGGCTGCAGAGTTGCTGGGTTGGCAGTACCCACCTGGGGCTAAAGCAAGCCCTCTGCTCTGGATGGGGTGCTGATACAACTGGTTTGGGTGGTTGATTGTCTTCGATGTGCCCCAGTTTGCTTTGGCTTTGTGGGAGCTGCAAGTAGGGCCCAGCAGTGGTTGCCTTGTGGAATACTTTGAGCAGTCCAGGGAAAACAGCTTTTTAATCCCTCAGTACCAGTATGTAATTCTGCCTTTGCCTGGTGTACTTGTAATGTAATTTGGCCCTTGCGTGTAGGAGTTGATTCCTCTGGTTGGCTTTTGTTTAAAGTCTTCTGTTGTTTTAATGTGATCCTGCTTTTAGCAAATAATGTTAACAGTGATTTTCCTTGCATCTCTAATTCACTTTAGTCTGCGTAACAATTTCTTAGTGTTGTAGTTAAATGTTCAATAGTTACTTGATTTTCTATTTTGATTACATGCATAAATTTGCTTTGCTTTTCTACTTCATTAATTTTAACACTAATTGCCACTTCAGGCAAAATAAAAACCCAAACACTTATCGTTCATAGCATCATTATAGGACTTGCTTTTAGAATGTTTTCTTTATACTGAGAGAGACTTTGTTAAAGGATTTATTCCTGTATTTTCTGTCCAGCTGTATTTTTATTTAGAGGGGGGGGGTAGCAGGATTTCTGAGTTTGCACTGATTGTAAGAACTGCTATAAATATTTGAGGAACGGAAGAATTTATTTATAGTGGAGTGTTGGCCTGCTAATGAAGGAAATGAAACAGGGCTGAGAGAAATGGAGTTATTTTTCTGGACCCCTCTAGTCCTAAAAATTCCACGCTAATCTGATTTGCTTCAGGAAAACTCCATTGTAAAAGAAATTAATGTTTCCTACTATTAAATAGATCTTGAATCTTTAACTAAAAAAAAAAAAAAAACAAAAAACTGTTATGGTGAGATGACTGAAGCAGTGCCATGAAGTCGTTAAGAAATGTAGATGAAGCTGTGCAAGGATGCAGAGGATGGGATAACTTTGTCTTTGGGTCTATGTATCCAAGTTTACTTCTGTGAGGGTAAACACATATGGGCAATTGTAAATTTTGTTCTGCTGTGTTTCCTTTGCTGGTACATGACAAATGTGCTTCTCATGATGTTCATGTGGGCACAGGCTGGGCCAGGACATGGCAAGGAGTGAGCAAGAGCCAGGAGGGCCATGCCAGGGTCTGGGAAAATTATCACCTCAGAAAATGTGTGTTGAGAGAGAGGCACTCTCACTTTATGCCATGGTTTTGGATGTCACTGACCCTTTGGACTTCAGGAGGCTCATTAGTGTGGGAAACCCCTCCAAAGTGATAAATGTTTTTTGGTGATCCACATTTACTCCTTTGGTTTCCTCTGCTTGGGTTAAGATTTCAGAAATATGTTCCATTGGTAAATACATTTCTGTGGTTTCTATGCACAGTTCACCTTGGCATCACACACTGCAGGCTTTAGCTGCTGTCAGACTAGAGGACAGAAGGGGAAAGTGCTGATGCTTCCAAGCATCTTCTGTCTTGGTCTGTCTGGCTTCACAGCTGAGGGCCAAAAATTCTGCATTTGAACCATTGCAGTAACTCAGCTCAAAGTCCAAAGTCCCTGTGTCTTACTTGACATACAGAAAAACAAAAGTTGTCTGTGGTTAATTATTGGAATTTTGTCACAAATTAAACACCCAGAGCAGCAGACTGAGCCATTTGCAAAACCCTGGCTGACACTTGCAGCAGCCGATCTCCACTCGTGTGCCCTTTCCAAACCCCGCTTGAAGCGGGTCCCTGCGGCTCTGTGCGCCGGTGGAAGGGGCTGGAGGGGGAGCTCAGTTCCCAAGTGCTGATGTTTCTGGATGTGTCCCTTTGGAACAGGGGCACCTTACTGGACACACACGGACAAGATGGAGAAGAGGCTCCACGCCGTGCCGGCCGCCAACACCGTCAAGTTCCGCTGCCCGGCCATGGGCAACCCAACGCCGACCATGCGCTGGCTGAAGAACGGGAAGGAG
Organism: Molothrus aeneus; assembly: GCF_037042795.1. Classification (NCBI taxonomy): domain Eukaryota; kingdom Metazoa; phylum Chordata; class Aves; order Passeriformes; family Icteridae; genus Molothrus; species Molothrus aeneus. The sequence goes on along the minus strand of NC_089653.1, from coordinate 31,357,295 downwards.
TTCAAGCAGGAGCATCGCATTGGTGGCTACAAGGTAAGGGCTCACCATGGCATTTTGTGATTTCTCTTCTTGACCACAGCTGTTAAAAAAAAAAAAACAACCAAACAACCCAAAACCAGCCCTCCTCCCTCTCTAAAAAACTCAAAAACCTACCAAAAACTTGCTGAAGTCAACAGAAAATGTTTTAATGGCCTTGGATCAAACGTGGAAGCAAAAAGAGGTGGTTGTTTTCTTCTGGGGAAGGGTGGGTGGTTTCTTTGGCGGTTACTGAGTACTAATTATTTATTTTTTTTTCTGAAATTCAAGCTTCTAGTCTAGCAGTGCAGCTAAGGATTATTTATAGAGACGTATTTGGAAAACTAAAGACTGACTTAGCAAAGCAGATTAAGACTGTTTTGCTCTATTCATTTTTGGCTGCATTGTTAAAAACATGGCCATCCGCTTTGGTGAGTGTAAGGCAGTTTAATAAAGGAAGCCTTGGAAGTCAAAAGTTATTATTTTCTGTAGAGTTTATGGCCTGTGAAACTGAAATGGGAAGAAGAATTTGAGGGGAAAGTAACAGCAATTACTTGGAAGGGTTTGTTTGAATTTTAAATGGCTTCAGATTAGATGTCTTATTCTGAGTTGGTGGTTACTGATTAAGAGAGAGTTTTAGGGAAGCCAGCTTGCTCTGTGTGTTAGTGCACAGACCTTTAACCTCGTGGTATCTGCCCGGGTCAGGTCAGAAGTCAGGATTCGGTCATCTGATCCCTCTCCTCCAAGGAACTGGGAATGCGTGACTTCGGTGGCAAATTGCTGTTCAAGCATGGCCATTTCTGACTCCCCTTCACCTCCTGTCTGGGTCTACTCTCAGCAGTTTCCTCATGTCCCCGACACCTCAGCAGCTCCTCCTCCAAGAGGAGAATTTTCTGAGGCAGTCCCCTTGTGTCAGGGTTGGAATCCCCATCCTGGAGCTTGTGCTGAGCTGCTCCGAGCAGTTTGAAATGGCTGTTAGACACAAATTAGCTGTCTTTACTAGACAGAGCTCAGTTCTGAGTCCTGAGGCTGCCCCCCAGTCCTGCACCACTGCCTTGCCCCCATGGTTTGCAGTGTTTTTGGGGGGCTGCCTTGGTTGAGCCATTGCTTTGTGAGCTGTTGATTCAGGTCCTGCCCGGTGCACAAAATCTGTTTTCCAGTGCAGAGGAGGACAAGCCTCAGTCTCCTTTCCTCTCTAGCTGGATTTACTGTAGAAAGTGTCAATTTTTCCAACATTTGTGTTAGCAGAGAGCAGAGCCCAGAAAGTCTCCCTGCATGAGCACTAATTATCTAAGTAGACTTTTCCATCTATGTTTGCTTACACCATAAATTTCTGTTGCTTATGAGTGTACACCTGGCAACACCTTCTGCCTTTCATAACACTGTGGAGTGTTAACGAATTGGCTCCCATTCAGTGATTTTTGCCCTTCTCAGTGCTTTTTTAAAAACAAAAAAAAGCACCAATTAAGGGAAAAAAAAATCCCCAACCAAACTAATCCTGTCTTGGAAAATAATAGTAACTGTTCTGGTGGTAACCAGGCTGTTATTTTGAACACTTTGCATCTGATGGAGGGGAAATGAAGATATCACTCTTGAAGACCATGAAGGAAAATGTGTGTCTAGAGAGGCAGGATGGAGGTACCTGGTGTCTGCTTTGGGAGGGGGATCTTTGGTGGGGTAAATCAGCTCATGTGAGGCTCTGTGCTGGCACTGCTAGTGTTAGGGAGCTGGGTGAGATCGTTTAGAGTAGTGCCCATTAAGTGGCACAAATTAAGCTTTTGGTCATGTGTGTTAAATGTATGCAGTTTCCCAGGTATGTATGTACTGTGGGAAGGAGCCACAGATGCCTGCTCCTAAAGCCAGCTGGATACCTGTGAAGTTTGTACCTCTAATTCTAAATCATAACTTCTTCTATCTCTTTAGTCCAAAGGAAAAAAGAGGGCACACAGCTGAGGATTTCAGACTTCTCTTGTTGCTCACAAAGACATTAAATTTTAAATTATCTTGTAGGATTTACTTACCATTGTCAAATCAACCAAATCCATGTTTATTCTACATTCTGTCATTTTGAATAATCATCTTTGAAGATGAAAGCTTGTTCCCAGTGAATGGGTGTTAAAGACTGAGGACTCCAGAACTTTTTTTTTTTGAGCTGTGTCCTCATCTGTTCTAGGGGCAGGGTGAAATCACTGTGGGCTCATGCAAAATTATACTAGAACAGAGAGAATTGTATTTTCTTGACATCACTATGCCAATGAACTTTTGATGAAGGAGTCCTCAGGAAGGACTGAGTCTATCAGTGTTGGTCTGTGTTTACCCAGGTGTCACAGCAGCTCGTGCTAAATCTTGCACATTAGCTTGTCTTGAATCTGGGTGTTGCTCTCTGCAAGGCATTTTTGATGGAGATATTCACAATTTTTGGGATAGAATAGCTGGATCCAAACCTGGCCATATCTGACAGAAGAGACAATCATCCCTTGAAGCCTTAAGGGACAAAGGGAAGGGAAGGAAAACGTAAAGCTTCCCAGTAATCCTTCAGCCACCTCTTTCCTGCTAAGAGCTGAGAAATCCCTTGGTGTATTGTTTTTATCAAAATCAGATAGTGGCCTGTAGCACTTTGTCCCTTTGACTGGGGAATGTCTTGAGTCAATTTGCACTCAGGCAGGCTAGCAGGAGGGTGTATGTTCTGGCCAAGATAGCTTCCAGGGCGGAATTCCTGCACTGTGACTAATTCTGGGTGGTGAATTTCAAAATTGATCTGTTAATGATCTTTCAAGATATACCCAACCTCCTTAAAATAAAGAGAACAGGATCAGTTATTGAATATATAAATTCATTTTTACTCTGATTTTTTTGAAGTGATGATAACTCTTGTTTGTGCCTTCAGAGGAATTTTATATTTTCTTTGAGTTGATATCTAAATCCTCTCTGAGACCACAGGAGCCTTTTCTTTCCTGTACACCACCCAGAAAGCAAATGCACTTCTATCAGCTGGTACTGTTTAAGCATTAACGCTTGTGTGTTTGCCCCTATGCATTTGGATAAGCTTCATCACTGCAGCTGTCTTAAACACATTTAAATTCAGCCAGGTAAATACAGAGTAAGAAAATTTACCATTACAGGAGCACTGCACAGGCCCATGGCCTTTGCCAGGGGTGTTCTGTACTTGTTCTCTTTGTCTCAGCAGTACCTCTCACAGTCTGCACTGTGCTGCTTTTGTGGAGAGTTGTATTTTCATTTCCAATCCTTCTTTGCTTTGAAATGAGTATAAAATTGATCCATTTTTAGCTAAGTGACGTTATCATGACATTATCTCTCCAGTGAAGACACAACTGACTGAACAGAACTGTCCACTGTTCTTTATGGGATACTCCAAAAGCAAAAAGTTTATATGAAATATTCCTTGCCCTTTCCCAGTTCTCTGGTCAATATTCCTTGGCATTTTGATTCCAAGGGTTTGTTTCCCACCTCCAAGTTATGAGTGCAGTTTATATGCATTTCATACAGATAATTCAGTTTAAAAATTGAATCTTTTGGGGAGATTGTTTGGAGAAATGGTTAAAACCTTGATGGAGAAGATTTCCCCCCTAATAAAGTGCTAGGAGTGTCCATAACTAGTCAGTAAAACACCTGGACTAAGGGATGTGGCATTTCACATAAAAAAGTCACATCACCAAAGCCTGTGTTTCAAGCTGTGTGGGTGCAGGGATGTGGCTGGACTGTTGCATGTCTGAGAATGAAATTTTGAATTTGGAAATCTTCAGTGAGAGAAGAGGCTGCTCATCCCCAGCAAAGGGGGATTTTCCTGGACTTTGCAATGCTGCACTTGTAGCCACGAAGCACTAAGCCAACAGTCTTGTTGGATCCAGATCCCTGCCATAAATCCAGTTGTCTGGCAATGTGTCATAGCTGCTTTGGACCTCTGCAGCAGTTGTTTAGCTTAACCCAAAGTGGCTTAAGCTGTTGTTTTGTTATAAAGATATCTCTGTCCGTGGAGTTACAAGAAGGGAAATTGCACAAATACTTTTTAATATTCCCATCCAGTATATCCACTTGTGGCTGTAAGTTAAGTTTTCTTATTGACCATAAACAATTTCTTGTGTTTTCCTGTCAAATTAATTACCTGCAGCTTGTTTACAATTTTTATTTGTTTTAACTTTTGTGGAACTGTGATCTGGTCTTCCTGTTTTACAATCAGATTGGTTAAAAACTCTGATTCCAAGAAGTGTGTTTTAACTTGTAATGGCAGAAAGTTCAGGCCACTTTGACCAAGTGTCCTTCAAAATAAATCACAAAGAAGTAAAATACTCAAAATATGTAGCTGTTGTATTTATTTACCAACAGTTTATGACAGCAGCTCTTTCTGACCCAAACTTTGACTTTCAGAGTTGCTTAGCAGAACAACAAGATGTTAAAATAACACTGATAAACTCTTTCTAGTTCTATGAACTTATCCCTTAGCTCTTCACAATGTGAAGAAAAATCAAGATATCATTTTGATGGAACCACTATAATTGTTTGACCATCAACATGAGGGGCTGAGGAGAGAAGCCTTAAGTTTGGGCTGGAGATTTTGAGGCTGTGTCACACATTTCTCTGATGCTAGCTTAGCACCTTCTCCTGCTGGACTCTTGCCCACACTTTCTTAACTTTTCAGAGCCCACATGGCCAGTCATTAGCCAATATTATTAGTCCACAACTGAGCAATAAGAGACATATCCAGCTATTGAGATAATTACTAGCAGGGGGAACTAGGAAAGCCAGGAGCTGCCTATAGAGAGAACTTCTCTTCCAAGCTTTGAACTGAAGGCATTTTTACCTCCAGCAAGTGCTCTTGGCACTGTGATGTGGCCCTTTGCAGCTTTTTCTGCTGGATGAGGACCTGCAAAATAGTCAGGCACGATGCAGGATTTCATAGCTATAGTTGTAATGATGTTTTAAGAATGTATGGTTACTGGAAGCGTCACTGAATGGTCCATAATTTTTTCTGGTGTACAGCACTGAATTACTGCTTTCCATTTGGCTGATTAAAATGACTGTAGCAGATTGTGTTATTCCATTTGCTGAAATATGTACTTTGCAGTTGAAGAATTGTGCACTGCAGCTACAGAGAATGTTAAGCTTTCTGAGCACTTTGTCAAAAATGTAATGCTGAAACAAGGAATTAGTCCATAGCCAGCAAAAGGTCATTTTGGGAGCCAACTTCTGATGCAGGAAATATATGTGTGTACAGGATGGCTCTGTATCCTTCCAGTACTGGGCTAAATCCTATTTTCTGTGAGACCAAAGCCAGTGCTCCTTTGGAGTTCAAATGGGAACAGAATCAGTACCTTTAATAAATTCTGTCTGAGGGGGATTCTGTGAGATAAAGGTATATCCTTATGCCCTGTTTCCATGAAGATTTTTTCAGGCATTTTCCATGAGGCAGCATGACTCTAGGATTCATTTTTTTCTTGGGGTACCCCAGAGCAGCAGGAGGTATTTGGGAGGAATCCCAAACATCGCCCCTCAGTTTCTCTAAAATGTGAGCTGTGTCATTGAGCTTTTAGGAGGGGTGAAGACTTAAATGTTTAGGGGATCATGTCCATCCTGTCTTGCTGATGGGTAGTTATTACCAGGTGGCTGTTTGGAGACAGATGGGGAATGCCCTGAGGGTGTGCATTCACTTTAGAGTGGATTGAAAGGTAAAGCCCAGTAAGACAACTGCTGCTAATTGGTGCCATCCTGCTCAGCCTGGGAGGACTGAGTGTGCACTGACATCTGCAGTGCTTGGAGCAGGGGCCAGGTAGATTTACAGCAGAGGGTGTGAAAGCTTTCACTCTGCAGCCATGCTGTCCTGGATCAAGCATAAATAATTTCAATGTCCAGAACCGTCAGACAAGCACAGGAGAGGCTTCCAGCTGTGAATTACACAAGGATAATTATTCAAGGAACAGTTCTTTTTGAAGGGGAGAGGGTAAAACTCTGCTTGAGGAGATCCCAACCTGTCTGGTTGCATCCCCCAGGTCCGCAACCAGCACTGGAGCCTCATCATGGAGAGCGTGGTGCCATCGGACAAGGGGAACTACACGTGCATCGTGGAGAACCAGTACGGGTCCATCAACCACACCTACCACCTGGACGTGGTTGGTAAGTGCAGCTCTCATGGGCAGGATACTGTTTTTCACTAATGACTTTCTCCATGAAACCATTTGGAGCTGAGCTGATACGTTCCGCGTTTATTTTGGAGATGATTTCACAGTACTCCAAAGATGAGATTTCACTGCGCAGCCAATTGCTTCATAACTTTATATATTCATCTGTCTCACTCGTGCCTGTAGGATTAATCTACCCCTGCACTGGCAAAAGGTGTAATATCCATGTGCAACATCCACCCACAAGTTTGCCATGATGACCAAATAATGCTTGCTGATGCAACTTCAATCATTAGTATTACAATTTAATTATTACTTGTACAATTGTACTAACACAGACTTTAATAACTGCAGTGATGAAAACTGTCAACCAATCCTTTAGAGTCCTGTTATTATAGTTTTATAGCTGAAATGATTTTTTTTTTTTTAATAAAAAGCCAGATACTGACTTTGCAGCTAGAGCAGATCTGGAGCTTCAGGAAGGGCAGTTTGCATTCACAGCAGTCCAACAGAAATCTGACTGGAGCCTGTTGGGTGGGCTCTGAGCAGTCCCCAAAACACAGATGATAAAAATTCAGAAGTGTTTCACCTGAGGACAAATTCTAAACAGCTGTGTGAATTTTTAAGTAGTAGCAAAGCTGTGATTACGCATGACTATTAAACACAGGCTTAATAATATTACCTTATTAATACCTAAATCCTGTTGACTTTAATAAGGCTTACAGATATTTATTTAAGTGGTTAGCTAAATTAGAGCTTGAAATTTCAGGAATAATTTCTGTTCACCTCTAGTCTTTTTGATTAGCATTGAAGGGTGTGAGCAATTTTATTGACTCTGAAGGCATTGCTGTCCAAAATAACCAGTGTGGCTTTTCTTGTAGGACCTTAAGGGATACAAGCCATGGTTTCTGAAGTATGTCTTGAATGGGCTTTGCTCTCTCTGCCTTTGTGAGGTGATCTGAGCATTATGAGCTCTGTGAATAGAACTTTTGATCAATCACTATTGAAAGCAAAAATTAAGTTGATTATTGTATGCTATTTTTGGTTGGTGACAGTCAGTCCAACTCCATAGATTCTTCTAGAATATCTTACTGTAAGTGTTATATCTTACTGTAAGGGCTTATAGGGCTTAAGTGCTGACAAAATGTTCATTTCCCTAGTTCTTGCTTGGTTTTGCATGAGTAAAAATATATCCCTTGCATTGTTTTGGATGGTCTTTAAAAGTAGTGTCTCGTTTCATCTGAGACCACCTAAATCTGCATAAACACCCAAATCCAAGAGAAGACAAAGTGCCAGCTTCTTGGGTGGCACGAAAGGAAAACATTCCCTGTGAAAATGCCAAGGAGAGCTAGTCTTTGTGGAGCAGAGGAGGAGAAAGACCACTTTGGGATGAGGATGCCATCAGACCAGAGCCCCACCACCAGCCCTCGTCCTTCAGAGCCCATGAACCACCCAACTCACCTGTACTTGGGTTTGGGCAGTCAGCACTGAAAGCAGTGAGGATTTTCATGGCCATGGCAATATTTTGTCACAGAGTGAGCTCTGGGGATGGTTGAGGTGAGCTGGCAAAGCCATTTTTTGTTTGAACACTTGTTTAAACAGAATTTATGGAGGGTGCAGCAGCAACGGCTGCCGGGGATGGGTGTCAGTTGTTGTAGTGAGCTGTGTCCTGCATGGTGTGGTCCTCTGCTGGCCACCTCACCCAGGGCTCAGGCTGCCTGCAGGGGCTTGCCAGGCTCTAAAAACCTTTCCTTGCTGAAATGAAACTGGTTAAAAATTCCCCTTCTCTACCCCCTCTTCGTTTTCCTGTCCCAGCCTGGCATGTTTCGTGTTGGCCATAAATTTCTTCACCCATTTTTTTTTTTCCTAGCAAATGTGTTCATGGATGATGCAGTCACTTGAGCAAATATTTGTTAGAATCCCTCTCACCTCCTCTCCTGCTTTGAGCCTTTTGAATGTCTTGCATTGAGGAATATTTTGCAGAAGTTTATTTTTCCTGGCAGTAAATTATAGTGACCTGCATGAATGAATGGAATGGTAGTAAGGATTATGTCATTTATTTAAATGTCTAGTCCTTTCCTATAGAGAGGCAGGAAAGTAAATATTGAGGTTTTCGAAAATAATGAGAGGTTTGGGGTGCTGGGTAACCCAGCTGATGGCACCCAGAGAACACTGCTTGTGTCCTGTAAGAAATAAAACCAGAAGTCCAAAAATTATTTTTGCAGGTCACAACCTGAGTTTTGGAGTCCTGCATACTTAGTAATTTCACCACTCTTTTTAAAAAATTTCATTCAAGGGTATAATTGTGAGTCTGTTTGGAAACCTGTGCATGGGAATGTGCACCTTGGGTTGAGTTTAGTGTGAATCTCTCAAGAGATTGGGATTTTAACCTAAAGGGGGGTTGATGTTGGAGTGCTCGGCCATTCCTCTGTTGCTGGAGATTTGCAGTAATTGTGGAGCATAAAATTGCTGAAGCAGTAAATTAAGGCTGGCCAGAAGGGGAAACTCTGACAGTTTTTCTAGCTGAGACAGTTCTACAGAGTTAACTTTATGCCCTTTTTTCTGTTTTCATATGAATTTTCAGTTCCCTGTTTCTGTTTTCCTATGGATTTTCAGTTCCCACAGGGTTGTGGAGAGTTATGAATGTTTGTTTAGAGGCAATTGCCTACGTAGACCGCATCTTACGAACTTCAGGTCATAATTTTAGGTCAAGTTCTGTGTAGAAAACTGTCAGTTGAAAGCCTCTGAAATTACTTTTCCTATATGGTTTAACTGGTTCCAGAGCTGATTAAGTGTAAGTAATAGCAAATGGTATTAAACATGGTAACATATTACACTAACATGAGCATCTGACTATATGGTGTAATGTAGAGAACCCTCTGATTATGTCACAGAGTTGGGAGGTATCCCAGCAAAAATCGTGCCAAATAGTGACACAATGCTAGTTAGGAATATGCCAATAACTTTCCAAACCTTGAACTCTTTTGACAATTAAAAGCCTGGAGCCAGCAGGGCTGAGAAGTTTTCAGTCAGAATGTAGGTGTGAAGTATTCTCATTTTTACCTTGTAATTACTTGCAAGAACTCTTTAGAGTCAGCTCAGATGGTCTTGTTCAAATTTACAGACCTGGCAAAACCCTTGCACTGATTTTTTTTTTTTTTACAGTGGGAGTAGAAAATACAGAAGAAAAAAAAAAGCAGCAAGTCATTGGCAGCCTCTCAACTGCACAGGATACTTGTGCGCAGTGACTGTGTTAGCAGGGAATGGCCCATTCAAGTTGGCCAGGATGTTCTGTGCTGGACCAAGTTACTCTTTGAATGTTTGGGATACCCCAATCAATGGCCTTTTCCTTCCTTCTCCATTTCCAAGTGGGGATTGAAGCAGGGCTTTGCTCAAGGACTCAGATGTGTTTGCAGTAGTGGCAAATGGTGGTGATACAAAACTCCACCGGGATGCTGTGAAAGGGAGATGAGTCAATTTTAGCTTTTTATTAGAGTAGTACACAGAGCCTTCAATTAATATTGGATACTTATTGTCCAGGGCAACATGCCAGCACACAGGAATTGCTTACAACAGAAATACAGCAAGGCCAGGAGAGGGAAATGTCACTGTCCATTTTAGAGATGAAAACCTGAGCTGTGGAGTGATGAAATTTCTTGCCCTGGGTCACGCAGGAAGCTGGTGACAGAGCCAAGAAGCAAAGCTGGTCTTTGAATTCTAATCCAGTACCTTAATTAAAAGAACTTTCTTTCCCTTGTACAGCTTAGCCCATTAGCTATTTTTTTACATGCAGCTGAAGTGCCTTTTCTCCTCCTTTGTATTTAACAGTAGGTAGAAACTTGAGTTTTTATGGCAAGCTTACTAATAGACTAACTCCATTCTCAGTGCACGTTTATAAAGTTGTGCAACCTTGAGGGAGAAGGACTGAAAACGATGTAGTTTTCACTTATGAGTTGCATTGTAGTGAATCCGGGTTGTAGGAAGCAACGTGGGAATGCAGCCACTGAGACTTGTATATAATTAGATCACTCTTGGATGGCAATTATTGCTGGAGTGCAATTTCAGCAGCAGCAGTTCTGTTTGAGCATGGAGGAGCTAATTGAATTTGGGTTTTAACAGCAGAAGAAAAAGAAGGTTACTCTGAGCAGTCCTGCTCCAGGTAGCCATTTCTGCCCTATTTAATGTTGTCATCCTGGGAGACAAAAGATGGTTTGGTTTCAGGTGAAGTTTGTCACATTACCTCATTTAGTGGGATTTATAAGCAGCTGCTATAGCACAACACCTCTACAAAGAATTATATTAATATATGATGACCCTGCTATTTGCTATAAAAATGAATATGTTGCAAATATATTTTTTTTTCCAAAAGAAGCCCTTTTCCAGCCAGGTTAGCAGTACTTTAAGCAGCTCCAAATTTGACTAATAGCCATGCCTTTGGCTCTCTTTGCTGAGGAGTGAGCTCCAGGGGTGGCAGAGCACAACACAGCTGTCCCTTAACAGTAATTCATATTTTCATATAAAACCAGTGTGAGAGTAACTTCTCACCCAGAAAGCATTTTAAATGACTCTCAGTTTAAAGCTTGTGCCTCAGAAATCTCATGTATGAGTGATTTTACTGGTGGCTGTACAGAAAAACACTTTTATTCTGAACTCTTGGTGGGTTTAGAGGATATATTTTAGGATATTATAAGATATCCTATTTGCTATAGGATAAATTTTGTTCTTGTTTTTTTTTACGGCATGCTGTTAAAAATCTTGCTAAAATGGAATCCACATTTTGCTATTGGTTCTTCACTGTTTATGTTTCCCTTCATTTAGACAGAAGGAAAAACTCCTGCTTTTGCTTCTAGTCAAGTTTTATTTTTGGACTTTCATGTGCTCTTCCAGTCTCTAGCTGCGAACATGGCATGAGCACATTTTTTTTTTTTAAAGACATGTTTCCATTTTGTCATTCCCAAATTCATAGAAACATATGGACTGTTGTTTGCCTTTTGCTGAGGCTTGTTGAAATAAAGCTCAGAATTAGTTTGACTCAAGTACAGTTCTCCCCTTAATTTCCAAAGAATTGTTTTTAGGATTCGGGTTACATACGAAAAAAGGAACTGACACCAACTCAATAACATGCCTTGGGTGTTGCATCATTAATGTCTGGCAGGAGTTAAGGGCAGGTATTACAACCAAGCCTAAACTTGCATTTCTGGCAGATGTTCTCTTGTAGTTGTTGACTGGCTCTTTACAAGGACAAGCTTTGGCTTGATGTCTTCACCCGGCGCTTGTGGCGCGGGGCAAGATGAGGCAGGGACAGAAAGCGCGAAGGAATCCAGGCTGATGCCTGCCCTCGGGTATCTGGTTAGGCTGAGAGGGAAGATGCTTTTATTTAATGCGCTGATAAGCCCAGAGTGTGGACTTTACACCTGGCACCAGGCTTTTGGCAAGGTGTGTGCATCTCAGGAGGAATTACGCAAATTGTTTAGCGCTGGGGGCTGTGCGGTTTGCTCCTGAAAACAAAGCCCACACTGTGATGGTTCAGCTCAGGCAAAATGAAAGCTTATGGGTTCCCCCCTCCACTTCCTTAATAAGGTAAAAATATTCCAACCCTGTAGTTTTATAGCATTAAAGCTTCTGATTTCATTGGAGTAGTCTGGCTAAATTACATTTTATGGACAAATACTGGTGTCATTACTTCATCTGCTGGGTGAACAGTGAATTTGTCATGTTTGGAATGCTTCCTGCAGAGTCTGCTGGGGAGGACTGGTCTCCCTGTCCCACTTTCTGTCTTATTACAGCCCCAAGGCAGTTATTTCTCTTTCTTTTGATGAGTGATGAACAGGATATTGTTTCAGCTCTGTTATTATAATTTTTAATCATGCCTTCTAATTTGTGCTGTATCCTACTTGTGGAAGTGCAAGTAGGAATTTGCAGGAGTTGTCTGAAGATGCAAACACAGGACCGTTGCCTTGTTAATGTGCAGTTGGCACGTGCCAAAAGCCATATCTGTGCCTAATAGGATGGGCTTTCTGACCTGATCCAGGCTTTTTTCACAGCTTTATTAATGAAAAAATGGAAGTGTAATTGGCAGTAAATTGGTAAAGCTATGTCTTAAAAAAACAGAAAAAAACCCCAAGCGAAAAAAAAATTAATATAAATATAGAAAAGTTGTAAATGAACTGTGATACAGGTTGGATGATTACATATTAAAGGCAAACACAAAGTTTACAATCCGGGAGAAAAACAAAATTAAGGGCTGTTACCAAGGTGAGAAAGGTGAGAGGAATCTGGCGGTAGAGAAGCTCAAATAAATCAGTAAAATGTTAAATTCTGTGTCTAATGAAGAAAAAGGTTGCACTTAGAATGTTAGTGCTGGTCTCCTCTCCTTTCTCTGCTCTGCAGACCACTCTGTGTGACCTGGCATCCAGAGGTGGCTGTGATTTACAGCTTTTGAGGGTTTTAAGCCATTATGTCATCTTTGGATTGCTACCGTTCCTGTGGTGCAGCTTCCACAGCTGTTGTTCCATTTAAACATAAAAAAGCACATTAAAAAATCAGAGCTTGGTAAACACGTTTGAATATTGAACTGCTCTGTAAATTTAAGATACTGAGTTAATTTTTTTTCAGATTGCTCTTTGAAAGGGTGGCATGAATATGTTGAAATTGTTGACTTTTCATGAAAGTAAAACACTGATGCTGTCAGAACTTTAGCAAAGGGAAGAACCCAACATGACAGTGTATTAGTTGGAATAAAGTAATCTATAATTTTTACAAAATGCTTATAAAAGTCTAAAATTACATATACTTGTAGGAGGTTTTTAATCACCATCACAAATAAGATTATCAAAACATCAGTTCTTTTGTGTATTTTGCATTTATAAGTGAATCTCCATGCATTCCTTAGTGTCCATACCTGCAGCACTGTTTCTGCTATTCAGTTGGATTATGTGCATTATCAAGCAACATAATTTCATTGCAGCAGTTGCTTTCCTTTGATATTTGTGCACCTAGGATACTTATGAGCATACCTATGTCTATATTTGAGTGAATATCCCAGCAAATGGGTTTTACCGCCCCAACTGCTTTTCAGTGACATTTTCTCAGAAAGCAGCTCTGGCGCCTGTTGCTCGGCCAGAGGCCGTTGGTGGTGCTTCTGTCTCTGCTTCCTTCTGTCCATTTCTGCTGAAAGGCAGGAACATGGAGGTGCTGGAATGAATGGTGTGGATTATCCCCAACAGGCAACCAAGCCCCACACAACTCTTGCTATGGGATGGGGGAGAGAATCAGAAGGGCAGAACTGAGGACTCGTGGGTTGAGATAAGAACAGTTTAATAATATAAATATAATGGTAATAATGAAAAAGAAAATAAGGAAAAGAGAGAGAGATAAAACTCAAGAAAGTCAAGTGATGAAGTGAAAAACTTGCCACTGACTGACCGGTGCTCAGCCAGTTCAGTTCCTGAGTGGCTCCTGGCCAGCTTTCTCCACAATTTATGCACTGAGTATTTGGTCTAGAATATCTCTTTGGTTAGCTGGGGTCAGCTCTCCTGACTGTATCCCCTCTCCAGCTCCTTGTGCCCCCCAGTTGTCCCCCCTGGCAGGGCAGCAGGAGGAGGTGACAGGGCCTTGACTGAGTGTGAGACCTGCTCAGCAACCACCAAACCATCAGTGTGTTCTCAACAGGATGCTCATCCTTAATCCAGACAGGGCACTGTACCAGTGCCAGGAAGAAAATTACCTACCCCAGCCAGAACCAGGACAAGAGCTGTGGAAAGTTAATAAATCAACTTTGTAGTTCTGGAGCACCAAGTTTGTGTCCAAGCATGGCCAGCCATTGAACGCTGCTGCATCTTGCGAAATTTACTTGGATTTACCCAAAGTTCTGGAAATAAAATGACAAATATATATAGTCAGGGTCTTCCCATGAGCAGTCTTCAGCATCTGAAGTGGATTGTGTGTTGCTAAAGGGAATGTGGTGCTGATGGAGGGATGTCTCCAAACTTCCCCACCAGGGAAGGGAAGCCCAAAGGGCTCAGTGAGGGCTGACACAGACGTGTCATGAGGCTGAGCCAGGACTGTCCAGCACTGAAATTCTGGCTGCTGGAGCTTTTTTCCTGCCCTGACACATGCACAGTCAGTATGGTCAGTCAGCTGCTGGTTGGCTGTGTCTGGCAGGGAGCTGGGGAAGGGTGAATTCCACAGTGCTTCCAATAATTTCACACCTGCATTGCTCAATAGAGCAAGTGTGCTGTGTAAGAAGAGGGGGAGAGAAGTGTAGAAATGTAAGGAGTGCTTCTAAAGCTTTACATAATCTTTTCCATTTTACTTTAAAGACAGAGCTGTTTTCAGGCAAGGGAATTTGGCAGATGAGAAATCTGTAGTTGGGTCACAATACCAGCAGAAATAATAACTCCCCCTATGTGCTTTATGGCATCACTGGGTGCACTGGTGAGCTAAAGCCACTGCAGCTGGGAGAGGACATATCCCTGTGGGAGGGATGCTCTTTGCCAGGCATGCAGTAAACCTTTGGCAGAGCCTTTTGGAGAGCCCATTCCAGTGATGCTGGACCCAGCATTGTCTCTGGTTATTATACAGCAGCTGAGTGCTGGGAGCTGTGCACAGCACAAAGGATGATATCTCTGGGTGTAAAATTAATGCAGTCTCTGGGAACAGCCAGAACAATAAAATTTTACCACTTGTCTGTGAGAAGTCACAAGCTGTTTTTAATATTCTCTTGTAGCCTTTTTCTTTTAGGGTACCCTGAAAAGAATATCAATGAAAATTGTAGCCTCTCATTGTTCTGTTTGCCATAATTTTTTCACACTAAAATAAGGCCTCTCCACCCTTTGTTCAGGCATGTATGAAGCATTTGCTTATGCATGCACAGTGTGAGGGACACTGCAAGGGAGCTCCAAGATTAGTGTTGTACAACTCTTGCTGCTACGACTTTTTCTGCTCCTTGGGGCTGATGAAGCCCACGCTGTCAGCCTGACAATAGGGCTTTGCTTTTAAGGACAAACTGGTCTTAAAACCCTGTTGATAATTTAATGTTTTAAAACAAGAGCATTCATGTTTCCTGCCATAGCCTCAGGCTTGCTGGATGTCCCTGTCTCCTTTAACCCTCAGATATATGTGTGATTTGAAAGGATAGCTTTTAACTAGTTCTGATTCCGATTTTTAATTTTTTTTGTACTGTTTTCATTGACATCAGTGGGCTTTGTATCAAGCCAAATAGGTCAGTCTTGCTTGCTGTCTCTTCTGCTGTGAAGAAGAGGTGTAAAGGTGTGCAGAGATGGATTTTTTAGCTAAAATGCATATAGGACACAGAGCTGAAGCTCTGCTGTAGAGCTATCCAAGGAAACAGATGGGTAACATCAGTGGGAGCCTTGCCTGCTTGGGAAGCAGTGCCATTACTTAAAATCAGAGGTGGAGGTGGTGAAGCCAAGGACAAAGAGTGTGAACACACCTGCTTAACTTCTGTAAAGATTTTTACTTGGCTGGTGAGCAGGAGGGCTTGAGTGTCTCAAGGAGGTTGGGTGGAGTGGCAGAGGCTTTGCTATGGGTTCTGCTTTGAAATATGTGTCAGAACTTTAATCTTTAGCATTAGAATTCTTTAATGATGTTCAAATGTTTAACTTCTTGGGAAAGTATTCAGTGACAGCAGGGATATGTGGAGTCTGGTTCCCTGCTGTCTCACTCCCTGCTGACTGCTGGTACTGCCCAAAAACCAGAGCAGAGCTGGGTGGTGGGGCCAGAGTGAGAGACACAAGGTAGCAAGAAGTGCCTCAAATTTGTATAAAGGGCTTCTAGATTAAAGGACAAAGGGAGCTTAGATAATGGTGATGAAGGTTGGCCCCAGGTCCCTGTGCCAGGTTCACTGGAGCTCCAGCTGCAATGATGCCCCTTTGAGCTTTGGCCACCAAAATGATTTCTTCAGGTGGTGTTGGGCCAGTAGGAAATGCTGCACATGGAGACTCCTGCTGTACTGGAACATGGAGTAGCATGAGCCATTTGTTGGCTAATGCCTGCTGGTTAAAAGATGCCAAAATTTGTAAGGTGTGATATCATCAGTACTGGTAGTGCTGTCTGATCCATGAGCTGTTCTGCAGGTCTGCCTGAGAGGCTCCTGTTCTTTATCAAGTGTTCTTGCCAGGGATGGTCTTTATCTCTTACTGTTCCATGACAGTGATGTTAATTCTTCCAGCCTTCAAGCACCTTGTGATTTTGCAGAGTTTAGGAGGAGAGCATCATCCCTAACTTGCTGTGGGCTCTACCTTGGCGTGTGTAAATCACCCAGGAGGTGATGATTGGAGGGGTTTGTGTGTGTGTCTGTTGAAATGGAACATGACAGCTGAGCAGCACTTCTGAGCTGGCTGTAAACAACACACAGTGCTTCACTTTGTGCAGAGAGGAGCCCAAAGTGATGTGCAGCTGGTGGAGCCTGCTCAGCTCCTGCCTCATGGCTGCCTGGTGTGTGACATTAATGAGCAGAGGTGTTCTGCCAACCTCTGCTTGGTTCTTTCTGATCTTCTGAAAGAGCAGCCAGCACTCAGCCTTCCTCCACCATGCCACAGAGCAAACAGTGGAGTTAGGAGTGTTCTGCTTCCAGGATTTCAGAGAGCACAGGATCCCCTAAGCAATGGCTTTGTGTGCTGGGGAGAGGAAGCAGAGGTTTGGCTTGGCCCCTGTGCAGAGAGCTGCCTTCAAGGATGAGATTCCTGTGGGGGCTGGCATCCCATCATCACCACCTCAAGGAGTGCAAGTGTGGTTCCAAACAGGGTCCAGTGCATGAACTCGGATAATGCTGGATTTGTGGAGAAAACCACGTTGCAGTTCCTCATTCTGGGGTTGCTGCTGGAACTCACCTCAGAAAGGCTCTCTGATTGGGAGAACAATGATTAATCCAGCCTCTGAGTGCTTGTGAATGGATTTGCAGTTGGTGTAGGTGGGATCTCTCATGAAGGATGGCAATCCTCGTGTTTCTCCTTGCAGACTGGTTCTCTTGCAGTCAGCTAGCACAGGACAGAAACCTGAAACTCACTGCTCACTGAACAGCAAGGATCTAATAATCGTATCATCTTTCTTCTCATGGTTGATATCTACCCCAATAGATGCTGATCAGGCACTGATATCCTGTGGCTGGCCCCTTGGCTTTAGTACATGCTCCAGTCCTGTAGCAGGTACCCACATCACCAAAACCAACATCAGAGCCAGCAGTAACAGTACCCACATGTACAGCCTCCATAGGGATGTCAGAAAAGGAGCACAAAGAGTGGCTTGCACACATGGAGGGAGTTGTTCCCTCAGACTGTGACTGAAATGGTCACTAGTGCCACTTCTGAGGGCAAATCATGTTTCAGCTTTGAGGTGTTGCAGGGTGCACTGTAGGAAGCTACACCTGAGAGGTTTCACCTTCCTGCCTTCAGTGGTTAAATCGCCTGAAAAGTTACCATAGAACTGCCCTTCCTGATGGAGCAGTTTTGGAAATCCCACGGGTATGGTTGGATGAGGGCATGAGGAGAGGGCTCTGGGTGTCCCTGAGATGGGTGACACTGCTGAAGAGGGCTCTGTGTGACCCAGAGATGGGTGACACTGCTGGAGAGGGCTCTGTGTGTCCCAGAGATGGGTGACACTGCTGGAGAGGGCTCTGGGTGTCCCTGAGATGGGTGACACTGCTGGAGAGGGCTCTGGGTGACCCAGAGATGGGTGACACTGCTGGAGAGAGCTCTGGGTGTCCCTGAGATGGGTGACACTGCTGGAGAGGGCTCTGGGTGACCCAGAGATGGGTGACACTGCTGGAGAGGACTCTGTGTGACCCAGAGAAGGGTGACACTGCAGGAGAGGGCTCTGGCTGACCCAGAGATGTCCCAGAGATGGGTGGCACTTCATTGGAAATGGTGGGAAAGTGCTGCTCGTTGGTGAAGATGAAACACAGGGGAGGAATGTTTCAGTCCAAGCCTGCAAAGAAAAGGCTGTGGTTAATTTTTTTTTTTTTTTTAAGGCTTGCAACTCAATCTTGCAAGTTTACAACGTGAAGCCAAAGCCAATGCAAGAGGCTGTGATTAGAGTCTGGCCTAAAATGCTGGAGGATGCTTCTGAGACCCATAATTTCCAGCATAATTAGCATGTTCCAAAGCAGCAGATGTTGCAGCTTCTGAGGGAAGGTGCCTGGGAGTGGATAGTGTTTTCACAGGCTCCAGGCTGCTGCTGAATGTTTCCCAGGCTTGGAGTTGGGCAGAATAAGCAACTAGAGCTGAGGGTGCTGTGCTGACCAGGGCAAGAAGAGGGTATGGCAGGTCTGTGTTTTCAGTGACAGCTGGAACTATTTCATTTCTCATTTAGTGATGCCTGAATGCACAGAACCTCTACCAGGGGCTATTGATCCAGAACTGGTGCTCAGAGGCATCATTTGAGGGATGCCTCTGTAGTGGCTCAGTGGCAGCCATCAAGATGAGTCCTTAGAAGTCAGTAACATTTCAAAACTGTGATTGAAGGCTCTGATAAATGTGTCTAGCTAAAAATTAGGTAATTTTTTCCTCCCTCACTTCCCCCCTTAATTGAGGATCTCTCCATTGTCCCCAGAACTCATGCTTGGTCTTGCATTTGCTATTAAGCTTTTATTTTTCCAGCCCACACTTGAATCACACATTTGCAAGGAGAGGAAACAAGCACATTCAAAAGCAGAAAATAAGAGTAGTTTTCATTTTCTTGTTTCCAGTGAATCGGATGCCTTATGCAAAGCCCATTGAGTTCCCTGTGAGTTTTCCCCCTGACTTCAATGGGCTTTGGCTCTGGCTTTTAGCTCCCGTGAAAGGTCCTGAACTGTCTGTGCTAGGGTGACAAGGAGCCTTGGAGAGACAATTCCCAGAGCTCTTCTCAGCCCCTGGCACAGCCAGGTTGCTAAGGAGACTTGGCCTGGCCAAGTCCTGGAGCTCCCCCCTTCCGGGGTTATTGTCTGCTGTCCCTGCCAAGGCTCTCTGGTGGCAGCAGTGCCACTCTCTCAGCCACAATCCCTCTCCAGTGGCCTCTGACAGCAGCAATTCCTGCCCTGCATCTCCCCTCTTGGCGAGCAGCCTCCCTTGCCACGGCTGCTCCATCCTGCTCCAGGGCATGGGAGGGATGGATGGGCTGGTGTCTGCTGGCCTCCCTTGGCTCTGGGAGTTGGG
The DNA here is from genome assembly GCF_037042795.1 of Molothrus aeneus. NCBI lineage: Eukaryota > Metazoa > Chordata > Aves > Passeriformes > Icteridae > Molothrus > Molothrus aeneus. The sequence continues at coordinate 31,337,992 of NC_089653.1, read as the reverse complement.
GTTTGGCCCCTGTCACCCACCTCCACACCCCAGCATCTTCACCTCTTATGGTCCCTTCCCTTCCCTTCCCTTCCCTTCCCTTCCCTTCCCTTCCCTTCCCTTCCCTTCCCTTCCCTTCCCTTCCCTTCCCTTCCCTTCCCTTCCCTTCCCATAAATGCAAATAAAGCCAAGATGGGGAAGAGTCTTTCCCTTTTGTAGGAATCCCCTCTTCAGGGCTTAAATTCCTTATGGAGCCAGTTCTCAGGATTCCTTGTGAAGTGTGTAAGCTCTAACAATCATTTCCAGTACCAGGACAGGCTCCCACCATCTCTAGGGCTCCTGCAGTGCTTGGAACTTCCTGGGGAGCTCCTTCCATTGTGCCAGCTTTTTTTCTTTTTTTTTTTTTTTTTTGGAGCTTGGAATTTTCCAGCTTTCCTGGATTCTTTGTGGTTTTATCTCTTGGAGGGAGGTATTTTGAAGTTTTAACATTAACAGGCTAAATGACAGCTTCCTCTTAAGCCTTTTGGGCAAGGTCTCTTTGTCAGTCATCCCTTCAGATAGTGACTCTGTTTGCCTACAGATAAGTGAGCAGAAATGCTCAAATCCTGGGCACTTTTATGGTGGTGTAAAATTTAGGTGCTTGTGGTCTTGAATCTGATATATCTCATGTGAGCCATCGTTTTGACTCTGTGTTTTGTAGATAACTAATTCCTCAGATGGGGATGATGTTAGTTTTGTATCTAAACTACAAGCTGGTGTCTATCTTTTATAGTGGGAACCAGCATGAAACATGTTGGGGGTGATTTTCTGAATTACAGCATATGTTTTTGACTTGATTTTATAACAAATTGTATCATCAGTGAGACTGTAACACTGAAATGTCAGTGTTCAGGCAGCATATATTTATTTCTTAAGGTATTTCTTCAATATTAAACAACGAGAGCAATAGTGAAATCAGGCTCCAGAACTATGAGATTTGTTGCCAGCTTGTTTTGTATGAAAATATTGTTTAAATAACTAGAGATGTATATGGTCACGATGTTTTAGTGATGATCCTGATTATAATTATTCAGTAATGATAATATCACTTTCAGCAGCCTTGAAGATTTGTTTAAATGCAACTTTGACTCCTTTGCTGGTGCTCAGTAAAAAGGAACACACTGTTTCCATCTAATATTAGTGCAGCTAGTTGTTTGAGTGATGATATCTGCTTACAAATGTGCAGCTTGTGTTTTAAATGCTGAATAGTGATGTGAGATTTATGAATATGGCTTTGACAGTACCTGTGCTTAACAGAGTCCTTAGATGTGTGTGGGTTTGCAGAGAAGTAGGATAACTCCTGCATGTTCTGGATAACATCCTGAAATGAGGGTTTCCAGGAGAAGGTGCTGAACACAATTAAGCTTGGTCATTGGTAATTAGTGGAAGTTTCTTGTAGCTGTTTTCCCCAGTCCTGAATGTATTTTGTGGGCTCCTTGGACCCCAGGTTTGCCATGAAGCCCTGCTGGATTTGCATGGTGATGGTTTTGTTCTCCTGTGCTGTTTGCCTGTGTGGGCACAGGACTGCTCCCCTCTGCTGGAGTGGAGGAGTTGGTGAACACTGATCCATGTGGGGGAGAGCAACAAAAGTTTATTTTTAACACATTTGCCTTTAGAGAAGAAATCTCACAAATGGCCATACATATATACTCACCCGTATGCACACACTTTAATTTTTTTCAATGCAACTGAGGGCCAAGAGTGTGAGAACTCTGCTTTTAGTCCTTTGCTTCGCCTCCTCTTTTTTGGTAGAGGAAATGCTTGACAGTCATCAATAAAATATTAAATCATTGATGGCTATCAGGATAAACTAAACACATCTCGTGTGTGGATGCTGGCATAGTAGGAACGTTTCCAAGATGTTTCAGGCCTCATTCTCTGGTTTGTTAAAGGGCAGAGAATAAGGTCACAAAGGAAATCAAACCCTGATGTGGAGAAATGAAACATGAGGCCTACTGACTTCTAAAAAACATTTTAAATAACATTCTCTAAGGTTTCATTTTATACCGAAGGCAGCTGTAATAAGTTTTGGAAGATGGTGTAAGGTTTCTATTAAAGAGAGATTTTTGCTTGCTGGTTTTGTACCCAAATGAAGGAATGAGGGAGATGGAATTAGAGCTTATTTAGTATAAGGTGAGAAACTAAAAGTTCTCTCCAGAACCGTAAAATAATAATTTATGTGTTCTACTGCAATTTACAAATTAAAAAATATGAAACTGTTCCTAGATCTCCGAAAATGACACACATAGCCATGGAATAATTTAGTAACTGCATTGCAAATGCACTTTTGCCACAAGTAAAATAAGACTGCTGCTTTGTAGTGTGCTGCCAGCATAGCCTCAGTGAATAAATTCCCAGTAGATGTTTGCTGCATGCCAAATATATTGGACTGTATAAAAGATCCCATTGTTCAATGGCATCATTATTTGCTATTATATTCACAATGTTTGCTTGTGAAACAATTTATTGGAGACAAGTATGTTTAAGAAGGAACGCTTGGTTTGAAATTCAGCTGATTTGGCTTGTAATGTCAGAGCTTTTACAGTATACAGCCTCTAAAAATAAATATTTAGGTCTGCTGTTTTTTACTTATCTTTGAAAGAATTCCTGGAGCAGGGGAGAATGGGGAGCTGAGGCTGGGCATGGCTAGTGAGCATTTCACTTCTGATTCACAGAATTTGTTTAGGTTGGAAAAGCCCTCTGGAATCATTGAGTCCAACCATCGACCCAGCACTGCCAAGGCCACCACTAAACCACATCCCCAGGTGTCACATCTACACACATGACTTTTAGATGCCCTCCCTGGGCAGTTCCAAAGCTGGGCAACCCTTTTGGTGAGGGAATTTTCCCTGATATCCAATCCAAACCTCCCCTGGCACCACCTGAGGCCATTTCCTCTCTCGTCCTGTCACTTGTCACCTGTCACCTGTGAGAAGAGCCTGACTCCCACCTGACTAAAAACCCCCTGTCAGGGAGTTGTAGGCAGCGAGAAGGTCCCTCCTGAACCTCCTTTTCTCCAGGCTAAAGAGCCCCAATTCCCTCAGCTGCTCCCCATGAGAGGTTGACTGAAAATGTGTGAGAAATGCTTATGCATGGGCATAGATTAGAAGCTGAATTGGCTCACATTAAATACACTTCAGTTTTCCAGAGAACTCTGTATTTGCCTGTGTTTTGGTGAGAGTAAGAATGAAGCAGTGTTTCTGCTGCTGTGTCTGAGTGAAGCAGAGAGCAGTGGTGGTGGTGGCACTGATTGGAGCATTTTAGGAAGCTGAGCTGCCTCATTTGTGCATCCTGCAAGCTGAGGCTTCTGCTGCTACTTTTGAGAAATTCCTTTTGGTTTATTTTAACGTGTTTTAAATCAATAATTATCCAAAATTAATCAATAGTATTTCTTCTTAATGTGTGTTAATACTATTTCTTCTTAATCAAAAAGAATAAATTAATTTATCAAAATTAATCAACAATGTTTCTTCTTAATGTGTGGAGGTTTAGCCGAGTCGAGACGTTTGAGAACTCAGAGGTAACTTAATTACGGTAGCTTAAAAAAACCCAAGGGGAGATATTTTACCTCGTTAGGGCTGAGTTAAACCATGGAAAACGAGCAAAGTGTTTAAGCAGGGTTATTTTCCCCCCCCTCCCCACAAATGGCTATTCTTTAAATTACAAGTGTAACGCTCAAGCCATCTCCTTTGAACTGCAGGTTTTGTTACACGCTTTGGCTGCGGTGTTATTTCGGAGGAGTCAGCCAACAGGCTTACAGGGCTTTTTGGCTGGGGTTCACTTACAGTTTTCTTGGCAGCCCTGCTTATTTATGCATCTTTATTTCTCTCTCTCTCTCTCTCTCTCTGCACCGTTCCCTGCCGGAGCAGAGCGCTCCCCGCACCGGCCCATCCTGCAGGCGGGGCTCCCCGCCAACGCCTCCGCCGTGGTCGGGGGGGATGTGGAGTTTGTCTGCAAGGTCTACAGCGATGCCCAGCCCCACATCCAGTGGATAAAGCACGTGGAGAAGAATGGCAGTAAATACGGGCCAGATGGGCTCCCTTATCTCCAGGTTTTAAAGGTGAGGCTTCGCAGGTGCCAGCAGCGGTGATGCCTTCTTTAGAGCGTGGTGTAAATCCAAGGGTTTCGAGTTCTGAGCTTCTTTTGAAAGTGGAGATGTTTATGTTAGAAGTGAAATGATGAGTTAGATAAACGTTTGCTTGTCTGAATGCTAACTGTGCAGCTTATAGACACTGTTTTGCTCCTTTTTATTTCCATGAAAGGTCCTTTATATCTGAATGTTTCAGGCATGACTTGTTCAGAAAAAAAAATGAAAGTCCTTCTAAAGAACATCATTGACATTTTTGTATGGGTAGAAAGCATCCAAAACATACCTGGGACAATCTACTCCGTTTCTTTCATGTTTCTTCAGCCTCTTGATTTCAAAGAAACATGGCAGCTGCTGCCAAAAGCTTGCTGGAGGACCGGGCTGTCTGGATGCTGAGCCTGCAGAGATGTCTGGTTTGGAGCAGTGTATTGGTACTGTCATTCCTGCCAGCTTGGAGCAAGCCTGACCAGGGAAACTGAAGCTTTCTAAGCTGGGTGGCATTGCCAAAACTCTGACAGGCTCTGTACCTGCTTGTCCCATGCAGTACCTGCCCAGGTGGATTCCTTTCCCCCCCACGCTGCTGTTCTCTAACTCCTCGTGTGATGCTGCGGATGTACGAAAACCAAACAACAACCAAAAGGGAAAAAAACCCAAAAACAACAATAACAAAACCCCCGAACCCTTCAATGTTTAGAGGCTGATGTGGAATATTCTGGTGACGTGTTGGTGGTGGGACCATAGACAGATTGGTGTCCATTCTGGGCAGCAGTGACCTTGTTCTCCTGTGTTATTGGTCTGTTCTAGCACTCGGGGATAAATAGTTCCAATGCTGAAGTGCTGACACTGTACAATGTGACAGAGGCGGACGCTGGAGAATATATTTGTAAGGTCTCCAATTATATAGGGGAGGCCAACCAGTCTGCCTGGCTCTCTGTTCTGCCAAGTGTACAAGGTAACAACGTTTTTTAAAGCAAGCTGGAAAAAATGGTGCTTTGGGAGACTGCAGGCAGCTTGTAGGATACTCTCTGGCCTTGGTGGTATATGTGTAATCCTCCTTTGGTGATGCAGCTGGTGTTACACCAGCAGCCATGGAAAAATTCCCACAATATCCTCTGTACCAGAAGCACTGCTTTGGTTTCTGTTTGCTGATCTTTATTCTCTCTTTGGTGTCTTTGTGTCTGTGTGTGTGTTGGGCAGTTTTGTTGCTAATTCTGCATACTCTGCAGTTCACACAGAGGGTACTCCTTGAATAATGTAATTACAGCCTAGCAGTGTGTATTTATATATACACATAGGTGTGTATATGTATGACCTGTTCACATAAAAACCCCCTGGAGCACAAGTCAGGTCAGTTTAGTCACTGTGACTGTGCAGGTGGGAGGATTTTTCCAGGTCTTACTCACCCATTACTAACTGGGTTTTACTCAGCAGTAACAATAAAAACAGGCAGCCCTGTGACTGCAGCCCACAACTAAATTTACCTCCAAATTGTCCAATAAAAAGGTATTTATTCCCTGATTGTGTATTTCAAAGTAACATTTTTGAATGGAACAGAGATCAAAAGTAGCAAACATTAATTTCTCTAATCCTCCATCACTGAGATCTTGATGCTGATGCCCTGATGTGCCCATCTTGGGGCAGCTGGGAAGTTCCAGACCTAAGATTTACTCCGTTTGTATCAGTTTGGATAATCACTGCTACTTGGATTGGTGCACAATGTCAAGCAACAAGTCTGGAAGATGACCAGTAAAAACCACAAAACGTGCAGAGTTATTTTTCTCCTCAATCTTTAAGATGTAGAAAAATATGTTTTATTTTCATCTCCTGGTTCTCAAAACTTTGAAGTATTTTCTGTCTTACCTGTGAGAGCCACAACTGAACAAGATCTCTGATTTTTGAGCAAGAGTTGGGATACCTCCCACTCTGCTTCTAGGCAAACCATCAAGTATTTCCAGGTTTGAGATTTAAACAAGATTTGGCAACTCTTCACAATGTACAGTAGTAGTTACTACTCAAAACTGCAGTGCAGTGGGTGATGCAAGGATCATACAATCTAAGACAGCTACTAAGTTGTCTTTTGGAGCAGAATTCACCCCTTTTTAATCATTTTAGAGTATGCTTTTATGGTAAATTCTTTCCTCTGAAACAGGTCTCTACACGTGAAGGATCCCACGTTCTGTCCTACTTTGTTTTCTCTTTGTTTTTCTCTCAACTTTCTCTTGTCATAAAAGAAGAAGGAAAAAAAATATTTGTGGGTGAATTTTTCCATGTCTTTTGATTGCATGCATGTTTAGGTGGTGAGTTTAGGTCTGGTGAAGGGTGTTGATTACTTTCTGAGGTGAGCTGGGACCTGTTGGTAAACGCCTTTTGGATGAGGGATTGTGGATGGGGAAGGAGCTTTGCATCTCTCCACCTCTGCCTTTACCAAGTGCAAAGCCCTGTGGCTCCACCTCCCTATCCACAAAAATTCTCTCAGTGTCTAGCTTTTTCTCTTGCTTCCCTCTTGTTTTTTTTTTAGGCTGCCGGTGTTAACACCACGGACAAAGAGATTGAGGTTCTCTATATACGGAATGTAACTTTTGAGGATGCTGGGGAGTATACATGCTTGGCGGGTAATTCTATTGGGATATCCTTTCACACTGCATGGTTGACAGTTCTGCCAGGTATACACTGCTCTCTTTCTGTGGTTTTTCCTCTTTTTTTCCCCCCCCTCCCCTTGTTGATTGCTGCAGAATTAGCACGGCTTCTGTGTCCAAAAAAAAAAAAAAAGGACTTTTACAATGATTTTGGTTTTTTTAAGTGCAGTTGTCTCAAGCCAGTGAGTTGTTCTGTCACGTGTTTGCAACTCCAAAAATCAAACAGCAACAACAACAAAAAATGGTGTGGGATGTGTGGCTATTGCACTTAATTGAAATGTTTTTACATCATCAGAAATGCTAAGGAGCTGCATTTCCTTAGCACTTCAATGAGACAACTGAAAATCAGCCCATAAATCATTGTAAACTTTGTCAAGAGGATGAAATTGAGTTCGTTACAAAGTTTGGAACTAATTTGGCCATAGTTATGTACTGGCTCATTAAAATGCCCGAGCTGTTCGGTGTACTTCAATTCACTTTTACCTATCATGCAAATCTCTCGTGGAAATTCCAATTTGAATGCCAGAGGATCATGTACAGAAGCAGTGCCTTCCATATCTTGGGAATCGGCTCCGTGCATCTTTAAACATTGCATGCTCTAAGGAAACAAGTAGTCATTTGCTTTTACTGCAAAGCATGTCTTGCTGTTCTGGGGTTGATGATGTTTCTGTCCTTAGAAGAAACAAACATCAATGTGCTTTATTGCCTGAAAATTATTATCAGCTGTTAGAAGATGTAACCGTAGTTGGTTTTGACATTAGTCAAATTTTCTCATTTATAACTGTTGGCAGCTGCCTCAGGAGTTCCTTTGGAAAAAAAACATGAACCACCTGAGGTTTGCTGGGTCATCTTGTGCTTAACATTTATTAATTGTTAATCCTAAGTAAGAGGTACAAAACCTGCATGTGTGTGTTGCTGAGCCTCACAGTGTGGGAGTTGAATATTCCCACTGTCTGCAGATAATTTCTTACCTTTTATTGAAATATATTGAACAAGGCAGCTTTATTCCATCTCACTCTGAACTGAACCCCGAGCCTGTGAGGTGTCACCAAGCAGGCAGAGCAGTGCTTGTGTAGAGCTTGCTTCTGCTGGCAGTGTTTGCATTTTGCAAGTGCTTGAACAGCATTTTTTTTTAACCAATTTTCTTAAACAAAGTGTTTTTCTAAGCCTGGAAAGGCACAAGAAAATTTCAGCATGAAACGTGCATTGCTTGCGGAGTGACCGCTGATGGCTGTGGAATGCTGTTTATCCGGGGGTTGAATCCCAGATAAGGGATTAGGGACACTGTTTGCACATATAACTGTCTTGAAGATAGCTTCAAAATGGTTTCAATCAGAGTAACAGCTCTGGAGAACCACTCCCTCCCAAATCTAATCTCATAGGCCAGTAACCACTGATGAGGTTACTTGAAAGACCACAGTCCTTGCAGAAGAGGGCTCGTTAATTAACGTGTCGCTGCCAATTCCTTTTCACCTCAATTATGCTTTTTAATCCAGCACTGGGCTCCTCAAAGGACCTCAGGGGAGTTGGGCACCCAGCATGAAGCACAGCTGGTTGAGCAGCTGGACAGCCAGCTCCTTGAAATCCTTTTGAAACCCCTAAGCTGAGTTTATAGACATGATGGGGGACTGATGCATCCTCCCTTCCCTCTGTATTTTGAGATCCTACTGCAAATTTTGAATAAACAGGCAGATTCAGCAGGCTCGAGCCCAAACATTTATTTTCAAATTTAGACACTTTTCATTCAGGCTAGCTAATTCACATTTTTATCTTTGGATGTGCTTTTGTGTGGTTCACACGAATTGCAGTGCTTTTACATTTTGACTCGAGTAACAAAATGAACCTGAGCCTAGTTTGAACAGTTTTTGCTTCCCTCTAAAATTATCCTTGATGATGCAATATTTCAATGTGTATGTGTGCCTACCTAGGCAGACACATGTGTATGTTTGTGTATGCATACATAGATGCACAAGCTCACACTCAGTGCAGACTGAAAAATCAAAGCAGTAATCTGGAAAAAAGAACTACTCTCAGATAAAAATCAAATCAGTAATCTGGAAAAAAGAATTACTCTCAGATTACAAGATGGCCTAAACATCCAGTGCTCTGACTATCACACAAGAATTGGTTATATTTTATATTTTACCATTACTTTTCTCCAAGTGCTGTGCCGAACGCTGCCCTGTTTGCTAACCCTGTGGCCTGATTGTTCCCTCCCAAAACCTTCCCATCCAGCTCCTGAGAAAGAAAAGGAATACCCAGCCTCTCCAGACTACCTGGAAATAGCAATTTACTGCATAGGGGTGTTCCTGATAGCCTGCATGGTGCTGACAGTGATCATGTGCCGCATGAAGAGCACCACCAAGAAGCCGGATTTCAGCAGCCAGCCCGCCGTCCACAAGCTGACCAAGCGAATCCCCCTGCGCAGACAGGTAACAGAAAGTAGATAAAGAGTTTCAAAAAGCTTTTTTCTTACCCCAACAACTGAGCCAGCACATCCCTCCTGCTGAGGAAAGGGAAGAGAAAAGAAGGGAGTTAATAAATTGTAGCGGGTTGCGGGTGGGATGGAGAGGAGGTCTTAGCACGGCGATGGGTGTCTCAAGGAAATCAGGGTAGGGCTGTTATTAGGGAAGGGAGAAATGTAAAAACTGAAGTATGTTCTGTGTTAGCAGTCTGGAGATGGGAAAAAAAAATGTATTTCGAGTATTTGGGGGCCTGATCCCGCAGCTTGTCAATGGAAAAAATGTTACTGCCTTAATGGGCTTTGGAACAGAATCCTATTTAATTGTATATTTATGATGTTTCTAAGGTGATTATTATTGTGGTAACTAGGTACCAGATACAGAGAGGTATTTCTCAGGAAGACTTTTGAAGACTAAAGGGAGGGGCTTTCATAGCCAGGCATCCAGAAAACACCCCAAAATAGAAAAAAGACTGTAATAAAGTAAAAATAGGGGAGATACTATATCAGATCTTGGACAGCTTGATTAAGATAATGATGCTTTTGAGCAAGAAACAAAAGCAAGTGCCAGATTTAAAATGCACACAACAGCATCACATGAAATACATTTTACAGTTGTTTGTGGCGGGCAATGAGCAATTCTGGAGGGGTTGATGCCACGAGCAACAAACCAGTTGAACAAGTAACAGGACTTTGGCTTTATCACAGGCCACCACTTGCCAAAACAGCCTCCATTCCCACACACTGTCCTCTCCTGAAGGATTTGTGGTGTTTTTAGGAGCTGGAGTTTAATAGGTTTTGATTTTCTTGCAATAGGTCTTGAGGCCAGACTCTGCACCCCCAGGTTTCAGCCCTGCAGGATGGGGGGAGGTTGGAATGAGGCTGGGGTTCACCTCAGCAGCCAAAAAATCTCTGGGTGGGGGGGCTGGATCCAGGCTCTGCTCAGGGAATTGGGATGTGGGGCTTCACTTTGTGTCCATCTGCACCATGAGTAAGTGGTGCAGGATTTCTGCAGATTTGGTTTTGCAGCCTGTCCAGAATATTGTCACTGTCAGAGTAATACATGTACTTTAAAAAGGGTTCTTCAGCATGGGCAGGTGTTTGAAATGAGGTGTATGGGCACACAGAGTGGGAGATTCTGAACAGCATAACATTTTTCTGCACCCTTGTTTCATGGTGTCTGAATTTCCTTGGTTAAAAACACCAGGGTGTGGAATGCTTTAGCTACCTTCCTCTGAAATTCAGTATTTTACAGAATCTTGAGGTGGGGCACCTGAATGTTTTTCAATCTGAAAGATATTTGGTTTGTCATATGAGCAAAAAATGTTCTTATTTTTTTCTGACTGACTTTGCCACTTTGGGTTGTTTTTTTCCTTTTTTTTTTTTTTTTTTTTAATTTTATGATTTTACTCATTTGCTTGAGTATCACTGGCACAAAGAGGGACTTTTCACTCTGAGTGTGTAAGAAAGAGTGATGAGGAGCCCTCAGGTCAATATTCACACATCTCTCTGGCTAGAAATCTGTGTAGATTTCTGGACAAAGGAGGCCTTTCAGATGTTGTGTGCTTAGCCAGAGAGAGAGAGATACATATCAACTGCTTAGATGGGAGACATTTATTAGATTTCTGCCTGAATATAAAAGCCTAATGACTCAGAGACAAGTTGAAGGTCTAAAAAATACCTAGGGTTTGGTGTGAGCTCAGTTGTGTCAGCTGGAAATGGTTCCTCGGGGAGCAGAGTGTTATTTCATTTCATGTGACAGCAGTGCCAACCACTGCCCTCAGTTTAGCTATTTATCCTTAAATGATGCAATATGGACCTTCTCCAAAGCTATTGTTTTCACAGGGGGAAGAAACTGTCTTACAGCATGTTTGTCACGTTGGGGTTTATCAATTCATTTCAGTTTTTTTACTTTTTTTTTAGCCGAAATGGCATTTGGCTTTTAAAACTGGGAATACTTTTTTTTTTTTTTAAAAGATTTATATTTGAAAGTGCAACTGATATTTCAACCCCTAAGCAAAAATCCCACTGCTCCCAATTGTTCCTGGTACTGTTTTGTTAGCAGCAGTTGCTCATTGAAGGTCTCTCTGCTTTTGTGCTTGCATGGAAGAAAATGTAACTACTGTAGGTATTGTCTGCAGTCTGTATTTCTGGTTTATGATTTCACTGGTCAGTTTGCAAAGGCAGGATGAGACAAGCAGTCCTTAAAGATTTGCTTGTGAATATTCCTTCATTTCTCCTTGGTGCTGAGGCTGCAGCAGCTCTTCAGTCTCTGCATCTTTTAAATCTGGTTTTGGATTTCAGGGCTGTTGTCACAAGCGAAGAATTGAAAAATAATCCAGATGTTTTATTTAAAGGGTGTGTGTTTCTGGATCATTCAACCCTGTTTTATTGTGCCACCAAGCTCACTTTGTTCCAGTTTATTTGTGTTTCAGAGGACTGTATTTAAACTTGGTGGGGTTTTGTCACTAAACCTTTATTTATCTGTGGATCACGGGAGGTTTCCCTTTGTGCCGTGTGGGAGGGATGAGGTGGGAGGATGGGAGGGAAGGAGATGCTCATGGCAGGTAGGCTGTGAGAATGGGGCTGGATCCAGGGCTGGGTGATGGGATTTGTTGGAATTCCAGAGAAATGAGGCCACAGATTGGGAAATTCTTGATATTGTTTTCAAAGCTCTTCTGCTGCTGGGTCAGGGTCCCTGAGGATCTGGGCTGGAAAATAATCCTGGTTCACAGAAAGGCGTTTGCGCGGCTCTGATGCCATCTTGTCTGAGCAGGAGAAGAGTCTTGCTGAGTAACATATGGTTTGGTTTGGATCCTCCTGCACTGCTTAGCCTGAGCTACCACAGGATTTTATCATTCCCCACATGCAGGCATTTTTTCCCTGCCAAAATTCAGTTCTATTCGCATTCGTAGGAAGGGTCAGGATGAAGTCAGGAATTATCAGCTCCCATCCCCTACAATCCTCACCAGGATCTGGTACTCAATTTTCAGGTTTTCCAGGGAAATCCAGCAGGCAGCTCCTCTTTTCATCAAAGCAGTTCAAGTGTTACCCATGGTCTGTGTGGAGGTACCAGCTTGAGAGGGAGGGGATGAAGAAATTTGTGGGATTGAGCCTCACAAGCTGATTTGCAGGACAGGCTTTAAGTGACAGGGCCACTGAACCAGAAGAGTACAGAGTAGCCTTCAATAGGATGTACATCTCTTTTGTAGAAGCTTTGTTTTAACAGATAAATTGTAATTGAAGCAGACAAAAAGACAATCCCATCTCTTGTGACTTGCTCAAAGTCAAGTACAAATGTTTGTCATCGCTAAAGGTTTTTGTTAGGGCTGTCACAGTCAATCTGTCAAATTTGGACCCCCTCAACATGCACGTGTCTTAAACAGGAAGCAGTGATCCTTTTTTTATGCTTTTGATGTAAAATACACTCCATTAATTTATGCCTATTGTTGTTGTGGAGTCTAATCCTTCATAGAGATATAAAGGGTGTATTTGTGATGAACAAAGACTGATCAGTTTAAAGCAAGGCTTGAGCTCACCCAGAAAAATAGTTCAAAATGGTACTTCAATAATTCAAAATGATGATGGCAGCAGAAATGTAAAAAATAAGAAAAGTGATCAGGAAAAAGGAAAGTAATGTAGTATTTCATGTAATATTGAGTAGTAAAATTATAATTTTTTTAGAGGAATAGACTATGAAGTACAAAGTTTAATACACAACTGTCAGTAAGATATTGTTGAATGCTATTTACCTTAAATATTTATTTTATTTTTTTCTTTATGCTTGGATTTTTTTTATGGAAACCACTGTCTTGTCTAGTGGTACTTATTGGATATTATTTTGTGTATAAGTGCTTCCAAATGAGTGCTTTTCATGGAGGGGTGGTGCACGTGTTTTAAATGTCAGTACTTAACATTAGGCTTACTCAATTTTGTGTAGTGCATTTAACCTTGTATTTTCCTGCATCTGGTCACTCAGATGGGGCTGGTCTTACCAACAGCTAACAGCATTATTTACTAATTATAATATACAAATATGCATATGATTTCAAATTAACTTTTACTGCAGAGCCTTCAAAAAGGCTGACAGTTATAGGAAATCACTGCATGCCTGCTAAAATGTCCCAGCATGAGTGCCAGAACTGACAGATCTAGTCTCCAGGACATGGTATGAATTATCAGTGGAGGAAAACACCCTTCATAATCAATTACAGACAATTACACACTGCTCTGCAGCTGATTTTGCCACATGGCATTTAAAGATTCCAGCAAAGATTTGTTTGTTTAAAATGCTCTGCTGCTTAGAAATGCTTGTAGAGCATTAACTGGGAGCTGATTAAGCACAGTGTGTTGGTCAGGGGAAGAAGGTGTAGTTAAAATGGAGATATAATCATGCATTGATGGGTGAGGTTTGGGTGCAGTGGGCTTTTGTCCTTCTCCAGTGCAGATTTGGAGCTGAAGGTCTGTCTGAGGCTGGTTCTGTTCTCACTTCTGGCCTGCTAAAAGCACAGAGGGAGCACACAAGGAATATTTTCTGGTGGGGCTCTGCCTTCCTGTTGAGGTTAACATCTACCATAGTGGTTCTTTCAGTGCTCAGCTCAACTCAAGCTGACTTTCACCTTTCTTCCTTGAATTAAGAAATGAAATGCCTCCCTAGAGCAGTGTCATCACCTAAAACAGGGTGTCAGCCCTGAGTGGGCCCCCACAATGCTTAATTCACCTGTGTCAGGTGAACCTGCATGGTGAGGGGTTGGGGAGCAGAGCTGCACATGGCAAGCTGGAAAAAAAGAATAAAAAGCATATAGAAAGCTGCCACTTAAATGTAGATTAAAGCTGACCATGTCTACTGACCTTGGAATAGGTAGGATTTTCCTCAGTCTTTTATAGTGTGCTCTAAGGCAGTGAAAAAAAAATGCTCAAGGGAAGAGATCAAAGGTTAATTCTTTCTTATTGCAGGAAAGGTGAGAGGCCATTTCAAACCAGAAAATCTCCCCCAGCCACAGGCCAGGCTGGGTTGGCTTCATCTTTTCTGGAGCAGATTTTTATAGCCCTTGAGCTGCTGTAACTCCCTGTACTGCTCCAGTTAATCAATCAGGGGAATATTCCCTGGGAGTGCAGTCCATTTGTCTTCTCCCACACATGGAGCAGTTCCTCTGGATTTCTCATCATTTAATGCATTTTGGTTACCTCCAGTATCTCTGGCCCATCACACAGTTCTGCTCCGAAGTAAACACGTGGAGTAGTGTTAAAAGGGAAACTGGCAGAGCCTTCAATCTGCTTTTTTCTGTGCATTATTGCTATTTAAGCTCTGTGTTTAAAATGCATCACTGGAGTATTTCAATTTATTGCAAGTTTATATTTATAGGCTTTAACCGGGCTAAGGCTGCTGAATGGTGAGTGTGAAAACCAGTGAAGAGATGAAACTCTGGAAGAGATCCAGACAGTGTCTAGTACAATGATAGTATTCATGGAAAAAAAACCAAAAAACAAAATCCCAGAACCCAGAATTCTGGACCATTTCTGATACCTAAAGTATCTAAATTTTGTAGTTTCACATCTGTCCCTTGAAAACAATGGCTGTAACGGCAAAGACAGGTGCAGAAGAAAAGGGAATGTTAATGAAGAATATAAGAATCAAAATTTGAATAAAGATCTTGGTAGAATGACTGGAGAATAGTAGGTAGATTTTGGAAATATGGAGGAAGTGGTCATAGAGTATTGATAGGTTTGTGGTGAGAGATGAAAAAATGGAGGCCAGAAATAGCAGAAAAGTGGAATTCAGGAAAGGAGGATTAAGGGCAGAGGAGCTGCCACACTGGAGATTTGCACATTTCTTGGTGCTGAGCTGGTTCACTTCATGAAACATCATTTTCAAACTGTTGTGAAATAATGAAAATGAGAAGGGAAAAAAAAAAAAAAAAAGCAGATCAGATTCCAGCCCTGGTTCTCCTGCTGACTGGTGCAGCAGTAGCAGGTGAATTCCCCTCTGCAGGCTAAGCATGGCAGCATCTTTCTCTCTCTTTCTCTCTCTTTCTCTCTCTTTCTCTCTCTTTCTCTCTCTTTCTCTCTCTTTCTCTCTCTTTCTCTCTCTTCTCTCTCTCTCTCTCTCTCTCTCTTCTCTCAGGACTCCATTCAATATTCACTCACTGATTTATTTACAGCTCCATAGTCTGCTTTTATACTACTTTTCTGTTTGTGTCCCAAGTGGTCACTGGATTTATTTTCCTAGAGGGCTGTGCCAGGTACTTACATTTGCTGAAAGTAAATATTATTAACATTCATGATGGTGGGATGAATGGGGCAATGGGGCAGAAGCAGTCCACCTTTCTTTTTTGAATGGTGGCCTTGTGTTTGTGCAATTTCACTCTCTCTTTCCATGGCCACATCTTGTGTGCAGGAGCTGTTTCTGATATCAGGAAAGGTCTGTCAGCTGCAAATCTGGTTACCGAGATTAATTTTTTGATAGCAACCCTTAACATTTTCTCCCTTATGAAACCTCTCTCCACTCTTAACCTCCGCTTTTAGAAAGATGCCTTTTTAAATCTGATTTTGTGGAACAAAGCTGCAACATGGTGACATTTAGATAAGCAAACCTGGTGGCAAAGTTGATCCTCATCCAGGTGATGAGCGTGGGAGCACTCTGGTGCTCCAGGCTTCCAGCTGGGCCCAAGACAAGCACCTCCTGCTGCCTGGAGTGAGGATGGGTGCCAGTGGTGGCTTTGTGACTCCTTCATCCCCGCCTGGCTGCCAGATTTGGGCTGGGCCAAGACGCGATCGTGAGGAGAGAAGGAGGATTCACTCTCAGGAGGGGAAGACTGGCAATACAAGCATTTCTATTTTGTGTTAGTATTCACTTGAAGCTCTGAGGGCAGCAGATGTCAGACTGCTGCTTGCAGGCTTGAGGAAAGAGCCTTGCAGACGATTCACATCAAAACAAATTACATGGATAGAGCAGCAGCCTCTTTTTTCAGGATATTTATCAATAAGTACCTTTGGTACTCTAAGCAAGATATTGGAGCTGATGAGAAATCACACTCCAGAGGTTCAAAACTGAGTTATTTTTAGGACCTCTTCCCCACATTTCCTGTAGAGTCTTTAGCTAAGAATGTAGTTAATTGAAAACTGAAGTGTTGTGATAGCTTTTTGATGCTTTCAGTATTGAGCACTTGGAAAATAGAAAGTAATAGAATCATATAGGCTGGAAAAGACCTTTAAGATTGTTGAGTCCAAGTGTAAGCCCTGCCAAGACCACCATTAAACCGTGTCCCATGTGCCACATCTACACATATTTCAAATCCCTCTGAGGTTGGTTACTCCACCACTGCCCTGGGCAGCCTGACAGTTCATCCATTGAAGGAGCTGTTCTTGACTCCAATCCAAACCTCCCCTGGAGGCCATTTACTCTTGTGCTGTTGCTTTTCCTTGGGAGAAGAGATGGACCCCACCTGGGTGTGCTGATTTGGGAAAAGACGTGGTGACATGGACAACTAGGAGTGGAAAAGGAGAACTTAATGGTCACCTCTGCTCATGGTATAAGCTGCTCACTTGGATATCTGAGGGGAGTGATGTAAATACTGCCAGTTTCTTTAAAAAAATTTAATATGATAAGCAAAAATACCTTCTGAGGGAATATGTGTTTTTTGATTGATGGGACAGACTGACATCATTGACAGCCATTAGAGCCAGTATTGTGCTTACAGGGGGAGCTGAATGTGAGAACAGAGCACTAGAACCAAGACTGTAGATTCAGCCACTTCCTAACACCAGGGTTCTGAGCTGGCTTAGTATCAGCTGCTGGTGGTTTTCAGCTTTTGGGCCAAGATTACATCTCCATCTTTTTTTTTTTTTCTCCTTGTTGCATCTTGCATTGCAACCACAGGTGTCGGCCGACTCGAGCTCCTCCATGAACTCCAACACGCCCCTGGTGAGGATCACCACCCGCCTCTCCTCCACTGCTGATGCCCCCATGCTGGCAGGAGTCTCGGAGTATGAACTGCCAGAAGACCCAAAGTGGGAGTTCCCAAGGGATAAGTACGTGGCTTGCTTCCCCTGACGCCACTCCTGTGTGTCTGAGCAGCCCTAAGCACATGGCAGGGGCAAGCATCTCTCCTCACGTCTCCCAGGGTTCCTCTGGTTTAAAGAAAAATCTCAGTTGCCTGAAGCTGCTCTGAAGATTCAATTCAATTGTCTGAGATCAGTTTGGTTAAATAGAAATGAAATTTCTTCTGCCTGCAGTCCTGATTATGTTATCAGATTGCTTGCAGGTTTTGAGATGCTCTGCTGAAATGTAGCTCCTCTGTTAGGAAATAATTTAGGAAAATTTGGTGTGATCCAAACTGGGAAAAATATCCACATGCAAGCACTGTTGAAGAGCAACGTTGATTTTGCCATGTTTCTTAGCTGAGTACTTAATTGGCTAATATTTTAAAAAACAAGTAATACAATATGTATGAGATAGAGAAAATCTAAATTATAATATTGTACAATCCTTTCTGTCATATCTCTGGGTAGGATTTGGTGTTGAGTTTGTATTGACATGTATTAATGGAGATGATTACTTTTAATTTAGGGGAAGATTTCGCACGTTGGATGCATGCATGTGCAATTTCTATGGCTTAAAAGTGTTGGGTTTCAAGCAGAGCATGCTGAATTTTGATATATTCAAATTCACATGGCTACATAATATTTTCTTCAAAGTCTGTTGACTAACAGGCAAAATGACCTTTGGATAATCTAATTAAAACTGTAATCGTATTCCTTAATATAGAAAAAGACATGCAAAAGAGAGATAATGTTAACAAAGGTAGAACCTTTATGAACATGATTATTTATCAGAATTAGTGCTAGCTTTAAGAAGTCTTTAGGGTACTTTGAGAAAATAACACCTTTTATCATGGGCAGTTCTCTCTGGAAGATCAGGGTTGTAATTTTTGAATAGACAAACTGTCATTTTGAGCTTTCTGATAACTCTTCTGGAAATTATTTGATTGGTTTAGCTGAAAACAAGAGTACAAGGCTGTAATTGCCACCTGCAGCATTCTGGTCAACAGTGGGGGTCTGTATATGTGCTCCTGTCAGCCCCTGCCCTGGGGGGATCCACTAAATGCGGAAAATTTTAGAGTTGCTAAACATTTAAACCCAGTGCTCAGCACAAATGTAGGGGGAGCAGATTTGCAATGAAAGGAGGCTATTTAGAGGCAGTTTATTAGGCTGGGGGGCAGCAGGCACACAATGAGGGGTTTGTAACTTTGGTCCTAGCAGGGCAATAGCACATAAATTAACCAGTTTCCAATGCAAATGTTTGTTCTCTGCCAAGACCCTAAATTCAGTTTTTAGCTCTGGAGAAAAGGCAGGGTGACCTCAGCATAGCATATGCTGCCCTTCAGTCTTTGCACCTTTTCAAAACTTGCATTTGCTTTAGAAACCAGCCCAAAACAGCTCGAGGAATTCTCACCAAGCCAGAGCCCACATGTCACTGAGTGAGCTGGCTGCCCTCAGGAGGAGCCACCTCACTTCTGTCCCCTGCCCAAGCAGATAAGCAGGGTTTCAAATCACTTATCCCTCATCTAACTTTGCTGCTGATGGCATGACAGCCTCTCCCTGTACTTCATGGTGGAAAACAGGTGTCCATGTGTTTGAGAATGAGTCCAAACATTTGTGATATCTGTGAAATCCTCCTGTTGACCATGGAAAGTCAAGTCCTTAAAAATTTGTTTACAAAAATGCTTGAGTCTGGCCCCTATGTTGGATAACATTATCAGCATCACACTCACTGAGCATCCTCCCTGATTCCTGCTGCTGGATGTCACAAGGTATTCTCTGCAAGTAAAGGAGCCTGGCTGTAGCCCTTAAGCACTTAGGCTGGAATCAAAAAGATTTTGCCCAGAGGCTTTCAAGTTTCTTTTTTATTTCATCTCTTTCTCCCCATGAATCTGAGATCGACATCTCTAGGTCTGTCTGTTAGATCTAAGCAGGTTTTGCAACCAGGAACATGCTCCACAAAATGCATTCTGCTGAGCCCACTTAGTGACTGCTCCTTTTAGGAGGGTTTGATGTCGGTGCTGTGATTACAACCAAGTTTATTTTTCCCAGTCTCTGCCTCCCTTCTCTGAGCAGACCCTGGGCTCTGCAGACAGGAGGCTCCTTCTGGTCCCCTCAGCCAAGACTTTTGTGGCTGTAAAGAGCCTGCAGCCAAGAAAGAGCCACTGTGCTGGACCCTCTGTGGCTGAAACTTGACTGTCACCTCCTTGCAGTCAGTGTGGACACAAAGATGACCAGCCCTGTCGCAGTGACAGGAGACGCTGGCTGCTCCCCAATTCCAGCCGTGCTCTGATGCTCTTTCAAAGCTCTGCCCCTCCACACTGCATCTCCCCACAAGGCTTGAGGAGAGCTCAAAAGCTGGGTTTGGTGACTGCTGTGCCTTTCTGAGATGCTCACTCCACCGCCCCTAAGAAAACGCACCCCGGCGCGCGCGGAAACCAACGCGCACCCAGGCCCTTATTGCTTCCATATGATGAACCCCTCCCTCACGCTGCAGCAAGTTGTTGAAAGGTTTTTAGTTGAAAGGTTTTTATATTTAGCCCTGGAATTTCACTGGCTGCACCCCTGCAGCAGATGCTGTGTGTTAATCTGCTGTTTGCACCTCCAGGCTGACGCTGGGCAAACCCCTGGGAGAAGGTTGCTTTGGCCAAGTGGTCATGGCTGAAGCAGTGGGGATTGACAAAGACAGGCCAAAAGAAGCAGTGACCGTGGCAGTGAAGATGTTGAAAGGTAAGAAAATTGGGTGATTAGGGATCAGAACGGGCAGTGTGGCGGCTCTCAGCCAGAGAATTTTCTTTTGTGGCATCTGAACTCTGTCATCGTTGCGGGGCGGGTCAAAGAGCACATAGCTGACCTCAGCCTTCAGCAGTCTGGGGTGTAAATCTGCACCCTTGACAGCCTGTTTATCTTGAGCACTGAGTATTTGGGAGCCAGGAGATGTATTAGCATCGTGTGGGTCTCTCTGCTTTCAGTTTATTTCATGTCAGAGGCTATCCTTGTGTAGATCTGAGCCCGTTCAGTCCAGGTGGTTGGTACCAATTTATTTTGAATTTAATTGTAAGGTTAGTTTGCAGGAAAGGCAGTGTTATTGGGGGTTTGATAGCTAAGGACAGCTTTTTTATGTCTGGTCTTGCTGTCCTTTTTTATGTCTGATCTTGCTGTGCTGCCACTTTACATAATAACACTGAAGAGTCCACCAAAGAGGCTGAGATTATTTTTTGGCAGCCCATAGTATATGATGTGCAGTGTAAACTGGAAAACAAATCCCATATTTCGCATTTTGAGCCACACATATTTTACACCAGCTGATGAGCCTTACTGCAGCTCAGGCTGGCACACTAAAATTTATGAACTGAACCTGTGTCTTCTACAGATGATGCCACAGAAAAAGACCTGTCTGACCTGGTGTCAGAGATGGAGATGATGAAGATGATTGGGAAGCATAAAAATATCATCAATCTTCTTGGAGCCTGTACCCAGGATGGTGAGTAGAGAAAAGAAAGTAAACCAGGACTTTCCAACAGGTCTGTGAAAGTCTCATTAATCATAATTTTTCAAGAGGTTTTAAGGAAGCAGTCATGCCGTGATAGGATTTTTAGGTATTTCTTTAGCTTAACAGCAATATTTTAACTTCTGTTTCTCATTATAGTTGCAGCCTTAATATGAGAAAGGGTCCTGTATCATATGAAAACTCTCTAATCCCTTGCTGTAAGGAACAAATGACCTTTTGCAGGGCCTTTATCCAAGTCTGCTGTTCTGCATTGTCAGCCCTGCTTTAGGAGAACTTGCACCCCACAAATTTGAAATGAGTACTTTTCACTCCTGGAAAAGCTAATTATGCTACATAAAGTGATGCAGAATGGCATAATGCTCTGGAAATCAAAAAATAAAAAAAACAACTAAGAAGTGCTTTTCCTTTGGAGATCTCAGGCTATTTTTTGATTGAAAATATTTGTTTTTCAGTACATGGCATGGTCTGAAAGGAACAGGCACTGGGGCAGGGTTTAGGTATTTTAAGGCACTAATTGTGGCTCTGCCACTCCTGCTGTGGAGCTTTGGGTAATCACTTCCCCATATCCAAACCTTTTATTTTTTATTTTTTAAAGCAGTGCTTGCCATTTTCCCATTTCACTGATTCGCTTAATTAATCATAGCACACTAAAAGCTTTTTTTTGCATAAAAACCACTTTACCCTGGTACCTGACCCTGCTTTTGCCACGGTTCTTTTCATGCCCAGGTCCTTTGTATGTGATAGTGGAATATGCTTCCAAGGGGAACCTGCGGGAGTACCTGCGAGCGCGCCGCCCGCCCGGCATGGAGTACTCCTTCGACATCAACAGGGTGCCCGAGGAGCAGATGACATTCAAGGACCTGGTGTCCTGCACCTACCAGCTGGCACGAGGCATGGAGTACCTGGCTTCCCAAAAAGTGGGTGGAAATCAGCAAATACAGAGCTTTTTTTCTCTCAGTTTGATTTTGCGCTCGTCTCGTTCGCGTTCGGGAGTTTGCTGGGGAGAGGGAGCTGCCTCAAAGAGGTTGTGTAATCCACAGCCCTGCAGATCAGTGGGAAAATTCATGCACTTAAAAGGTTTTTCATCTTTGTTTAGCAGTATTGCTGAAATAAAGCCCAGAGTGGGTCATTTAAAGTAAATACTGTGCATGTATCTGCAGTTAGAATCCAGGAGCACAGGTGGTCACTTGGTTACACAACTCACATCACTCCACCCATGAGCAGCAGCCTCTGTTTGCCTCCTGTTTCCAGTCAAACCAACCAAATCTTTTCACATCGTGGTGTAAAACAAATGATTTCAGTGGCTGAAAGGGCTTAAAGAATAACAACAGGCAGGGTTGAGAAGACCCAAGTCAGCAGGGCAAAAAGAGTGGGCAGAAGAGGCAAAAATAAGTGGAGGGTATTAGTCACTTAAATGATACACTTTACTGTAAACTGGTGTTTCAGGAAAGTGAGCTGGTTGAAAGAATTTATTTATCCTGTCGTGTCCCCAGACACTTATTTCTAAAGCCTGTCTTCAAACATTTCTTTTTAACCAGCATTTTGATTCAATCACAGTTATGAAACCTTAAGTAGCCCTGTATAACTAGCTCTGTAAACATACTGTGGCTTAGTGGACGAGCCATCCTGGATACCCTGGGTGATGTTTGGACCCAAAGGCTAAACCAGAGCAGCAGATAGCAATGATAAGTACTTCCTGCAGGGTGTGGAGTGGTTAGTGGGATTTATACAGATTTCCAGTCATGTCCACTCCCAAGTATGGAGCTGTTTTTAACCAAAGACCGGGGCTGAGTGTAACCTTCCATTCCTGTTGTGTGGAGTCATGATTTTGTTTTTGTTTTTTCTGCACTTGTAGAGGTTGGGGAAGAGAGGGAATCCAGGTTTAATTTTGCTTTTATTCTTTTTGTTTCGAAACAGTAAATCTTAGCTCAGCAGGGTGACGTGCATGACAGCAAGGCACAACTCTTCTAATGGAGTAAAGCAGGGGTATTGATTAGGTGACACACCTCAGGATATCTCTTTCTGAAATTATTGCAACTCCTGCCTGGCAGCGAGCCAGGTCCCAAGAAAACAGAGCTGATGTGGAAAGGAAAACATAAATCTTTTCATCAGCCATCTTGAGAGCAAGTGTCCTCCTGAGGAGCTCTGAAGTGCTGCTGTAGGACACTCCCAGGAGCCACTGCAGCCTTTTTTGTTTGCAAAAGCACTTGGTTGGTGCTGTGCTGAGCTGGGCAGATTGAGAGGCATTGCCCAAGGCAGAGGGAGAGCAGGGGCAGCACAGAGTAGAGCTGTGCATTCCTGTGCTCCAGATACCCCACCACTGCTGTTTGTATTTCACCCGTTCCTCTCCCCTTAGGGATCCATTTCCTGAGCTGGAATAATAAGAGAGCTGCTCTTCTCGTGGTATTGCCATCATGCATGAGCTGTGAGAAGGGCAGTGTTCTTGTTATTTCAGTCCAATAAAGGGGCTCACTGAGACTGCAATAAAGAAAATGGTGAAGGTGATGTTTGTTCACTTACCCTTTGCCTCACAAGAAGTTTTTGCCTTACAGGCAGTTGTACTTAGAACCAGTATCCCATTTCCGAGGCTGGATGGATGATTTTAAAAGTAGGAAGCTTGGCCCATGTTGTTTCTGCCACCATAGCACTGCTGATGCTGAGTTAGAGGACTGGTGGGATGCAGAAATCCTGCACTGTTGGCTGCTCCTGAAGGCATTGCTGGAGCAGGTTTTTCCTGGCAGTTCCCCATTGCTAACCCAGCGAGGAGCAGAAACTTCATTTTACCCATGTGGGAAAAGAGATCTCAGCAGTTTGCTGGGGCAAGGAAAGAGCAAGAAAAAATACTGGTTGTTACATAGCTTTTTGTAGTGTGTCTATGCACATATTGAAATAAAACTATACAATGTCAAGAATTATCCAAAACTGAGGAGGGAAAAAATATATATTTAAGTTGAAAATAAATAAAATACCCTGCTGGGATTCAAAGTGCAGTGTTTCTTACCACGCCCTCACTGCCACCTTATATCAACCCTAATAAAGCTACTTGAACACAGGACTAACACCCAGAGCAGTCACAGAGGCCCCTCAGTGTCAGGATAATGCTGACATGAAGGAAACATCTCCCAGGAGGTAATAGGTTTAGTTTCAGTATCAAAACTATCTTAAAAACAGTCAAACCCTGATTGTTTTGGAGTTTTTTTTTTCTTTTCCTTTTCATAATTGCATTTTTATCATCTTGTGGTCGAAATAATTATACACACCCTAGACATGCTGCTCACAATTATAATAATATCTTTTCTATTAAAAACAGTTGCACTGGTTCAGACTGGATGTCAGCTTTTATCTCTGCTTAGACAATATAATTTAAGAGAAGCCACCCAATAAAAATGTTCATTAACAGTATTTTTGATGAAACTGCTATACCTGTACCTGGGCACATGTAAAGGAGAGTACATCACAAAATGCTTGGCACAACCTGGGTCACCACCCAGCTTTCAGCCTTAGCAAAAATATAAGATTTAAGCAGACCAGGGCTTTCTAAGACGCTTCTTAGAAAGTGTTCAGCTTGGAAATTGTTCAGCTTGGAAACACCAGCTGAGGGGATGGATTGCAATAATTAAGAAAAATCATATTTCACAGGCTTGTAGTGAATGTGTGGTTTTCCCACCTGGAAATTTAGCTTAAAATCTATAAAGGAGATTTAATTGTGGTGTTGAAGCACTTCCACTTTTGCTGCAGTTTATTTCAGTGGGCTGTTTTTTTCTTCTTTTTTTTGTTTCCAGTGCATCCATCGAGACTTGGCCGCAAGAAATGTTTTGGTAACGGAAAACAATGTCATGAAAATAGCAGACTTTGGTTTAGCCAGAGACATCAACAATATAGATTATTATAAAAAGACTACTAATGTAAGTGGATGGTTTTCTAATCTCTGGAAACAAGTGTTTCTTTCAGTGATTCATTTCAGAACTATGGTTGTAAAGTTAATGGGCTTCTTGTACAGCAGACTCACTTTTCATCCCAGACAAAAAAACAGGGATCAAAGACATGAGCATTTCTGTCTCCTCTTACAGGGATAGTTGGTTAAAAAGATAAGCAAAGAGGCTGCATATTGGAGGATTAGAAATGCTAAAATACAATAACCATTTTTTTTTTATTGTATTCCTGACTCCAGTCAGTCATAATAAGTGGAAATATTCCTGCTGATCCCAGCTGGTTTAGCACCCAGCCTAAGATCTTGAAATACAAACAATGCCAGCAACAATAAAAATCCTGTTTACTTGTGGTGATGTCACACCTGTACTTAGCTTGTACTTCTGCCTGTACTTAGCTTGTTACAGGTTGTGATGGTGATCTCAAAGTGGAGATAGAGGAAATTTATTTTTCTCCCCACACTGTCACAGTTTTGCTGCTTAGCCTGTACCAAATCAGGAAGATAAAACATTTGGGATGTAGCATTGATACCTGGTTTGAGCTCCTGACACCTCCTCAGGGGATCTCTTAAGGTCCTGCTGAGCTGCACTTGGGTTTTGATGGGAACTGTGCAGAACTCATTGAGTTCTACAGATTTTATTTGTATAAATCTGACTTCTTATTAACAATCATGTTAAGTGGCTTATTTATGAAAATCACTAAGTGATTAGTGGCATTTTAATGGTAACATCTGCCTACTTCCAGAAGCCAGAACCACAATATACAGCAGCATTGGAGGGGATTGAACCGTCTTCATTTCAGACCCAGTGCAATTCCTAGCTCTGTGTGTGGAAAGCAACAGGCAGCTCTGACTCTGAGCTTTGGGACAGGAAAACAAAATTTTTGGATTTAGTAATCAATTCATTTTTGCAGGCAGGCTTGTTTTTCAGAAGTTTATTAATTGTGGGGTTTTTTATCTTTAAAGAGCCATAGCAGAATGATACTTTTGGTTTTAATCTGGTTATTCTATCATTCTCCTTGCAAGCAATCTGGGAAATTTTTGGGAACTCTTAATTGCTTTTAATTTTATCTTCAGTGCTTGTATCCATTTTTATAACAGTCTCTGTGCTTTAGCCCATCTTACTGTTCTCTCACTGAAAACGTTCAAGGTAAATTATGTGCTGGTTGCTTTAGCAGACAGCTCTTAGAGAAATCATCCTGCAAATTGCTGCCATTTTAATTCTTCTTCCTCTCCAAACTCACAGGGACGGCTTCCAGTAAAGTGGATGGCTCCAGAAGCTCTGTTTGACAGAGTTTACACACATCAAAGTGATGTGTAAGTGGCCTGATTTCAGTGGGGTTTTGGGCATGGGAAGGGGGGGTTGTTTTGCTTTGTGTTTGTTAAAATTCGGGTTATTTCATATATGTTTTGCTGTTGTCCTTTACCTTTAAGAGTTTGCATTCTGTTTCACGTATTAATAGATGGAACAGGACTTGCCCTTAGAAAGTGAGGATTTTATGGTAGACTGCTAACCAGTGCTCTGTTACTAATCTGCCCAGCTTCAAAGCACATGAAAGGTGGAAAATGCTAACCTCCTTCTGTCACTGCGGAAGTTTCCCCCCTTGAACTTATTTACGGATGTGCAGCTACAAAGAGTCTATCTAATTTGCTTGCCTTTTGACATGCTCTGGACTTCCTTCAGGTTTAAAAAAATAAAAGGAGAGAGAGAGAGAAAAGAATGAGAAAAAAAAAAGAAAGTTCCTGAAAACTTCTTATAAAAATCTGTGCTGAGATTGGGTGCAATAAAACGTAGGCTGGGTACGCTGGAAAAGTTTTCTCTGATTTTCAGAAGTGGAGTTGCTTCCCAGCAGTACTTCACATGTAATAGGAAATCACTGGACTCTGACACTTCAAAACTCTTTTAATGTGTGCACAGAGCCACTGGCTGATGCAACTGCTCAGGGTTTATTCTGCTTCCTATTACAGTTCTATGTGCTTGAAGTAGACATTTATTTCTTATGCAATACAGATGAAGATTCTGTTTTTTATTTCTCCAAGAAAAGCTATTAACTGTAAAGGGCTGGATGCTTCCCAACAGAGGAGCCAAAGGTTAGGCAAGTCAGTGCAGGGTTAAAAAGGAAAAAGGCAAGATGGAGAAAATAAGAATTATCTCTTCTTTCTTTAACCTGGGTGCAGTTTCCAAGCCGCTCTCTCCTTAAGAAAATCATTTGCTGAGGCGTTTCCTGCAATCTCTACATCATTTACAAAGGAAACTATATACACAGGTTAAGGGTGGATCAAACTTGTGTTTTAAAATAACATCTTGGCAAAATATTTAAGTGACTGTGAAGTAAACCACTTCACTGGCTCGGGACTGAGAGTCAGCCTGAGCTCCTCAGCAGCCAGGGAACACGAGGATTTCAGCTGGGGCTTGGAGACTCTTGGCCCCATGGTGGCTTTGAAGATGGCTAAAGATAATATTATTGTAAGTTTGTGCAAACAGTTTACTAAAATACGGTGCTGCAGAGCTGGGGGAGCTGCAGAGGAGCTGGGGAGCCAGTTGAGGCTCTGTGCTGGTGCTCACCTGGCAGAGCTGCCTGCCACTGAGCCCCAGCTTGCCAGCCAGGCAGGATGAGGCAGAAAACTGGCTTAAAAATTATCCCTCTTCATTTCCTAGCAGAAGAAGTTAGCAACAAAAGAGAGGGAAAAAAAAGTAAAAGAAAGGCAGGGTGACGCAAAATATTTTTGTTTTGAACAGTCTGCTTTTTCCAAAATATCCTGCCACATAATTGCACCCCAGCTGAGCTGGGAGGGCTCTGTAAGTCATTAAGCTGTGAAGATGCAGTGCTGGGCAGTAGCCCCCGGGTGCTCAGAGCACAGCAGACAGAGGCAAAGAGGGTATTTGGGAACATGCTGGGGTCAGTCCCCATCCTAAATGCTGTCCTTCCGTCTGATGCACTTCCCAGATCCCTGCCCTGCTCTGGGCAGGCAGACCTGGCTGAAACACCTCTAGGAGGGATGGGATCTCTGTTTCCAGGCAGGTCTACTAATGCAGTTTTCTCTTTGGTTTGCAGTTGGTCATTTGGTGTGTTAATGTGGGAGATCTTCACCTTAGGAGGGTCACCCTACCCAGGAATCCCAGTGGAGGAACTTTTTAAGCTGCTTAAAGAAGGGCACCGGATGGATAAACCTGCCAACTGCACCAACGAGCTGTAAGGACCCTGCCCTGCTGTGCCAGGGCTGCAGGGCACAGCTGTACTGAGTTCATGTGTTTAGTGATACCCCCGGAAGAATCAAACACTTTCAGAACTGCTTGACTCTAAAAGTTCAGGGTATTTGTGAGGGTGTAGGTGGGTAAGGAAAAGGTATGGGAAGGATTTCAGGAAATGTTTGGCAGAGGATGCTTCTTTGCACACCCTGCTGTGATCCTATTGCAGAAAGAAGAAATCATCTGCAAGCCAGTCTCTGTCAGTGTTTTTATGCCCATATTTGTTTGATTTTAATGTTACTAACATGGAAATTCATAAATGTTGCACATACCACTAATCAAAGATGAGGTACATCAGGCTGCTTTTATACAGAACAAAATACATCTGAAATTCCTGTGTTAACACAGCATTATCTCCTGGTGGTGTGGGGAGTGTGATTTCAGATATTCCAATACAGACCTTAACTCTATTTAAAATTTTTTGCATTTTAATCTCTTCACAAAGACTGCAATCCCTGACATATTAAAAATATTGTAATTTAATGCCTTTGAAGTTGCTGGGCCACAGAATTGGGCCCACAAAAAGGTAATTTAGACACTGAGCAAGGGAGAGACAGGAGTAGGAAGCCCCTGTGAGGCTGGGAGTGCTGGCCAGGATTTCAGTGGGATTTTCAGTGGCCCATGTGTGTGCTTGCTGCTTTCCTTGTGAAGGGCAGCACTGACTGTGCACGGAAAGGTTTGTGAGGAGGATGTGTGATTTTAATTAAGCCAAGCAAATGTGTGTTTCTTCCAGCTATATGATGATGAGAGATTGCTGGCATGCTGTGCCTTCTCACAGACCCACTTTCAAACAGTTGGTGGAGGACTTGGATCGGATTCTCACTCTCACAACTAATGAGGTAGGTAAATTGTCTCCCCCCCACAAGCTGCTGATCAGGAAAAATGGTTCAGGGGACAGATGGAATTTATTCAATTATGAAATCCCGCTCAAGTTCACTCCTTATTCTGTTTGTCATTGTCCTCTGAGGTTACACACAGCTAAGCTATGTATCCTATGAAATCCTGGCTCTCCTGCCATTACGCCTGGAATTATGTAACTAAAAAGAAACACATCTTTGAGGAGTTTTTGTTTATTTCTCGCTGCATCTCTGGATGCTTTTAGTGTCGAGGGACAGGCACGTGGCAGGTTGAGGGGCAGAGTTTGTGTTTCAGCAGGAATTGCACGTGAGGGAGGGGTGTGGAGTTCTGGTGGTTCTCATTTGCTGGCTCAGTTTGACTCCCAGCCATGCTATGTAGGTCAGGAGAGGAGAAACTGTCAATGGCAGATTTCAGATGATGTGTCTGAGAGTGAATTAGGTTCACTGCAACAGCTCTCTGTGGAGGGAATGAGGACCCACGGGGGATGTGCAAACAGCCATCCAATTATCCAAAGGTCCTGCCTAGCACTGCTTCAGGTTGGGCTGTGTGAATGCAGGAAGGCTTTATTTGAAGAGCTTTCTTTCAGAGGTCTGAGATATTATTAGTTTTAGCAAGGAGCACACTGATTAGGGTATTCACACAGGAATCAGTCTTCTTATCACTGAACCATGTGCACCTTTGAAAAAATCACAAGTGATGGAAATGTTGATTCTTTTGGTGGAAATTTCTTTTGAGAGACAATACTTGGTGTCCCAGAAATATTCTACAAACTCCTATTATTTATGAGAAATGAAATGCTTAATGGGAGCAAAAAAAGAACAAAGCAGTTACACAGGGAAGTTGCAACAACTGGATTTGACCATTTCAAAACAAGATTTTGGTATTTGTTATTGCTTCTTTGTAGAAAAAAAGATTTGAATCACTCTATGTGGCTCCTCAACATTATTATGTTCTAATTTTTTTCAATTGTTAGAGAAATAAAAAATGGATTGTGAAGCAGCTTTGGGAAAGCCTTTTCACAATGGAGATGACAGGAGAACCTGAATAAAGAGGTGGCATTTTTTATGATCATTTGCCCAGATCTGGTTGAAAAAGATTCTTTGGCTTCAGTAGCAGCTGTAAATTTATCTGGGTTCTGTTTTTAAGGCTTTCTCTAAAAAGTGGCACCTTCAGGGTGAGATATGAAGGAATATGCTCTCTCTCTGGAGCCATGGATGTAGCCCTGTGTCCTGTTACCATTTTCACCTCATCAAGTACTCCCTGCATCTTCTCCTGCCTAATTCATACATGATTTCACAAGACCAGTTGGAGGTGGGCTGGCTGCCACTGCAGAGTGCTGGGTGGCTTGGACTGGATACGTGTTTGCAAATTCAAGAGGGAGGTTCTGGGCTGCAATTCCAAGCCTGGGAAAGGATATTGCTTTCTTTCTTGCGTGTGTTTAACCGTCGAGCCTTCCCAACCCCGTAGTGCTCATAGACCTGGAATGATCTCAAAGTTAACCTGAAAAGGCCTTTAGGGTTATGTAAATTGCTTTAGACTAGAATCATAGGAAAAAACGTCTGGAAAAAGCTTAGGAACGCATCCAGTCCATCTGATGGGCCTGTGGCAGGGCTCACTATACGTTTGTCATTCCTGACAGATGTTTATGTAACTTGTCCTCACAGATCTCCACTGCTGTATTTCGGCATCGCCTCTGGACAGCCTGTTGCTTTGTTTTCCTAATCTCTAATCTTTCAACATCAGCTATTGCTTTTGTCCTATTTACCCTGGACATAGAAAGCAAATAATTTCACTTGTCTCTGCAGCGCGTTTCGTGTTCCCGAGCGCTTGTCGTCATCTCGGTGCCTCCTGAGAGCTCCAACGTGTCCCATTTTCCTCCTTTGGAGATCTCTGATTCTGTGCAATCTGCATGGTCTTCCTGAAGTGCAGATCCTCCAGGCTCACTTCTGCTTGTCCTCTCCCCACTCTCCCTTTCCCCCCAGAATAACCCTGGCTCAGTCTGGTTTACCCAACAATTCGTTTTGCTGGGGTAGCCAATAATTTCTTCTGCTTTTGTGCAAGTAATGATTTCTGCTTAAATAGTAACACCTTGCTCCTTACCATGTCGAATCATTGCTTGTTGGGTTTTTAATGTGTTTTCTTGCTGTGTTTTTTTTCCCAAAAGACGTCCATTCCCATGTTTCTGTGACCCACATGAGCAGAAGTCACCAGGAGTCAGCCTCATGGCTGTGGTGCTTTGTCAGCACCAGAAACCAACCTGGTGCTGGTTCTTGTGGCCCTTGGTGTGACTCTGGCTGTAGACACTGGATAAGGGCCATATCTTCAGTGCTGAATTCATGTCTGAGTTACATGAAGTCTTCTCATATGATGAGCCATATCTGATAGCCCCTGGGAAAGTCCTGGTTCTTCAGAGACTGGGATCTTTTCTTCTTCTATCTATTTAGAAAATGTCTGATTATTTCTGCTCACACAGGGCTGCTTTTCTAATCCACAAATATGTAACAGGATTGCCCTCATGGATTTTTCAAGAGCCTGGGCAGCCACATAGTCAGTAATCAATAGATCCAAACTCCCTCCTTTTGGTCCCTATTAAATTTTCCAGCATTTTAAAACATACCACACCCTCCTTTTAAAATGGTGACCATTTTTAAACTCTAAGATGGTAATGACTGAATCTCTGACTTAAAAAAAGGAATGTTAGCCAAAGGACTAAATTACCCCAAACCTAAGCACAGCAGCATAAAATACTGACTGAGGTGGAAGACTCGACTCGTCAGTGCGATCATGACTTGTGGTTTAGCAAATGAAGAGATTGCATTTAAATGAATGCAGCTGCCTTTAGAAGTTAAAAGAGAAGGAACATTTCAAGGAGAAAAATAACTTTATTCTCTTGCCAAAACTGTTGTTTCTAGCAAAAGAGCCTTAACCCAAAACTTGGATTCAGCAGATGATATTTCCTTTTTTAATGACTGCTTTGGTCATGGCTACTCTGGGACGCACAAGACACAAATATGTGGTGTCAAAAACCCAAATAGTGTGAATTTGATTTTGTTTTTCCTTCAGATCTTTTTTGCACGTATGCCACTGCATGTTGAAACGCAAATTTAATATCACAGAATATAAAACAGAGATTCAAAGTGACCAAAGGCATACAAAGTTGGAAGCGTCTTTCCCTCTCCAAATCACTACCATGTGCTAAAGAAAAATGGTTCTATTTAGGATGAAATTTCATTTTTATCATTGCGAGTGAAAAGCCCTCTTTTGATGTGGTTGCCATGTTTATTCCCACTGACACAGCTAATGCTGGTGATGTTGGAGTTCAGAAAATACCGTGTTATTGGCTTGTTTTTTCTTCCCCTAGTCGAGCTCCTTGTTTTATGAGGTATTTAGGCAACAAGGCAGTTTTGAACGCAGCTGATTCACTGTGAGCGAGCGTCATTCTCAAACCGCTCTCTTCCAAAACCTGCGCAGTGGTGACATTTTACTGTCAGCTCTCCTCACTGACTAAAAACTGGTTTTATTCCTCTTGCCACAGGAGTATCTGGACCTCAGTGGACCTCTGGAACAGTATTCACCCAGCTACCCCGACACGAGGAGCTCGTGTTCCTCGGGGGACGACTCCGTGTTCTCCCCCGACCCGATGCCTTACGAACCTTGTCTCCCCAAGTACCAGCACATGAACGGGAGTGTGAAAACATGAAAAGAGGAACAAAAGAGGCAAGAACATCAAGCTACCTACCGTATGCAAAGCTAAAGCTTTCCTCCAGGACCTTCATGTTTCTGCTTGTACATAGGAGATGCGGAAAAAAAAAAAACAATTTGGAGGAAATCTACATAAAGATTCTCATCACTTGCAGCTTTCAGATGTTCCCAAGAAAGAAGAATGTTTATGAGCTGTGTCTAGATACCCATTGCTATCAATTTTCTGGCTTCCTGTGAGCTGCAACAGACTTTGTTTGTACAATGGACCAGTTGGACTTGAGGCAAACTCTGGGTCTGCCTTTCTTGTTTATTTTGTAATATTTGGAGAAAATATATGTTGGCACACACTTACAGAGCACAAATGCAGTATATAGGTGCTGGATGTATGTAAATATATTCAAAAATATGTATAAATATATATTATATATATTTACAATGAATTATTTTTTGTATTGATTTAAAAAATGGATGTCCCAATCCACCTAGCAAATTAGTCTCTTTTTTAACAGCTATTTGCTAAATGCTGTTCTTACACAGAATTTCTTAATTTTCACCATCCAAAGGTGGAAAATACTTTGCTTTCAGGGAAAATGGTATATCATTAATTTATTAACTAATTGGTAATGTACAAAACAGTTAATCGTTTATAGGGTTGTTGTGTTTTTGTAATTTAAATGGCATTTCTATGCAGGCAGCACAGAGGACTAGTAGATATATTGCTCAGACTTTACTAGTTTTCAGATCTTTAAGAAAAGAAATATTTACAGTATATAACTAATTTGGGGAAATTAAACTTTTGATTTATTTGTGTTTAAAAACTGCAGTGTCAGCTGATTATTCTTATCACAACCAAATCCTTTAACAAGAAAGTCTTTTTCCTTTAAGGTCCAAAAAGCAGAGTCGTTCC
Organism: Molothrus aeneus; assembly: GCF_037042795.1. Taxonomy (NCBI): domain Eukaryota; kingdom Metazoa; phylum Chordata; class Aves; order Passeriformes; family Icteridae; genus Molothrus; species Molothrus aeneus. Next base: position 31,304,594 of record NC_089653.1, on the reverse strand, counting down.
ACTCCAAAATAAAGAAAATAAAGGACATTTTGAAGAAGGTTCTTAAAGTAAGGAGAGACATGGATTGATCTATAGGCACAGCAGAACAGACTGCTCTAAAAGGAGCTGAGCTTCTACCCTGAGTTGCACATGCATCAAATTATCTACAATTCTCTTGCCTCAGTTGGATAATAGGTTCCAGACCTTTTGGCCTGGATCTTTTGCCTTTATCCCTCTATTGTAACTTAAGTTAAAAAGAGAGAAGTTGTTTATAATGACAGCTTGCCATAGGAATATCAGCATCTTTTTAGGGGATTAATTCATGCTGACTCCAGTATTTCCTTCTGAACCATTCCATAACAGTAGGTGTAGCACTGGCCGCTGCTGAAATATCACTGTTTGCATCTTTTTTACAGAATCTTGTATTTTTACTTTCAGAACATTCACATTGATATGGCCATGGAATATGAATGCAAATTTCACTGTTTAATGTGGTGGTGTGTTTGTTTTGTTTTTTGGGTTTTTTTTTTAAATAATTTTTTAATTGGGTAAAATAAGTATTAAAATCTGTTAACTTTTGTACTGACAATAAAATGTTTCTACAGATATTAATGTTAAAATTACAAAATAAATGTCATGCAGCTTATTTTTCCTAATCCTTTGTGTCATACAAAATGGTTTCCTGAACATCAAGCGATGGAACACGTCCAGAAAAGCTTCCTTTGGACCTTATCATAGATCCTATATCACAAAGCAATCCTTTCAGGAATAATGCTTTTGCCTCTGTCCTTTAAAAGTCTACTCATGAATAGCATGGGTTATTTGAGTAAACATATATACAGTCTTTGGTGAAAAAATGGCTTGAAGTGTTCATAATACAGACCTAAAGTATGTTCTCTTTTTATTTAGGCTGTATCCTTTAATTAGTGAGGTTTCTGATTCATTCAAGGGGAGCTGGACGACCATTTGCATGGGAGATTTTTTAACAAAATCATAACAGATGCAAAGAGGGAAAAAGTTTGGTGTCATGGCAAGAGTTTAAAAGTCTTCTGTTGTATTTTTCCTTTTTTTTTAAACTTGAAAGCAGAAGGAAGACACCCCAAAACAGCCTGTGCTTGAGGCAGAACTGGTCACATTGCTGCAGGTTAGCCTGGAGAGGGATGTTGGATGTGCTCTGGAAGTGCTTCAGACACCAAACTGTTCTTTGGTTCCTTTCTGCCTCTTTCTACTCTGACTGAAAACCCCATGCCAGCGCTAAGAAACTTCTTTTAAAAATTCCTGTTAAAAACTGGTGGTTTTCAATTAAGAATTATCTGATTGGAAGATTCCCACTGACTTTCACTGGAAACCATAATTTCCTTTCCCCACAACCTCTATTCCAGTCAGCAGCAGTGGTGGCTACTGTGACAGAAACCACAATGGCTGTAATGACACATGTCTGGTTTTAAGATTTTTTTTTTAAAGGCTCTCAGAGGATCTTGAATCTTGCTCTGCTTGTATTGAAATGGATTTAAGTACATCTCTTCTGCTTTGGTACCTTTTTTAAAAAACAGTTGAAAATGTACAGAAATGTGGTGGAAAGGCGCTGTTAATTAATGGAAACTTATTTGTTGCCCTGATTTTGTTTCAAACAGGTGATTTGGGTTTTCTGTGTTCATTTTTTAGCTCTCAGAGAGTAAGATGTGCACCTTTGAGGTATTCCACAGTTCCACAAATGTTATCTGAAGTCTGTTATGTCTTTTTCCTAATTTTATGCTGTAATCCCTGGATTAAGTTTTTATTCTTTCTTGCTATCTGAAGACTTTCTTCTCCTCTGCCTGCTGTCTGATCTCCTTCTGTGGAAACCCTGCCTCTAGGGCAGGGCACAGAAGCCTCACTTTTTGGGGAGAAGCAGATTATCCTCTGTGTGTGGAGTTGCAAGAGGAAAGTAGGCACCAGAAAATAAAAACCGGCACTGAAACCTGTTCAAAATCCTACCTGTGGGTCGTTCATGAATAGAAGGCTTGAGGATTTGGGATTGCTGTCTCATCTGAAAGTAAAGTTGCCATTAATGGGAGCAGTGCATTTTGTCAGGAAGTGGATTTACACTGAAACATGTGGGTAATGAGGGGCGTGTTCTGTGTGTGATCAGTTCCCTTCAGCATCTCCTTGGTTTTTGTCCTTCCCTTAGGTACTGATTTGAATCAACTCTGTGTAATATATGGAAAAATAATGTAGAAATGCGGTTTCTTACAGCTCAAATCCGTGAACAAGTTGATATTGCCTGTTTTGGAGGGTTTCCACTTTTTTACTGTAATTTAGCAAGTATCAGGGGTGATATATATCAGACAAGACTGCAATTTTTGGCTGTAATATACCAAATAGCACAGGCTGTATGCATCAGATTAGAATACAGCTTGTTCTTTCTTCTGTTGATGTTATACCATCCAATATCTGTTTCATGTTGCCTTTACAAAAGAGTTCAGCTGTGCTGGGAGTTTCAAATTTGTCTAAAGACAAACAAATTGACTGTTTTATTTCTGGAAGCAAGATGAGCAAAGCTGTGTGCACAATGCAGCAGTTTTCATGTCTAGCCCTTGAGAAAAAAGCACCACAGAACCCTGAGGTTTAGAGAGCATCATTTCAGTGAAAGGTTCAATGATCTCAAAGTGATAAATTAAACCAAGAGAAGGTTAATACCAGTGATGAGTTTTAAAGATTTTTCTGTAGTGCAGGAAATTTTTTGTGTATGTCTGATTAGGAAAAGGAAAATATTGTCAGAAGACAAGTCCTAGTAACTTTATTATGTTTTAGTTTTCTTTACATTTTTTTAAGTGGCCAAACATACTTGAGGAAAAAAAAAAGAAGTAAATAGTTGCTATTCATTAAAAAATACCCCCAGCCATAGAAAGGGGGAAAAAATCCAACCAACACCTGTTTTTGAAAGGTCATCTGTCCATTCCATAATCAGGAAGTTCTGTACTTGCATAATTTGATCTAACAATTAGAAAAAAATCATTGATTTTTCCACAGTAAATGTAATAAGGTTGTTGGGATGAGGCATAAGGTGCCTCCAACAGTTTGTTCTTGGAAAGACTGCCTGTGAAAATGTCTGTACTCCTGAGATTTTGTTGCCACGAGTCCTGAATGTTACAAGCAGCTTAAATGCAGCAGATGTTGTGGAGCAAGTGTTCTTTTTTATCCCCTTTTATTAGATTTGCCTGTTAACCTTTTCTGTAGAGCTCCTAGAGGAGAGAGAAGATGGAGACAGCGCTGAGAGAACAAGGGGAGGAGGTACCAGTTACTTCAGGGTACTTCTATCTGAATTTTAGGAGCAATTTCTTCACTTTGGGACCACTTGGACACTGGGATGAACTGCCTGGAGAAGCAGTGGAATCTTCCTGGCTGTAGATATTCAGGAACTTGGCTTGCCAGGGCCGTGGATAACCTCATCTAAGGCCCTGCTTTCAACACAAGGTTGGCCAAGATGATCTCCGGGGTCCTTTCCAGCTGAAACTTTGTGATTTTGCAAATCTGTGCTGTTGGCCAAAGGTAACCCAGATCTGCAGCAGAGTCCTGGAAAGCTGTGCTGGCACATGTGGAGGCTGTCAGTGGGATGTATTGTTCAGTAAATTCAATTTACTGATGCATTTAACAAGAGAGATCCCCCTCTATTAAGGATGGTAAATGTCAGGTCCTGGCTTGTTTGTGATTATCACAGCTGGCCAAAAATGTTGGGATTGGATTCCTGTGCAGTGTTTTGTCAGAAGCTTTCTAGAGCAAGAGTGCCCTGCAGAAGATGGAGTATTTTGACTTTATCAGAATTTTGACTTTATCAGATGGAGTATTTTGACTTTATCAGAATGATAAAGACTCAGAAGGAAATGAAGCCATTTTATGTTGCAGCTATTTAATAGTAAACAATGGCATAAAATGTCAAAGTAGGAAATGGAGTATTTAGATTCTGTCAAACCAGAACAGACTAGCTCCAAGTGGCATCCAGTTACCACAAATAATTTTGCTTTTCAAATGTTTTATTTCCAGAGGAGAAGTGGAACCAGAGGGAGGCCAGGGGCCAGGATGGTTTTTGGGATGGCTTGTGAGGGACTTGGTCCCATTTCCCTTGCCCAGGCCTGGGTGCTGGGACCAGGTTCTTTTCCTTGAAATAGTGAAATACTGGGAAAGCTTTTCCAAAGTCCTCATTTCCAGGGCGGAATAACAATTCTCTGTGGCAGGGGAGCAGCTCCTCTCTTCTGCTGGGGCATCTCTGAATTGTCTGAGAGGGTGGAGAAAGAGGCCAGCAAACAGGAGCCCTGGTGTCCTGCTGGAAATCCATGGCCCATTATACAGAAACCAATGGGAAATACAATTTATGGGGGGGAAAAAAAATCAATACTCCCCCAAAACTGTTTTAAAGACATCTGAGAGAAGGTAGCCAAGGTGCAATATTTTCTCTAGATGTGTTTCCCTGGCACAACTATAATTTATTTTAGGGTTTCTCAGCAGCATGCAGGACTTCTTATTCCAAAAGTTTCTTGGCCCAGAGATGCACGAATTGCCTGCTGAATACCAAATTCAGTAAGTGAGGGCTCTGCCATGGGAATGGGGCTCTGTGTCTCCAGACGGCTGGACAGAGCAGGTGTGACCCTGCTGGGGAAACTGGGGCTCATCTTCTTACATGGTGTCCCAGAGTCTCAAGGGTCATGTGCCAAATCCTGGGTGCCAAAAGCACTTGAGAATAGTTTTCCACCACCACAAAACCTCCTGGGGAAATCCTGGCCTGCAGTGACAAAGCTGAAGCTTTTTCTTTCATGAATACTCCCCATTCTTACCTATTCTCTTGAGTCTATTTCAGTTATTTTCAGTAAGTTACTTTTTAAAAAGTATTTGCATTTTTCAGGTCAGACAACTGAGAAAAAAAAAAAAACCCAAACATTTGGGTTTCTGCTGGGAATTGTAAGTAGTAAAAATTTGCCTATATATTTTTCAAATTGGTATTTTCTCTCTCCTTTAAAATTTCCAAGACTTGTTCCTTGACAGCTGCTATAACAAATGGTGGGGCTTCTTCAGCTGATGTAATCCAAGACTTCAGTCATGTCAGTGGAGTTGTAATATTTATTTATCAACTGGTCAATGAAACATAATCTGTTGATTTGTTCTTTAGAGTTAAGTGGCCCTTTTGTCATATTTTTCACTAAAAATACTATATTTCTTTCTAATTATGTATGCACACTAGGTCTGTACAAGAAATTCTGTAAATAAATTAAAAAAACCTGTTTGCAGGTTTTTAAATCAGGGGAGTAATGCTATATAAATATTTGGTAATCACATAATGGACATAATCATGGCAGGGTTCTGAGGGGGGTCAATAAAAATGTTACTAACCAGATTAAAATGGTAAAATGGTGAAAAAGGAAAAATGTTATTATTTGGAGTTAAAAGTAGTGGGGTGGTTTGGGGTTTTTTCCTCTTTGCTTGCCCTTCATTTGACTTTTTGGTTCAGTAGTTTAAAACCCACACATCCTCAAACACCCATATTTTGTATTTGCGATTGAGATTTCTTGTAAAAAAGGAAAAAAAATTGTATTTGTATTGAGATTTCTTTGTAACCTGACTAGACAGCCACTGCCCCATTAATCGACTCCCTCTGTTTGACACAGAGCAGATTTATGGCTCTGGCTTGATGAAACCAAAAGGCAATTAAACACAATCAATCAGCTGGGCTGAAGCTTCCAGATTCTGCTCACAAAATCCTTTTCAGACGTCACTAGAGCTGGGGCTTTGAGAGGCCTGGAGTGAAAACAAAGCAAAGATGCTTGTTTTTCCAGGTTTTTCGAGGTTTTTCCTGGGTGTTTCCAGCCTCTCAAAATACACCCTCAAAGGTTCTAAATGGACTTAAAAAAAAAAAAGAGCCAAGGGGAAGAGAAGCTTGTAAGGGTTTACTTTCAGTCCTGGGGTAGAAGCGGGGGTAAAAGCAGCATCAGATGCCAGAGTGGTAAGTCGCTAAATCTGTGTGGTTTCTGCAGTCTCAGTGTCTGCTTTTGCTCTGAGAGGCACAGCAGACATGAACAGCATGCTCCTTTTCAGGGGGAACATTCCCACTTCATTAATTAACAACAAAGATTCCATGCAAACATGACAGAGCTGCCTGCTGCATTTGTAAACCCTTTCTTAATCAGCTCCGGAGTTCTTGATTTCCACTGTGCTGCTGTGTACAGCCTTAGTCCACCAGCTGACTTCCAGGAAACCACCATCAACCAGAAGCAGCTTAATTTCACTTAGTCATTTATTTATTTGTTCTTTGTAGCTATCCTTTTTCCACAAAGCAGCTGTAATACACAGGAAATGAAACAGAAAAAAGGTAAATTTTTATTCTTCCATCCATGGTGTATCTTTTGAGGAGAAATGCTTGGTATTCCTTGAGCTTGCACACATTAACAAATGCCAATATTTTTGTTATATCTGTTACCACTACAAACATATGAATATTACTCTATGCTCTTCATATAATATGAAAAGAGAAAGACACTCAAGTAATGGTGCCTGTGCTCCTATGCAGTTCACATATTGGGTTGATTCTTGCAAAAAACAAAAGAATATATTTCTATACACACTTGGGAAGCTTCAATGTCCCAAGAACTTCTTTACTCAGTGGAGAAAAGCCTGACAGTTTTCTGAGAATGGGGGGAAAAAAAGGGAATCAACTTCCACAGCAATAAGCAAACAACTTAAAAAAAAAAGGATTTTGTCCTTCTACTTGATCCATATGTTAGGTCACTTCATATGGTGTTTCTGGAACCTACTTCTGTGTTTGATAGTCAACAAAGGCCAGTTCCCATTTTTGTGTATTTATTTTTCCTTACAAACTCATCTTTGTCTTAATTACTTCTCTTCTGATTGTGCTGTGGAGCCAGTGCTCCAGACTCACCGTTAAAAAAGGAACAAGGATCTCTCTCAGCAGAGTCCAAGGACATTTGCTGCCATTAAAATTGGCCTTTTGCTAGGAGCCATATGATTGAGCTTCCTATGGTTTCAGGGTAAAGTGGTGTAGAAGTTGTCTCCATCTCTAAATCCCCATTTTATGCTGTTCTTAGAGAGGTGAGGAGGGTGCAATGCTTGGCTTTAAGCACGCTGAAAAAAACCAGCAGCATTCCCCTGGAGATGGAATGGCTGCAGAATCCAGATGGTGATGTTTTCCCCATAACTGATAGAGAAGTGTTGGATTCTCTGGAATCCTGCAGCGACCCTGTAAGATGGTGAGTGTTCACCTTGTGCTGGTCGAGATCCAATTCTTGCCCAGAGTCCTGGACCATGGAGTCCAACAGGAGCTGCTGCTCCTGATGCTCCATGCCCAGAAAGGCCCTGCAACTCCAAATCCAACTCCTTGACAGGATTGTTGCTTGTAAGATTTTTCTTCTCCCTATGGACACTTTCTCTGCTTCGTGTTGCAGAACCACCCAGCAGAGCTTCTCTGCCTGCAGCAGCAGCACCAGGGGAACAAGCAGATGATGGGGGAAATCTGCTCCCCCTGATTTGCTTTTTCCCCCAAAAGGGAACCCCATCCTTGTTAAAGCTCCCCAAGATAGGTCTGCCAGGCCCACATCAGCACTATGGCTTCAGCAGCAAGCAGCTCTCATCCTGGTGTTACTGGTTCCTACTTTACCTCCCAAAAAATGCATTTCACTTTGGTTTTAGAATAAAAAACCTCACATCTAGGTTCTCTGCAAGATGATCTCCTAAAGACAGCTACTGCATTGACCATATAACCTGGACATTGCACACTCTCAGCTGGAATCTTGGATTTGTTTTAAATTTTCCAATTGTTAATTTTATAATGTGTCCCTCAGGTCCCTTATTAATGGACAGCTTATGGAGGAGGTCTGGGTTACTGTTTACCACAGCCCTCAATACTTTGGCATCCCTTGAGTCAAATTGAGCTCTCAGGCCTCTGCTTGCCAAGTTAAATCCTTTTAGCATTTTTATAATCTCCAAAAACACGTTTCTTCATCTCTCAGACTCGGTCTCTGCAATTCAGTAAGCATTTGTTGTTTGAAATCAGATCATGATGAAATCGTTTAATAGTCAGTCTGTGAAAATATTTTGTTTAAAAAACACTCAGAACTTAATTGGAATGAAAATGCCAGCAGCTGGATTGTAGTTTGAAGTCAAAAGTCTGAGAAGCAGCTGGAACAGCAGGATTCAGAGAGACACTTCTAATTCTTCCCCTTCCTACAGGAACATTCCAAGGCTGCTCTGCTTTGGCAGGCAATGAAAAGAGCCCACTCATGTTCAGCCTTCCCTGACCAATATCATCTGCTGCTGGCACAACTGTCCCTGAGCTTTGCAGATAAAGCACAAAAACCTCCTGGTTTTCTTTTTTTCCAATTTTATGAAAGGTTCTGATGAGCTTCATGTACTACCACAATATCCTTGTCCTTACTGGCATGTCTGAGCAATGACTTGCTCTAGAAGAGAAATTTGGTTTCTGCTCAGATCCCCTAATTAGACTTAAAAGAATATTTGGTAAAGAAAGATTTGGGGTAAGTTGTTCAATGGATGAGGGGTTACTCCTTCAATGTGATTTGTGAACTTGCTGGACAGTTTTTGTTGTGTTTTATTTACACTTGGTTGGAGGAGTTGTTAAATTTTAAATAGTTGGAGACCTTGGATATGCACAGTAGAGTCTCTGCAACGAGTTCATTGGCAAAATGCTGGAAGTTTTCAGACCAAATCTCTGTCCAGTTTCCACTAGATAAAATTCCTTCCATCAAAGGAGTTAATTGATAAGGCTGGAATTAAGTGTGTGGAATAATTGCCTTCTTGGGGTAGAAGTAATCTCCATACACAGCCCAGCAGCTTCTTGTTTGTATCAGAAAAGACTGGCTCTTCAATTTGTATTTTGTTTTAGATAAAGATGAAAATGAATGTATAAAAAAATGTAGTTTTGACATTGAGGATCTAAGAGGTGCATGCAAAATACCCCTAAATTAATGCAAACTTACTGGAACTGCCTTTAGAGAAACTATTCTCATTGGATGTTTGCTTCCAAATTGCACATATGACCAGCAGGATATCTGGATGCCTGAAACCATTTTTTTTAAAGTTACAGATATAGTAATACAAACTTGGCACAGAATGCAGTGAGAATGTCAGCAACCTCAGAGTCTGAAAGGATCCAGTGGATGAAGCACCCTCCTCTGCCAGCAGCAATAAAGGAACTCCAGTGAGGACTTTTGGGGGTTTAAAGAGGCATCCAAAGCCATTTAGCCATGTCTGCAGCCACCACAGGACTGACAAGCTTTTTGATATGTGTTTTTTTTTGGTTGGGATTTTTTATATCCTGGCATGCAAACTGGGATCAGGGGACATAAATAACAAAGTGTAGTTGCCAAACTCACTGGTTAAGGACATAAACCAGACTCCCAACTCAAAGGTGTTGTCCTTAGTTTATCTCCTCCTGAACAATCTGTTTATCCTAAGGTAATCAAAACCATGAGGATGAGGAGAGGGAGCAAGCATGCTTTAGTGCAGAAGGGCAATTATTATCTCCTGTTAACTCTCAGTCACTCCTGATCATACTGTAAATTATTTGCTAGAGCTAAAGTGTGCTCTATTTACATATTTTGCTTATTCTTTCTCAGCATTATTATTTCAGTGGCAGGATGGGTCTGGGTTACCTGACTGGGGCCACCTCCATGCTCATGCAGACAGTGCTCAAGCCAAAAATGTGCCAAGGAGGAGAAAACAAATATAAATAAATTACTTCTTACCATTGGCAACTAATTCTGGAGGGGTTTTTTTTTTGCTTAATCCCCTTCCAAATTCTGCATTGCAAAGATGTTGTCCTTTCTGGACAACACTAAACAGCAGGATTGTCTCACTGGTTTGGCAATGAGAGATGGACACAGATTAAAAATGTGATGCAGACTAGACCTGGTGAATAGTTGCCAAAATATTCCATGAGTATTTGCTTAGGTTTTGAAGTGAATTCACTTTTTCTTCCTACTTTGGACCTCACACACCAAGAGCGTTGTAGCCTTGCCGTCCCTGACCACGTATAAAAGCAGCCTTTAAAATAATTTGCATCAGCAGAAGTTGAATTTTGTATTTGCCACTTTTGTATTGCAGATATTCGCCCAACACTTAAAAAAGAAAGGAGAAAAAAGTGAGTGCAGCACTTCTGTCAGATCACAGCAGTGACAATGAGCAAGGGAATGATGCTGCCAGTTTTGCCTTGTAAGCCTGGCAGGAGAATAATTCTGGGAGGAAAAAAGAAAAAGCATAGAAAATGTATTTGTTCCTGCCTTTTGCTGAAGGTGGCATTTCATCCGCAGAGTGGTCGCACCAGTCCTGAAATCAGCCTGTGATGCCAAAGGAGGGGCAGATCTCAGGTGATGGTGTGGGAGTGGAAAAGGGCACTTGGGCTCTACAGCAGGATTTCTGCTGGCACTGGGGACAGTTTCTGTTATTTTAGGTGATGTTTGTGTGCTGCTGTGCAGGCTGTGCCCAGGGTTTGTCCCCAGGCTGTCTCACACAGGGTGAGTGTGGGTGTGAGGCAATGGGGCACAACGACCTGGCAGCAGCGGCTGAGAAATAAATCTGGGGAGACAGGGGTGGATCAGTGTCACAGAAAATGGCTTCAGCACAGAGAGTTCAGCAGCTCCATGAAAAACTGATGAAAGATGGGCAATAAAGAAATACAAGAAAATATCCCTGCTGTGGTTTTCCTAAGGAGAGCATCCAAACCCAGGTTGTAATCTGTTCATGGAGTCTCTGCAGTCAAGGAAGTGAAACCTGTCAAACACTTTATTGTCTCTAACATTCAGTTGAGAAATCAGGTTGTTCATTCAACTCCTAAATAAGCACAAAGCCCGACAGATAAACTTGAGTTTCTAGAATAACTGACTGTCATGAGGCAGAAAACTGAGATTCCCAACTGCAGCCTGGTAAATCTGTTTTCCTTTATCCTTCTGGAGAAGCCAGAATCCTGAGTTGCTAGATTAGGTTTAGCTTTCAGAGGGGAGTGATTTAAACCAAAATATTTTATCACACATATCCCAGAGCTCAGCACAAACCCTCAATTGTGCTCTGCTGAAATTCATGTGAATGCCATCATTGTATTGATCAGTTGACTATCACTGCAGATGTTTGAGGGTTATGGATTCTTTCCTGAGATCATATTAAATCTTAAATTGGGTTTCTGAATTACCAAAGTAAATGAATAAAAGGGTATAAATGGATAACCAAGGAAGTTGCATCAGTTTACACAGCCTGAGGTTGTGAGCTGTACTTTATTTTGTGCCAGCTCTGTGTTCCTACATCATTAAATTATTCTTGTGGTATCTGGTTGTGGCATTTGATTACAAAATAATTCTGTCATAAAGAAGCTGTCTTCTGATATAAATCCATGTTTAGTGTTCAGGATTTTCATGTGCTGTGAGGATATCAAATAAGAAGCAAACCTTTTCTTCATGATTTTGAACATACTCTTGAGCATAATGGATTTAAAAATCCACTCTAACCTTTTGCTGTTGGCACACAGCATGTGTCTGACCTCCTGACCTCACAGCTGTATTCAGGGAATTGTATACCTCAATGATTTCTTTTTATACAGACCTGTGTTTGGTTAATTTTAAAAATTATTCTGAGTTTTCATAGAAAGGAGAGTCAGAGACACAGCATGTTCCAGCCTGCAAGACACAGCTACTATAGCACCATGCTTAAAACCCTTATTTTTACCAGGATAGAAATGTTATTTATGACTGCCTCTCCTTATCAATGTGAGTATGGATAAATATTCCACTTTTAACTACAGGGCTGCTCTGCTGTTCTTTAAGAGTAATACCCCATGAAACAGAGCTGGGGTGGGTTTTCATACAGTGATATGGAGAGTCAAATGCTGTAGGGCTGAGAGGGTCACTAATGATTTATTCTGAAATACAAGGAGCTGTTCCATGCCTTAGTGAGGAACCAGATCAGCTGGCAGAGAGTTCCCTGTGCAATGAGTGGTGTGAGATCACCCAGCCAAGCAAGGGCTCTTTGAGAACCCTGTTCTACAGTCACAGCTCTGGACAAGGCTGCACCCACATTTTTGCTTTCAGTTTTGTAACTTTTAGGACTTCACCAATGCACTTTCTATCAGACCACTGCAAAATGCTGTACTGGTGCAAGTGGTGGGCAGGGAACAGTGATGCTGGGATGATCATGTGTGGAGGGTGTGAAAGCAGAAACCTTTAAAATTGGTTTTATTTTTGGAGGAAGGCTGATGTTGCTACATCCTGATTGCCAGACTTGACCTACAAATGAAAATGTAATTATTTCAGAGCATTGAATAGAAAGACATAGATGTACAGAGACAAACACAGATTTAATTGAAGTACTTCTGGTGGACATCTGGAAATAGATGCATTTGTTTTGGAATTTGATGTCATAACAAGGCTTCTAACAAGAGCTTTAAACCTTGGAGAGTAGAGCAATATTCTGAGTTTCACTTTTACCTACATGTCAAAGCCAGTTTAGTGCTTAGCATTGCTTTAAATAAAGCAGGACAGTTCTGTTTCCACTGTCAGCCTTCTCACTCCTTTCTGATTTACAGAATGAAAGTTGCTGTTTCCATCTGTCATCTCTCTTTCTCTCTCCTGAGGATGCAGAAGGACCTTGGCCTCACCTTCTAGGCAGCACCCAAGCAGGTCCTTGCTCCATCCCACTCAGAGCCCTTGCTCTGCAGCATCTTGGTGACCCCTCTGCCCACCTGCCCTGCAAGGTGTGCTCTGTGATTTTCCAATTATCAGGGTGTTCACAGGTTATTTTAGAGGGGGAAACAGTCCAAGAAAAAAACCCAACCTCCCTATTCATCTTCAGCACTGCCACGTGCTTGACGTGGTACTTCATACAGGGCTGAGTAAAATGAGCCTGTACAAATGGTATGGGTGCAAAACTTAGCATTACACAGTCGATAAATCATGCAAGGAATTTGGTATCTGTGTACTTAATCTAAATTTGTTAACACTGGCAAGATAAAGGTCATTTGGACTCCATGCCGACTCTTGAAACTGGGCCGCTGTTCAGAAATTTGAGGTTTCTCCATCCAGCTGTGTACATGTGCCTTGTTATCTAATACTTTAATTGCTAACAAAACACTGGGTAGTGGAGAATATACTGGTCTGTGTCAATATTTAAGCAGGACTTAACTTATGGCTGAATTTATTCACCTTGGAGGGAGAAAATTTTTTGCCTCACTGGAATAATTGGGCAAAGAAAGGGCAGGGTTTCAACTTGCTCCTGTGGCTTGTGCTTGCTATAGGCAAAGAGAAAAGTATGTCAGCTATTTTTGAAACCTGCATTTTCAGGTCATTTTTCTTCTTTCTTTTTCTTTTTTTCTGGATATTTCAGGAACTGTTGAGATCTCAGAAGTATTTGGGACCTTTCTCCTTCCATCTTCTAAATGGTTGAGGTGAAATAAGCTCTCTGCCTTGTTTCTGATGAATATTTGCCTAAATTCTTAAAATTCTTCCACAAAGGAATTGGAATTGTCTCTCCTCTCCTGTCCTCATCATTCCCCAGAAAGCTGAGCCTGGGGATGAGGATTCCTGCAGGTTTACAGGGAAGGGCACCTGAGAAGAAACAGGAGAACCTGCTGAGGTTTAGGTACAGCAACCACCAGCACCATTGTCTACCTACACCCCATTCCCAGAGGCTTTTCCCCAAAGTCACTTTCCTTTAAGCTTTTAAAACCTAAAAACTTGCTGCTTGCCATGTCCAAAAGTCTGATTCTTGCTGATAAGGGATGCCACCATACTCACATAAAACCATAAAACTTTTGGAATGATGATGAAGGAGGCGGTTATAGAGATGAATATTTTCTTATGCAAACTGGGGTTGTCCACAAGGGACAAGCAGCAATGTGGAGCTGTGAGGTCTCTGCCATGTGCAGAGGCTCAGTCTGGGTGATTTTTCCTGGAATCTGCTCACATGGCTAAAGGATCTGTTTGTTTTTCATACCTCACGTTCACCAACCCGTGGTAACGTTAACAAACCAAGTCCTGAGGAAGTTCCATACTTTGATCATTCTTTTATTCTTCCTGAAAGTCTCTCCTGGGCTGGTCCTGCTTCAAACCTCCCCTTCCACACTGAGAGTTCAATCCTTGCTTCTGCATTTTCCCATTTCTGTGCTGCACTGGGACTTGAAATAAATATATAGCAAAACCCCTGTACCAAGGCACAGAGGGTACATGCAAAGGGTCCTGTGAAATAAGACAATATTGCACCCCAAATGTAGCACAGCTCATGGCTGCTCTGTACATCACAGGACACTGGAAAATAGAAATTAAGGTACCCAGCTGCTGGTTTTAATACAAATCTCATTTTTAGTGTAAGACCTGGCTTATGGCCATAAAAGTAGTGGTTTTGTTGGGTGTGGGAGTATTTTTTTGGGGGAGGGGGGTTGATTTCTTTTTTCTCTAAGCAGAGGAAATGTGCAAAGAGCACACACACCATAAGTTGGAGCTGGGTGCAGATAATTGGAGAGAGGAAGAAGAGGCAGTGAGCTTTGAACAAAGAATCTTTTCTGCACAGGAGATATGCACGTGGGCTGTGCCTTCAAAAACCTCTGCCAGCTCTCACCAGGCTGCCAGAGTGATACCTTAGGTTTTAAGTTTTTCTGTTCTCTTTTGGTGTGCAGCTTTAGCTTTATATTTATAAGTGTTACTGGGGTCTTTTCACAGGGTGGTGAAGACAAAACAATCCTGCTCTAGCTGGAGACTCAAGGACAATCTCTTCAAACTTCAGGCCCAAAGCATAAACAACTGAAAAGAGGAGGGCAGGCAAGCAAGCAAGGAGGATGAAACTTCATTATTTGAAATTGTTAATTGGACAGGTAACTCCTATATGCAAATGGACTAAAACTTATAAAAATGAGATGTCCTGACCAAGCTCTTTTGCTTCCATCTTGGGGCCATCTGTGCACTGCCAGGGTGTGGCCTTTGAAGGCACTTCAGTAAATATTCACTTTATTCCTCTGAACTCCATCTGGCCTCAGGTCCAGCTCCTTAAGGCATCAGGGGAACAGACTGGAACTTGTCCATGTGTCCTGCAGTCGGTGGGGTCCCTCCAGGGGAAATGGGAAGGCTCAGAGCAGGGATTCAGGAGTCAAAGCTGATGTTTGTCCTGCAAGAATATACCAAGAGTTGGAACGAGCTGCATTTAGCAAGCCAGCCAACACTTTTCAGCCTTGTTCTATGACAGTCAGCCCTCCACTGGCTTTCAAGGTAAATTATGGACATTTTTCTGAGCTGGTTTCAAGTGTGGCTTATGTTTGTCAAGCAGAATTTTCTTCGACATCCTCTCTCTAATCCAGATTTTTTAGCAACTCAAAGAAATTCTTATTAATGCAAATCTAACTCCTTAACAATCCCAGAACACTAGATTTAAATATTTAACTGCTTTATAATAACTTCAATTCTCATTCAGATATATATTTTCAGTAGGAGTACTTAATGGAAGGGCACCATTTAATTTGCAAAGTCACTACATTATGGCATGATGAGGATCTAAATTGTGAAGTGTTCAACTTAAAACTATCATTATCTGTTCTGACAATAAAAATCAAGTCTGTAGCTCACTATTGCTAAACCTGAATATACAAACCCCCTTGTCTGTCCTACACATCTCTAATGTTTAGCTAGGTGCTAGAACAGCTAAAATCTGAGATATTTTTTAATAAAATTCTGGGGTTTGGATCTTTAGAGTTCATCTTTACAAGACCTTTTTTCTAATGAAGCCTCATATGATCACTCTAAACATTGATACTTTAAGAAAAAGTACCAAATAATTTTTAGAATATGGCAGGTCATCCAAAAGGATGAAACTAGAAAAAAACTGAGTTATTTATGTCAAGGAAAGCTCAAAATCCAGCCATGTTTAATTGCTGAGTTTTACAGAGGTGTATTTTCTTTAGGGTTTCCTGCTATAAGAATGATAGATCCAACATCTTTTATCATGTCAGTGATTTTTGGCTTTCTAGGAGAACTGGAGTGTGGTGGCAAGAAAGTCTTCCTAGATTGCCCATGATGAATGTTTGGACACAAACCAGGTTTTGTAGTTGGGAAAAATTGGTTTCCTTCCACTCCCAGTACTTTCCTTCCTGTGTTCTCTGTGGTACCTTGCTTCTCAAAGTCAGGTTTTGTCTCAGCCTAGCAGACCTTTGAGACAAAGGTTATTAGAAATGTTGTTCCTTCTTGTGCAGTTAAATGCATGTCATTTTAGATTTCCTATGCCATTAATTTTAAATATGCATTTGTGGTCTTTTCCCCACTTTGGGGTATTGGCAGGCTCTAAAGAGCCACACATTACACCATGCCAGTTGTTCTCAATCATTCTTGTGACAATATTATCCCTGTAAAATGGCCAAGGCAGAGGCTGTGTGGATTATCTGATGCTTAATTATCTGAATTATGTAGATATCAAATGTAATATGTGCAATCATAAGGCATATAACCAAATTATTCGACCACTTTTGCATTCTCCCCTACTTTGCTCCTTTTAGTGGTTTGAATTTGTGAACTACCACTTAAAAAACCAGAAAAAAATCAAAACATGTGATTGATGTTTCTACACTGGTTTGGATTATGGTAACACATGATGTAAATATGAGAGTCCATTTGAAGGCTTCCACCCTTTTCCACATTATATTTGAACTCAGGGCAGCACAGTTGCTCTGGATCACATGACTGTGATAATTTTTCATATCTTGAGCCTGCTAATGTATGTGATATTTTAAAAAATCAATGGCCAATGAGTTACTTTCATGACTTCTATGTCATTTCTTGTACCTGATGTAACTCATGGATCCAGGGACCCTAAAACTCTGGAGGTATTACTGGCTTGGTGATGCTCCAGGGGAAGTATTTCTGCAGTAATTTTAGAAATCTCTCCATCTGTCATTACTGGATTTGCTGTTGTCACTAGGACAATTCTGCATCATGTGCAGTGCCAACACTGACTCAGGGACAGCTTTGATAGAATCTCTCCAGAGGTTAATTCTGGTGTATTCTTGCCTAAAGCAGCCAGATCCTTCAGAGTGGCAATCCTAGCACTGTCCAAATTTTATACTGGGGAAAAATCAATGTGGGGAACCTTTACCTTCCTGTTAGGGCTGGTATATTCACTGTAATGCTTAGAAACACCCCTAAAACCAAACTACCCTGATTTTCTGTGCTGTCTTAGCAAGCAATTATTCAGTACTTATTTGGCAAATTATTCTACACAACTTCATGGTAAAGTTCAGTTCCAGAACTTTTCTATGGTACTTTCTTCTTCCTTTTAAAAAACAGCCCAAGGTTTGAATGCAGCCTTCACAGTTCTTTTCTAAGCCACAGCTCTTAATCTCTGTGTGTTACAAGCTGCTCTTAGGTAGTACATTCCAGATAACAGAGTGTAAAACAAATGGTTTCACTTGCAGAGACTATCACTTAGAGCTAAAATCATTCCAAGCTCTGTGTTGCTTTGAGACTTTAATCAGCCACCTTTTGCAGTTAATTGCTATTTTGGCAGGCTGGAGAAGGGAAATGGAGATTTTTAACAATTTCATATCAACACAAACCAAAAAGAATTTGATGAGATGAATAAAAGGTCTTTTTTCTAACTCGAAGATGCTCAGCTTGCCAAGTACCAGAAGCTTTTTGCAAACACCAGAAGTGGGAGAGGATTTCTTGCAGAAAAGCTTGCTAGATCCCTCTGTGATGAAAGATTTTATGCAACATAGGTAAGTTTCATTTGGAGCTCATCCTGCCTAGTACATCTCACCCAGGGTGTTCCACCCAAGTGAGCCAGGCTGTTGGGAGGCTTTGTGGAGCTCTGATGTACTGAAAAATAACAAACCTGGGTAAATTTACCTCTCTGTCCCTTTCCTACATGGTATTTGCTCCAGCAGATGTGCACCAGAGCATTTCTGACCTTCCCCTCACTGACCAACACCACCAGCTCAGCATTATCAGCAAGCTCTGTCCTCTCCTGATTCACCCAGTAAAAAAAGCCGTGCCAGAGCTGGCAATCAAGAAAGTGGCTGTTTGTCCTTAATATCCACTTCACTCTAAACTTACTGCAGCACTGGAAACCTCAGAAGCAGCTATTCCAGTTGCTCATAATGTGCTCTTTGTTTCGTGCTTGGCTTATCTTTGAGCACAGTGCAATCTGAAGGAAGTACACCCACTCCCTGATGTTTTCCTTGGGAGCCAGAAATGTGTGTGCAGCGTTTTTTGGGGCAGTGGTGAGTAAAAGTGGAGTGTGTGCTGTGAAAGGTGCGGGGGATGGTGGTGCTGGGGTGCAGGAAATTGTGCTGGGCTTTAAAGGCTGCAGATCCAGGCTAAAACCAGAGTTCTGGCCCTTTCTGGGCTCAAATTGTGCAGCCTGAGTCAAAAAAAGCTCCAGCAGCAGATGCAGAGCCATTCCAGCTTGATGGATGGTTTTCCAGGGCTGGTACACCTTGTGCTGTGAGCACAGCCAGCCTGTGGAAAGTTCAGCAGCTAAACTGAAACTAACCATTGTTCAAATATTTCTGAAATGAGAGAATCTTGTTTACTTTAATGGTTTCCCTTCCTAAGGGGCAGGCAGTGTTCTCCCAGCCTGAAACGTTTCTCCTCTCCTGAGCATTTCCAAAAGTGACATTGTCCCTGGGTCCTTACATGACTGATCTCTTTGCAAATTAATTTTTTTAAAAATAATAATAAGTCTATGTGAAAAGTCCTAGATTTTTTGATTAATCCATTAATGTGGAAAGTTTAACTTTACACATGGCTGGCTTGAGAGGCTGCCTAGATAGTCCAGATTTGGTGTGTATACATATTTATATATTTATATATTTATATATTTATATATATTTATATATTTATATATTTATACATTTATATATTTATATATTTATAGTTGATATATTATTATATATTTATATTTATATATATATTTAGAGTATTTATATTTTTATTATTTATATTTATATTATTTATATTTATATTTTTATGGGGAGTAGGGAGACCATAAGAGCACAACACAGTGTTTAAGGGTTCTGAGTTTTCAGAAGGCACCATAATCCATATTTGCTATCCACTCCTGCTTATGGACAATGGCATTGCAGCTAACATCCTGGTGTGGGTGTGGATCTAATCTCACACAGGCGTCCATGTCCCCTCTAATGCCCACCTGGGACAGAAGGGCAGTCCATGCTCTGTACTTACTAGAGGTGTTCTTTGTCTGAGATTGGGAATTTTGATCTGAACATCTCCCTGCTCTCCAAAGCTCTGTGAGATTTTCTGCCCCTGCACTCTCAGCCTCTACTGGGTTTTGCCAAGTGACTTTTTATTTTCTGCTGTGTTCTGAATATGGTTCCAAGGCATCAAAGAAAAGATTACAAAAAATGATTGAATTCAAATAAAATCATGTGTACCCCTGCTGCTTCTTTTTTTTTCCTAAACAAAGACAAAACCATATACAGACATCAGGTATTGTCCTCATTTTAGAGTTCCTTTAAATTTCACAGAGACTCAATCTTAAATGGTGAAACTGAAAAGTCATTTGGGATTTGGGTCAGAGTGACAGGTAAATATATTTATATATAAATATAAATACCATTGGAGTCCTATTTGCAAGGTGCTGAAAACTCTGCTTAAAAGCTGATCTTGGAAAAGCTCTGATTTAACAGAAAAATACTGAGGAGTTTTTCTCTGAAGAAAATTCAAACCTTGATTTAGATTTAAATTGTAGCTCTGGGTTTTTAATATAAAATGCAGTTTGTGGATTGTTGTTGATATCTTGCTCTATCTTGGGAAAAGCAAGTTAGAGACAAGGCTGTTTTCCTTTTAAATAAATAAACATTGCTGTTTCATTGATGGCTCTTAACAGAAGAGGTCAGCCCCATTGTTTCTGAAACAGCAGTATATGAATCTGAAAAGTAAATTATTAATATCAACAGCAAAACTCATGGTGTAGTCAAGCATTTGTCACAACGAATGAAAAAATAAACAAATTATTCCCCAAAGACCTCGTTGCTATTTAGAGATGAATGAAAACTTCATTGAAAAAAATAATCAGATTGAATATTTTTTGATTGTTCTGTGATTGTTTGAGAGATTATATCTTATTGAAAGATCTACACATCAAATACTTTACTTTTAAAATTGCTCCAAATTAGAGGTTAAGAATTAAATCATGTTTTCCTTGGGAAAACATGATTTCAATCATGTTTCAATCCCACTTTTACAACATCTTAATGTTTGTAATTTTTTCTAACTAAAAAATTCTTAGTGAAATCAAAAAGTTGGACTTCCTTGTATTTCTAGTATCTCATACTGCTTCATTCTTTTTAGAGAGAGAAAGGAAGAACAGAAGGAGGAGGGAAATAACTGAAACTGGAGAAAGGAGAATTGAGATTTTTTCAGTTTTCAGAACCCCAGATGAAATATTTTGTGTTGAATTTGAAGCATTTTATTCAGTGAAACACCTGTTCCTATAAAAGTGGTGGTTGCATTCCCTTTGATGTTGTGTTCTACTCAAGTTAGAACAAAACCAATTATTTTTCATGCATTAATTTTCATGGACTAAGTGAAGACTCTTGTAGCATTTCCATAATTAAATGTCAGACTGGTGAAGGCAATGTTGTTAAAATGGTATCTGCTCTGCAGCACCTCTGTGCACCAGGGCTTGGCCTGGAGCTTCATTTTTCAGGCTGTTTCACAAGCACAAACGAGCTGGCCTGAAGTTTATAAACAGCTTTAAGTAGCAGCTCTGTGCTTTGCTAGAGCAGCATCCATCACAGGGGTGCAGCAGGAGCTTTGCCTTATCGCCTCTCTCTCCCTGCTTGTGTGCTCTCATACCTAGACAGCTGGCTCATTAAAACAAGCGTGCTATGGCTGAGCACAAAAAAGAAAAAACAAAAAGCAAAAAACCCCCCAAAACCACCGAAAAACAAAAGAAGAAGAACAACAACAACAAAAAAAACAGCTCAAAAAACCCCCCAAAAACCAAAAAGACAGACACTGTTTTTAAGACTTGGATTTACAGCTCCACGTTGTAATCGGACGTCACAGATTCTTTCGCAAGAACTGTAAAACAAGTTTCCTCATGAGAAGGAAAATGAAAAAAAAACAAAGAAGAAGAAGAAGGAGAAGAAGAAGAAGAAGGTGGGTGTGCTGTCCCCCATTAAACAATTGTGAAGTTTTAGTTTAGTGCAGGCTTGAGGGGGAAAAGGGGACGTGGCAGTAAATCATCTGTGCAGCTCTCAGCCATAAAGTTTCTTGAGCAGTCAAAACTGCCAGGGCTTGTTTGGATGACTTATTCCTAGGCATGGGGGATGGAAGAAAGTTTATAATCCAGCTGCAAACTTCTGCTGTCTCTGGTGTCACTGCTGTTTACATTTCATGATAATGTGCTACAGAAACCTCCTTCTCTTTCAAAGGTGATGTTTTGCTGCCTGACCTTGTTTTGGGGTTGTTTCCCCAGCCGGTGGAGCAGGGATCTGGCATTGCCTTGGCCTGGGCTGGCTCTTGCAGGGAATTTGGTGAGGGGGTGCAGAGCCAGGCTGGACTGGGGCTGAGTGGGTCTGGCTGGGTTTGGATCAAGCCCTTGAGTGCCCTGGTCCCTTATCCAAATTGGTGATGGATTCAGTGGTTGGAAAGCGTTGAGGTTGGAAGGGAGATGAGTGCCTGATGCCTTGGGTGGCTGCTGGCTCTTGGATAATCCAGCTCAGAGCAGGCTGCCAGAGCTGGGTGCTAAACCACCAGATCCTCACCTTTAGGCTCAGCTTAAAATGTTCACTGCCCATCTAGGTGGGAAAATGTAGAAAACTCTCAAAGCCTGACAGCAAGCTGACACAGTGTGCATCTGTATGCAAACCTTGAGATAAGAAACAATGACTTAGAAATGTCATGGAATAGGACAGACATTGTTGAGAGTTTCAAAGGAGGGCCTTGCATAAAAGACTAGATACTTTGGAGAAATAGAATTTTGAAAGCTGCATTGGAGTAGGACCCATGAGGGGTAATTTTAGGTGATTGGCTTTAAGGCATTTACAGCATGGTTATTTGTGGCAAAAGCTGATAGGCCAAAAAAGACTTATAATGTATCGTAATTAAGAAATAATTAGCTCCTGATTGTGATGGCATGAATTATAACATCTGTACTGTCTCACCTTTCTCATGAGACCGAAAATGGAATAGAAGTTTTTAAAACACCTCTGAGCTGCCCCATCTCTGGATCAGAAAAGGGCTTAGTCCACCACATCTCGATCAACAACATTCAGAATCATAAAACCATGGAGTGTTTTGGGTTGGAAGGGATCTTCAAAATCATCTTGCTGCCACCCCCTGTTTTGTGCAGGGTCTCCTTCCACTATCCCAGGGTGCTCCAAGCCCCATCCAACCTGGCCTTGGGCCCTTCCACTTGAAAACTTGTGAGAATAATTCTAGAGCTGGCTCCTAAACTGTGCTTTTCTGGGGGAAAGGGAGGAAACTAGGCCTGAATCAGGACTGTATTACTCTTTCTACTCCTGAAATTCTTTCTCCTCACTTTTTCCTTGTGCACTGTAACAAGAAAGACATGCAGAATCCTGAGACCTCTGACTAACGCTTGAGATGAGTATCTTTTAAATTAAACAGAGCTCAGCCTGACCTGTCTCTGTCTTAAATTTCTTACTAATATGAAATGTACCCTTCAAACATTCTCAGACCTGTGGTTCCCCCTTCTCCCCTTAATCTCAGGTATGATTAGTGCTTAATGGACCTTGAAAAGCCTCTATTTATAATGGCCACAGGTTGCTCTTGCTTAGATATGATCTCCAATTTTCTGTTTTCTCTTGAAACAAAACCCAAAATGGTAGGACACATACTTGGTTATTATGTTCATATATGCTACTTTGTTTTTTTCCCCAGAACCACAGTCTTTGGTGAATGATTTAATCCATATAACTTCTTGTGAACCCAAAACAATGGGCTGCTTTGTTCTGATAACATGATATCTCTTACACAGATACACCAGGGTATCAGGTGCCAGGGGGCTCTTTCCATGGAGGAGGAGATCTGAATCCAGGACATTTATGCTGCATCTGAGGAGGTGCAGTGAGAGCCAGAGATAGGACTCTCCTACCCCACTGCATTTTGCTGCACAAAAAACCTCAGAATCCCACAAAACTGATTATCAGCCCTATGTTATTTGTTGAAAAACAGATAAAAGCACCCAGTGCTTTAAGAAAATCAACCCAAGCAGGTAAAGACCCAAACTATGATTCCAGCATCATTTTTTGTGTTGAATAAAACCTTGTGGGTCAGACTTAACTGTGTCAGTTATGCCTGAGCCTCTCCTTATTGAGCACGTGTTTCCAAGGAGGAATCTCCAAATCCCACAGCCTTTCCCAGACCTTCCTGACTCCACTCAGACTAGAAAATGAGAGAGGTGAAGCTCTCAGAGCTGGTGGAAGGTCCTGAGGGATGAGATAAACAGTCATTACCTTTGCTAATGATGGTGAATCCCTGTGATGTGCTAATCACGGAGCAGCAGTGCCCACATCCAACTGCCTAATTAAATTTCCTAGGAATAGATGACAGTGGGATTACTGGTTTTCTCCATAATGGCATCAGATCTAATACAACCAGCCAAAGTTCAGGTATATTTGCATTGCTAATGTGGCTGGGACTTATTTCTCTTCTATTAACAATAATGTTGCAGTAATGGCTGGAAGTTCTGGTGGAGGCTGGGGCTGCACCACTCTCAGGAGTAGGAAAAGACTGGAAAAGTTCATCAAGCCCAATGATAAAAGGGAGAGAGCAGTAACCACCTCCAGGCCTCTGTCCATTCACTCAACCAGAAGATAAGTGTATTGTTTATTATTTTGTATAATGCACAAGCTTTAACGTACAATCCCTTTTTACTTGGATTATGTCATTTTCAGCTGTGCTAATTTTCTAATAATTAGTATTCCCAGGGCTGGGTACCATCTGTTTTCCACAGTTCCTATCACCTGAGTATCTAAGGGCAGATTTAAAATATAAAAAGAGCTCCAATGGGACATAAGTGCCTGTAAAACACGGATTTTCATGCTCATCTTACTATCATCAGCACATTCAAAGTGGTTTCTTTGATTCCCCTTCTCTCCCCAGGGTCTTTCCAAACATAGCCAGCGTGCTCTCCTTTTCTCCCTGGCCAAATCCTGAAAGGTGACTCAATGTGTGGAGACTCCCCCTCAATCACTGGGTTTTAGGCTTCAGTACATGACTCAGAGGATAAATATTCAAAAACAGGGCAATTTCTCAGTGCTGTTTCACTGAGCAAGTTGAGGAGGGTGACAAGGCCAGTGAAGTTTTGATTTCAGGTGATCAGCATGGAACGTGGCTGTGCAAAATGAAAGTGGTGAAAAATCACGGGCTGCACAGCATATCCAAATTTGCTTAAATGTGTTTCCAAATTAGAATAATTTGGATTCTCCATAACTGAAAGCTGTTTCAAAAGAGTTCTCTATTTTTAGATCATTACTGCTATTTCAGAATGTTCTAATATTACATGATTTAAGTCCTTGCAGCAATTACACTCCTAGGCAAAAATTGCATGGAAAAATGAGGCAATTTAAAATGTGTCATTTGATAAAAACGAATGGAGAAAATAGAAAATATTCACCCACATACAAGATCTTGTCAAAGGACAGCTAGACAAGCAACCTGGAGAGATTAAAGGAATTTAAAAGTCAAATAATTAATGGTTGCAGTAGATTGAAAGGTGAAATACTGGCTAAGAAGTGAGAACTACAAGCAGTAAGACAATGAGGGAAACGTGATGGAAAGCTGTGAAGAATAAGCTCCTTCACTCTCTTCCAATCCTAGAGCCCCTCATACTTGATGGGGTGCTCTCTTATTCTCAATTTTCCTCTTCTAAACACTCCTCATAATGATAGCTGTCAGGTCTAGGCTTCTTTAACTCTTGGGTAAAATATTTAGAGAAAAATTCTACAGATCTCTCTGATGTTTGGTGGTATTTTAAATAATAGTAGCTCACTATGTGAACCCTCAGGTCTGAAATCTCAGTGTCTTCACCACTGGAAACAATACTGTAAAGACTCGTGTTTTGTATCATAAATTTAGTGATAACTTTAAATAATCCATTGGCTGGGTTTTTCCATGTGTCATTTTGTGTATAGATATTTACATTCTAATTTATATGGTAAGGAAAAAGTTCTTTTCTTTTTTTATTGTTCATTGCTGATATTTGAGGCATGTGAAGTATTTTTTTGCAATGCTGTTTTTAAAATAATGCTGAAATTATTTACACATAAATTACTGATAAGGCCCAGGATTTTATTTTCGCTGCTCACTGAAAAATGTAAAAAATGTGAATCTGATTTTTAGGGCTACCCACATCATGTAGCAAGAGACTAAAAAAAGCACAACTCCTCTCCTTTCCTCCCCAAACACATATGAGAAACAGGCCAAGGATGCTGTGGTGCAGAGAAATGGACAGATGGGTCCTTATCTGTGCTGTACATCCCAGACCCTGAGTCCTGCTGCAGTTTAAATAACTTTTATTTCCATGATTCATAAAAAATAAAGTTAAAAGAATGAAATCAGCTTAAATAGAGGTTAAACTTTGATATTACTGAGCTATGCAAAAGGCCCCTGTGCAAGTAACTTAATTCTCCATGTGGGATGTAGCTGAGACAGGATCCCAAAAGCCTTAAGAAGAGTAGGGCAGGGATTTTTGGAGGGGATCTGCCCCTGAGCACAGGATGCTCTCTGCCTGGAGATGAGCTCTGAGCTGCAGGAGGTGTCTTTGAAATGCTCCCCCTGAGCTGCTTTGCCCCTTTAAGAAGAAAACCCTGAGTAGTGAGGGAGTCCAAGCCCTGGTACAGAGCACAGACTTTGGGAAAGCTTCGCTGTCGTCATTTTTGTTTCTATGCCCAAAGACTGTACCCAATAAATCAGACATTTTTTGCCTGTTCCACTCCTTAATATTCTGGGCTGAGACTCTCCAGCTCAGGTTGCAGACAGAAATGTTCACCATGGGGGTGCTCAGACCCAAAATCATGGCTTGTATTTGTGATGGGATGGTGGATCCTGAACCCACTGGACACAGCATTTTACTCACTCCTTGCTAACTGCTGCAGTGAGTGGTTATAATATGAGTTTCTTGATTTCTGTGTTTGGATTTCCTTATGGCTTTGTTACTCCCTGGGCCATCTCAGTGCCTTCAGCAGGTATAGTCAGGAGACAAAGTACTTTTTTCTTTAAGGGTGTTTCAAGGACTGAGCCACTTCTTGTGTAAGTAACATGACTTAAAATGGTCAGTTGTTTGATATTTATCATGGCAGGGACTGCAGTTACCACAGAAATAAATTCTCCCTTTCCACCAGTCTGTCAGTGATGAATAAACACAAATTATGAGCATCACACTTCACAGAGTGAGGTGAAATATATTTTAAATATTTTTAATATATTAAATATATATCTTATATAAAATATATAAATATATATTTTATATTTTTATATTTTATATCAAATATATATTTTATAATTTTTATATCTTTTAATATAGAAATTTTATTTTACATTAATAATAAATATTTTTAATTTTATTTTTTATACAAATAAATGTTTTTAATAGAAATGTTTTTTGTGAAATACAACTATGGGGACAGAGCAGTTCTTTGGCGAAGTTTGGGTTTTTGTGTTTTATCTGCTGCTGGTTGCTTTCCCAAGTCATAGCTATAAAATAAGATGAGGTCTAATGCTGTCTAAGAGGTGGTGAACACCTGATGGATGCTGTGGGCTGCAGTTTTCTGGAGATGGGTAACACCTGACTTGGTTTTTTTGCAGATTTTCTGCTACACTCCCGTTACTATAGGACACGAAATAACACGACGTGGGCACGCAGTTTTCTCAAGGTAAAAAGAGAATTTTTAATGTCTGACTTTAACATTTATAGATTTCTAAAAGTGACATTGGATTGGAGGGTGACAGTGCCACCTCTCCAATGACACTGGACAAAGCAGCAGTCTATCAAATTTCTCTTCTTCCATAAAAGAATGCAAAACAATAGGTTATTTACATCAAGTGTGTGAGAAAGTTTGTCATAAGGATATAAACATCAGAAAGCTTAGAAAAACTTAAAAGATCAGAGCAGCACACACCCTCCTGTTGGTCTGAGCAACTCCCCCCAGGGGTTTATCTGCAGATTTGTGAATAACCCACGGGTCCTGGGCGAGTCCTTGCACCTTGCGTGGCTGGGATTGCAGCAGCACCAGCGCAGAGCCTCGCTGACAGCTCCTGCTCTGCTGGTGCCAGGAGCTCACACCTATTTCCAACCCCCAGCTCGCCCAAAGAGACATGATTGAGGCTGAAAGAAACATTTGCTCAATTTCTGCTTTTCTCAGATTGTTTTCTCTTCGAGGACAATTTCCTAAACAATCTTGCTGCTCTTAATGAGCAAAGCCCAGAGTGTTTATTGTAACCTGCTTTGAACTGCTGGCAGCTCCAGAGGAGGAACAGAGCCTGTCTTGTGCCAAAAAGTGAGTTCTGGGCAGAGCAGGGCCGAGGTACAGGAGCAGGGCAGCGTTAATAAAAACACTGCAAATGAAACGTTAGCGCGGGGTGCTGAAAGAGCTCAATTTTATTTTGTTTTCACACATTAGGTTTTGCTTAAAGCAGACAAGTACCAGGGAGAGCGTTCTGAAAAGAGGCTTTGTATAGGAGCTGGGGCTCTATCCATCAGATTTGTCATTTCAGGAATGCAGCCAGATGTATTGACTTACTAGCAATTGCATTGGTGCCATCTGGCCTGCTGGAGGCTGTATTAAAGATGGAAAAAGCTGAACAGAAAGAAATGAAACTTGTTCATCACGCCATTACCCTAGCTGCTTATTTAAAGAGGGAAAAAATGTAACTTCTTGGCAGGGGGTATGCTGTTTGAAAATAAAATAGAAGGTCTTAAGGACCACAAGTCTCAAAACCGAGCACTGATGTTTATATGCAGGCTTGAAAGCTGGGCCTCGCTGTTGTCATTTTGTGTATTTTTTTTTATTTTAATGGAAAAATGCTTTCAAATCCTACTGTTCTGAGTAATGGAGCAAAAAAACCTCCCAGAGACCCCTGCCTGGTCCACTGCAGCATTTATCCTTGCTTGCTCTCAGTCCCCCCCATGCCAGTTCAGCTGTCTGAGTTGCCTCCTCCTCTCAGGAACTGAATTTGTAGGTGCTCTGCTTCCTCTTGGTGTTTCAGGCACGTCTACAGAGATTCTGGATCATTTCTTTTCAGAATTACCAGCATCCTTCTCTGAGCAGAACTGCTATGCCTACTACAGCAATAGTAATAACACATTCCTTAGCACTGAAACTCCTAAATGTGCTTAATTTAATTCATAAATCAAATAAATCCATGTTTCAAGTGTTGCATTTCATGTAGCAAATTATTTTTCTTAATATTTTTAGCATCAGGGCTGGTGTAAACATTTGTTGATACTACAGAACTTTTTCAGTATAGAAATGTAGTATTGCTACAGAGTAAGAAATGTTCACCAGCCTTACTGGGGTATAATTTTAGAGATGCCTTTATTCATATTTAATTCTACAATTAGTCTTCCTGAATCAGTGCCATCTTCTTGGGAAATTATTCCATTCATTTCACAGAATAAAACTGTGGGTCTGAACCATCTCCCACCAGAGCTAATGGAATTTGGACTGACTCCTATTATAACCCCAGGAATCAATTCCTAGGTATTTTCAACCTTCAACCTTTGTTGAAGGACAGAAGAAAGATTTAATTACTGAAAAGTAATTATACATTGTTTTATATTTAGTTTTCAGTGCTCTCTCATAGACATACTAGTTCATTTACTGTTGCAATAAAAGTTGTTTACAACTACTGACAAAAATGATGAAACAAAGGACCAGAGTCTTTTTTTAAAAAGAAATATTTTTCTGTTCTGCTCTGTTCTCTTTCCTTCTTTTGTTTTTGCTGTTTAAGATAGAAAGCTCTCGAGGGCAGGGAAGTGGAACTTTGAAAAATGCTGAACTACTTGTGGGTGAAGTCAGTGTTTTAGCACTCCCAAACACATGTGTTAGAAGAATACATGATAGTTTTAGGATTTCTACAACCATGAAACCTCCACTATAGCACTGCCAGGGTCTTCACTGTGGGTTTTTCTTTTTTCCAACAAGATGAGAAAAGCTGGCACCAATGCTGGAAAAGTCAACAGTGACTAAATACCCTTAAAAGAAGATGTAATGTTCTTACTCATACCGACTCATGGAGCTGTGTGAAAAAAGACCAAATTTAGCCTTCATTAAAGGTCAGGATGGAGATTTCTGTCCACTCCAGTGAAATCTGGTTTGTTCCTCCCAAGGGAACAGGAGCAGCATCCCCTGGCAGGAGCATGAGCTGGTGCCACACCGTGCTCTCATGTCCATAGCCCCGAGCTCCTCCAAGGGTGCTTCTAAGAGTGGGACTGGACTGAAAAACCCCCAGTGCCTGGACCAGCTCAGGTGACATGCTTTCTCCACCTGAGTTTAGAGAGTGTCTGTGCCAGCTGTGACAGCCCCTGTTTGTGTTTTGTGCTGATTACACCCCAGCATCCTGCCTCAGGACAGAGCAGCCCCACCTGAGCCCATAAAGTGGATTTGGGATGGCCCTGAGCAGCTGCTGCTCCTGAATGCCTGCTGAGGAGCAAGGAGAAGGTTTGTTGGCACTTAGCTTTCAGTATTTGCAGTGTTCTGAAAATTATTTTAAACAATGTTGAGGGGGGTTTTTTCCCCCCATCCCAAAAAAATCAGTGTCTCTGGTAGCAATGTCTGGACTATTCCCCTCAAGGATTAATTAAAGGACTTAATCTCTGTGCCTTTTATTTTGTAAATTCAGCATGCTGGCATTATTATTGTTAGCAGTAATCTCATGATCCCAAGCAGGAAGGAGGGAGGGCTCAAGCATATGACACAGGGGACAGAGTGCTCCCCTGGCCAGGAACCGCTCGCTGAGCGGAACAGCGAGGGGACGCGACATTCTGGGAAAAGGAAAACATTGCCTTTTCTCTGCAGGGAGCCCCTGCCCATGCAGAGCCTGCCACCAGACACTGGCAGCCCTGCCAGGGACAGGAACACTCCCAAAAACCCCGTGGTTAAGTTCTGAGGGAAAGAGGGCAGAGCATGAGCTGGGAGGTTTAAAGGAAAAATTGGAAGGGTGGCAGGAGGAGCTGTCAGATTGATGTTGAGGAGGAAGTTGCAAAGAAGTAAAGAAAATAAACAAATTAACAAGCAATGTTAAATAAATACAGGCAAGTAAATATATTGCTGAGAACGGTGTAGAGTGGCAAATCTTCCACCATTTTTATCATTCACTTAACATATTTTATATGTCATATATCTGCACAAGTAGAGTCACCTTCACCATGTCTTTTAGCAATATAGCATCCATAATATAGAGTGGCAAAAGATGTGAGAGAAGGCAGGAAAACTTTTATTCCTTAGTGTCTAGAGTGGTTTATTGTTTTTCTTTTTTTTTAGTGCACTTTTAACACCTAGCAACAGAGGATGAGAGCTACTGGTGCTCAGAAAGCACAGATTCCATCTTATCTGGTGAGTTAAAGTGGGATTTTAACCTGGGCTTGGAAAAGTTCATTGTACACCAGAAAATTTAAGATACGACCATGTGGAGAAATCCCTTTAAAATATGTAGAATACCTTTAAAATATCTAGAAAACCTGGAGCATCTAGAAAACATGTCCATATGTAATATTTAAACCAAACATGGTGTTTCAGTAGTCTTGGACCATTCTGAAATCAGTGGATATTTTCTCCATGTATATGAGAGCAGTTTTTTGTCAGTCTGCTTTTTATTAACATAAACAGGCTAGTGGTGGTGACATAGGTAGTGACAAAAGATATATTTATGGTAAATAATGGACTGACAAAGGGGAGAACTGTGCAAGGGACAACTTTCATGTGTGCTTTTTTGGTGATGCATGACCTCCCCTTACTCCACAGGTCTTTTATCATCTCTACATGAAAGAAACATGTTTTAACTGAGCTCACGTGGACTTGATAGCTCTATCTTTGTAGCCTTTTCTGCAGTACTCCCTAATGGCTGATAATAATATGTACTCAACCACCTTTAGGCCACTGTTGGGTCAAATTAGGAAAAATATAGCACTTTCCAAAACTTGAAACCCCTGCATAGGTGACAAGAGAGAAAAGGAAGTGTAAATCCAGGCAAAATCCTGGAGGTGGCCAGCAGGTTCAGTGGCAATCTGAGGGGGATTGGATGCCTCTTTCAGACAGGGTCGCCACACAGACTTGCTGACAGCCTGCACCATTTCTGCTGTTCTTGTTGGGAGTCTGCACTTTGAGGGAGAATCCTGCTGCCTGTGGAGGTATATTGAAGTATGAAACTTTAAACCATTGTATAGAGGAAGATAAGACAAAACTCGGCTGGTTTATTCCTGAAACCCCCCTGGAAATGAATCCCATGGGGTCAGTGAGGAGAAGGTCCTGGTGAATTCACCAAATTAATAAATTTCATACTATCCTGACATAATTTTCACCCTGCTTTGTGTGAAAATTACACCATGACTTCAGCTCACCAAGGCTTTATTCCTTCTACCTGGGGATGAAGGTGCAGTCCTTTGACAATATTTCTTTTTCGAGTCCATATTTCCAAGATGAAACATTCACTTTGTGTATTAGGATTAAAATTAATAATTCACAACTTAATGAGGAGTTGATCCAAGATCTGTCACTCCTGCCAAAACCAGGGTATTTCTGATAACTGAAAGGGCTGTTGTTGTCTTTCTCCTTGATAAAGTTCAAGTTTCTATGCTATTAAGGGGTTTATTGTGCTTAGGTGATGTACTGAATTTATTTTTTAAAAGGTTTTTGCTTCTTTTTTTTTTCCATTAACTGACCACTCTGCTATGTTTAATGCACACTGACAGTAGCACTTTGAATTTCAGGAAATCAAGTTTCTCTTACTTTTATGCTGTTCTTTTCCTCCACTGCATAATGCCTGTGTTAAGCACAAAGGCAACCTGGGTTTTGCAATTAAAAGGAGAGTAATTTGATGATGCACACAGAGCACTGGGGCACGTGTGTGTGCACATAAACACTGGAGTATCACATGGAAGCTCTTAATGAAACCCTTATGATAAGAATAATGCTCAGGTTACAAATGCTACAGCTTATCTGGTACGTGTGGTAGGTGATAATAACTCTGCCATTCAGCCAGGGTAGGAAAGCAATTTTAGTAAACATAATACCTGAAAGCAATTTTCAAATTATTCCCTGATTTCTAACGCGTAATAATCTCCAAAACAGTTGGGTTATTTTTCAGATCCCATTTCCAGTTTGTGTTGGTGGATTTTAACCATTAGTGCCACATTGCTTGCCACCTCAAATCCCTCAGTTTCAGCATGTGGTACTTTAGAGGGCTGCAGTGCCTTTTGTTTTCTTGTTTTCTGAGTAAACCCTCAAGCTGAATGCTCCTTACACTGGAAACAGGAACACGGCATGGAAAACAGGGACAGGTCAGTTATGGCATGGATTCAAATGCAGCAAAAATCAGCTTCTCTGCACTGAAAGCCTTTGAAGAGTTTCTGAACAAGAGAACTCTGGACCATGCACGTGAGCTGCTCCCAGGGTCAGTGCAAAACTTGGCCATTCCTGTTTGGCTTTTCCTCCTAAAATTTAGAGCTCCTTGGAAGATGGAGAAATTGCACCTTTCCTTCTAATCAGGCTACAATTGTGCTTCTACCTTTTCCAAAGGTTGAGGAGAAGAATCATGTCCCTGCACCACTTTTCTCTATCCTCTTTTTTAATTCCCTTCTTGCCCATGGGCAGGGAATAATTGTCCTAATCCCTAAGCATGGAGGGGAGTGCTGCTCA
Source organism: Molothrus aeneus (assembly GCF_037042795.1). Taxonomy (NCBI): domain Eukaryota; kingdom Metazoa; phylum Chordata; class Aves; order Passeriformes; family Icteridae; genus Molothrus; species Molothrus aeneus. Next base: position 31,271,743 of record NC_089653.1, on the reverse strand, counting down.
GCTCTTCCCTCCTGCTCACGTACCCACAGGGACAGTCCAGCCTTGCACTGCTGAAATTACAATGTTGGACATGAGCAGAACAGTATCGATAGCATTCTAAAAGGCACAGCTTTGCTATCCTGACATAAAGGCCTTACACTATTGAAATTCTTCTTTAACTGTGCCAGGAAAATAATTGGAAGCATATTTAGCTGTATGGATGTAGAAACCTACAGGAATTTCGCTGGACTTGTGGTTAGTGAAGGAAAGTTGTGGAGAGACATTTAAACCAAGAGTTTCTACAAGCCATATATTCATGTTCCTGAAATTTGAGAGAATGCATTTGACAGCACACTCACTTTAAAAACTGGGTATGAGGTTCTTTAGGATTGCTCTTGTGTGCCTTTGTCTGCCTCAGTAATGTTCTTGGAGAGAGAATTCTGGTCACTCTTCAGGGTTTGTTCAGGGAAGGCAACTTAGACCTATTCCAGGCTGATGCATTTCTAACTTGACCACAATTAGATGCTTTTCAGGTAATCTTTCAGCTTAGCTGAGCTCTTTTTTTCCAAGCAGAATCTCTCAGAATGTTGCAGTTAAAGCAAACTTTCCATTCAGATCAAAGTGTATAGGCTGGCTCTGTGTTATCACCTGACAACATTATCGTTGGGAATATTAAGCTGTCAGCAGCAGATCTGAAGGAATCACTTTCCCAGTCTGCAGTGAATTATAGAGGATGGGAGTCTATCACACATAAAAGTCTTTCCATTTTCTAAGACTGTATCTAATTCTAATAGTTTCAATCTGGCCTCAGACTGGATTCTTCTCTTGTTTTAAATCATGATCAAGAGACCTTCTAAGAGCTTAGCCACAAGATTTGTAACCATCAGCACATTTGCATGCGTATTTATGTTGTTTTTAAGATGCATTTGAATCTGCATGTGCCAAGCCTGTGTGTGGAGCCAGTGGTGTCTTTTTGCTGAAAATCTCTTCCCTGCTCTATTTCTTTCCTTTTCCTGTTGCATTCCTGATTAATATGTTGTTTGCATGGCTTTGTACTAACACACACATCATGTGGGACTGAGTGTGGGTCAGTGTCAAGTGGGACAGGATTAGGATGTGGGAGGTTGCTGGCATTAATGCTTAGCAAGTAGGATTAGGATAAAGCTGTAATTGAACAGTTCAACTAACCTGGGATTCATCAAGAGATTTGCAAAAGCACATTATAGTGGTCAATGAAAGGAAGTTTTAAACTATCAAGGCAGCATGGTTTTGCAAAGCTCCAACTGCAGAGAGGCAGGGTTAAGCACTTCTCTTGTCTTGCATGTACAAATGTGAGATTTTTGCTGGTTTTGGCATCCCAGTTTGTGTTTCTGGATGCTCAGAGATAGTGGGACAATGAGAAGTGAAAAACAGTTTTGTCTAAGAAACATGGCAAAGATACCACAGTGCTTAATGCAATCTCGTTAGAGACACATCATCTGAATTTGAAGGGAGTTGGAAGTGATAAAAAAGTAAAAAAAAAGAAAAATTAAATGGAAATTGAAAGAATGACTCTAGCAGTTCACTATTTACAGCCCCAAAATGTCACATATTTTTCTAATCCTGCCAGGTTTTGGACAAGGGAGGTAACAGTGGTCAGGGCAGGTGCCTCGAAATGTACCCACAGAACACAGGTTTGTGGTGGTGCTCTGGGCAGGGCTGATGTGTGATCCTCCACCTCAGAGAAGGGTCCTCTTAGCCCTGACTGGCCACCCCAAAACTGTA